>NC_077229.1:270270970-270643702 GCF_027887165.1 Monodelphis domestica
CTAATCATAGCTAACTCTCGTCAAGACAATGATCCAAGATAATTCCAAAGGACTCATAAAAGATAATATCTATCTTCAGAGATAGAGCTGATGAACTCTGTGTAGAATGGTACATACTTTTAAAGCTTATTTTTCTTACTTTTTTATTTTCTCTTTCAACATGACTGACATGGAAATATGTTTTGTCAGACTTCATGTGTGTATATATATATATGTATGTGTGTGTACATATATGATAGCATATTACTTGTCTCCCCCCAAAAAATAAGAGAGTGAGAGAATTTGGAACTCAGAAATTTTTAAAATGAATGTTAACTTTAAAAATATGATTGGAAATTAATTAATTTTAAAAAAATAACTTTACTTGGAACTAGGAAAACCTAGGTCCAAGCCCCATTCTGACATATTCTGTCTCTCTGAAATAATAAATTACAGAGTAGGAGCAAATCTGCCTAGGTAGATTATTTCCTTCACCAGGAAGTCCCCACGAAAATGAAATCCCTGATTTCTATCCCTAATTTGTTATTGATCGAAAAATCTCGAGTTTTTTCTTTGCTCCCCCTGGCAATTATCCAAAGCAGAATCAGTCAGACTAAAGGTACCACAAAAGTTCTCATTAGTTGCTTTCTCCTTTTGAATGTCATTTATTAGCCTCTAGTTAGAATATAAGTTCCTCAGGCATTTTGGTTATTGTGTTTTATTTGTGTTTCTCTACTGCATAACCACAGTAGGTTTCAATAAATGAAACTCACTCACTAGAACTTGCTGATATAGCCACAGTGAAAATTTTGTCCAAATAATGCAATTAATAATTAATATTAAAGTATATCCAAGGACCTAGTTTTCATAGTGATAGTTGTCCTATGAATTATTCAACAAAAATTTGCATTTTTTAGTTAGAAAACATTATGCCAATGGAAAACAGGAGAGAGCTTTCATCATACTACTGCAACTACAAAAGTTAACTGTAGGAGGCTTTACATTTTTGGTTTTCATTCTCATTGTCTTCTTTGTAGCATAAATTAGTTGAATACTCATTTCCTTCTTAGTATTTTAACCTTCCCTGTCCACTCAAACTAAGTTGACTTTCCCAGCCATTATATATTTGTCTCCTTTGTTGATTCCTTTTTTCCCTGTAACTCTCTAACTGTGAATCCACCATGGTTTCATGTTGAGGAACTTGATTTCTCTCCTAAATATGTTTTCCTGGATCTCTTTTAGAGACTGTATTTACCTTAATGAATTAACTATCAACTCTATGAAGATTCTTGCTCAGAGATTCTGACCTCTCTCCTAATATTCCAGTTTCACACTTCCACATGCAAACTTAATATTTGCATCTGGATGTGTCACTATCATCTTATTGTCAATGTGTCTAAAATGGAACTGTTTAGCCTTCCCATAAAACAGACTCTCCTGATTTCTAAGTTTTTACAAATTGCTTCATCTTTTTCTCTAGCCAACTAGCCTCAGCCTTGAAATCATCTATGATTCCTCTCTCCCCTTTCACTAACATTTTCAAATTTTAATCCATTCTTCTTTCCCTTCTTTCCATTTTCATTGCCACCATGATTCATTCATATCTGTACTCTTATAAATTTCCTCTTAATTTGTTTCCCCATATGTAGTGATTCAGATCTCCAATTCAGCCTCCACATAAGCTGAGGCAAGTCTATTATCCCAATGTAGCAGTTGCACAGTGTCATGTTCTATTCATTGGCCCTCAGTATCTCAGTAATTTTTATCAGAGGAAATTCAAATACTTTATCCAAGCATTGAAGGTCCTCCACAAACTAATCCAAACCTGTCATTCCAGATTCATTTCCTAACACTGCCCAACATCACATTCATCCCAGTTAATCTGGTCTACTTTTTCTTCTTCAAATGTACTTTGCACTTGAAAAAACTCTATCCAGATGTAGTAAATTCCTTCCCCTCTTTTTTCTACAAATTCAAATTTTATCCATTCTTCATTTTCCAAAAAACTAGCTCATGTTCTACTATCTCCTTAAAGCCTTTCTTCTTTGACTACTTGAGCCCAAATTGATCTCTTTATATTCTGAAATATGATTATACATATTGATGGCACTATACACTTGAAACTTATGTGTTACATTGTATTATTGTAGCACCCTTTTGTTGTTCCCAGATTCAGCATGACTTTAGGGGGGATCTTCAACCAAGCTTCTATCCAATATGTTACTGAAGTCCTAGGCATAATAGTAACAGATAAATCTAATAGCAAAACACTTAATTAAATGTGAAAAATATAAATAGCAAAGAAGAAAATCAAATATTCTCTGAATGCATATATAATGAGCAAAATTTACTTATTCTGTCATAATATAATTCCCTTGCAATTTGAAATCTAAATGATTCTAGTCTATAACCTTTAATAAGCCCCAAAAGAAATGTGAACTATGAATTAGTCTCTTTTTTTCACTTTTAATGGTGTATTGATAACCTTTACCAGCCATTAGATTAAAAGGAAAAACAAGTACAAGAGGCAGATTAGTTTTCTAGTCACCAGTTAATATGACCTGCACTGGTCATTCTGAACCTTTAATATTTTCATGCCTATTTCCCATCATTTCCATTCCAACTCTGTGAATAACCCAGGGTATCAAATCCTGTCTCCACCTTTAATGAAATAGGTGACTTTCTTGGAGCTTCCACGTTAAGGAACTAGTCAGAAAAAGGGTAGTATCAGAATTCACCCTTTTCTTATGTCTAGGCAGATGACTCTCAATCCAGGTCATTTTTGATAGGTTTCTCTGACTCTCAAGATGATATAACCATGAATTTTCCTCATCATAAGGATCAGAATCTGTATCTTCTCCACACAGTCCGATTATGCTCTACCAAGTATGCTAATATAACTGACTTTTCAGGGTCCATTTCCTGACTGGCCCCCAGTACTCTTGATTTCCAAAGGGTTTTACCAGTTCTCCTAAGGGTGGCAAATGATTGTGATGAGTAATTCTGACAGGATCCAGAGACTGATAGCTCATCTAGTCTTTCACAAACTTGATTATGTGATGGCTCTCCTCATAAGAAAGAAATATTGTTTTACTAGAATGCTGAGGAACTAATAGAACAAATCGTTTGGCTTTTCATTCCTGGGTGATAGACCTCCAACTGATCTCTGAACTGAGATGTACTAGTTAGGAGTTTCTACAAAGTCTTCTTTTGCGACTCAATAGCATAGATCAATAGGTAAATGTTGCTCTTGCCCAAACACCACTGGGTATGTACTAAAACCAGGCTTATTATTCTAGGGCATCATTACATACAAGAAATGAGAAAATCGTATGTTAGTTTTTTCTCTATTTTCAATTCTAACCTCAGTTTATCAAATTTGTGTCCCACAATGTAGAATTTAATTGTTCTGGCTATGGGTATCCATGAGAGTGATAAAGTATAGTTTATTCTTCCTAATAGATGCTCTTAATATCTTGACCTTGATAAGAATAGATGACACAGAATAATATTTCATCCATAACACCTTGATACTCTAGATGATACTTGAGTTCTGATTGAGTAGGCTTATGCATACCAAATTGTGTTAGTAGTAATATCCTAATATTTCCCACCTCATCATGCAGTTTAGGTCACCTTTATCTTAAAAAGTTCGGAGGTATTCCTAGAGGCTTGGATGATTTAGGGATTTTCTATGAAATTGTATAAATAGAAAATTTGACTCCCTAATATTTTTAAACATTATTTTGTATATAAAATAATACAATAAAAAGTAAATAGGAAACTAAAAAATCTCAGCATCATTCTGAACAGTAGTTCTGACTTAGATTTTGTGGAATCCTTCCTACCCTCCCAGAAGCCAACCTCCCCCCACAGAGTTCTCCTTTTTTGTTAAGCACTCAGCTCATGCTTTTATGACATCCATGAAGAATATGTTATTCTCTTTATCTTCAACATGTTTTATTCTTCCTCTTATGAATTTTCAGTTTATTGCAATGAAAAATTTCTCTCCTCAGATTTCATACTTCTATCCCAGGGTTACCAAAACAGTACTTCTTCTACCATAAAGTAATAGAAGCATTTGATCCGTATCAATATTGGTCAATTAACAGATATATAGTATGACTCTGATAGCTTCACTACAGCTCTCCTACTAATAAATTAACTTGATGATAGATTTATATTAGAACCTACTATTTTTCCTTCTCAACAGCCCTCGTTACTAATAGGGAATGAAGGGATCTGTGTTAGGTCTTCATTCTTGTACTGCCTTAGAAAGTTTACTTTTCAGTCCCATTAGTATACGACCTCATTTTAACTGCAGTAAGATATTAGAGTAAAGCAATATAGACTAATTTATAATGATTCTCTTGCTCTGGGAAATCATTATCTTTGGAAAATGTGAGATTAGGATGACTAAATCTCTCCTAGAATTAGCTAGCATCTGGGTAAAATTATGGGCTAGAGGAAAAATAAACAGGACCATTTGTAAATACAGAAAATATGACTTAGGGTTTATATATTGGTAATTAGATCTTAGAATCTAGATGGGAATGGAGTCTGGCCTCTTAAAGGGCTTTCCTGAGACTTTATGATCTTGCTTGAATTTAAGTTTAAGAGCTAAACATGCTTTTTAATTTCAGCTGTTAAAATGTTGCTTCTTAAAGCACACAGATTTTTATTTTTAATAAAGATGAAAGGAAAAAGATGTCAACTCTTAATGGAACCTATATTTTTTCGATTATTTAACCAACAACCACTTATTAAGTTCCTATTATGCACCAGGTATCAGGCTAAGCAAAGACAAAATAATAATAATAATTATAAGATAGTTCCCATTTTCAAGGAATGTACATTTTGAAAGAGAACACATACATATGTGTATATATGCATATTTCTATGTGTGTGTCTCTGTACAGACACACACATTCATAAGTGGGATTTACTTTTTTCACAGATTTTTCTCCTGTATGATAGCATAGTCTCTGGAATTCATAAAATCATATGAAAGATGATAAATATATAGCATTATATTTTAGCCTTCCCCAATCTATCAAAAGAACTAAGATGATATTCTCTGTTTTAGGTTAGAGAAACTGAACCTTAGAAAAAATTTGATTCATGGGACAACTTAATCAACATGTATGAAACTTGTACTATGTGCCATATACTGTGCTACATTCTAGGGAAACAAAGACAAAAATGAAATAATCCTAGTTATCTGATTGAATTAATTTATTTTAAGCATTTTTCCAACTTTTAATAAATGCTGCTACTTGTGTATCTAATGTACTGTCAGGCAAAAGGAGAGATTAAAAAATTAATAAGACCAGTAATAGCCCTTAAGAAGTTTACAATCTACATAGCAAATAGAAGCTAGGGAAGGAAAAAAGGCATCATTCTTCCTAGCAAATACTGAACTATGTTTGAAAACACTGAATTGGAAGAATGAGAAAAATTGGAGACATAATATAAACTGCAGAATGAATTTGCATTCAATATCTTGACAATTTATCATCTGATTCTCAAGAGCTAAAAAAATAAAATTTATTGACAAAGAAGATACAAGAGTCTTACTTTTAATAAGAAAGCTGGCTTTAGAAGATGATTTAAATTAAGCCGTGCCCCAAGGCAAGGAGATAGGTCAGATGACCTGAAGCTTCCCTTTGACAGGGTGATTCTATAATCTTTTTGTTCTTCATCACAAATAAATAATACAAGGCCTTCCCCCAATACCTTCTACACATACCAAACAGGTTAACATGTTCCCACAGAGACAAAATTCTTGAATTTACTGGGCATTTCACTTCCCAACTTGTAAATAACAGAGATACCCTCATTAGCCATCCATTTCCCAAAATCTCATTGTGTCATCCACATGGGAAATGCCAGACTGTAAACACCTTCTAGCTCCATTGGGATTCACATTCCAATTTCCCTCAACCTTCTGACTCCTCAGTCCCTAAGGTCCTAACATTCATTTGCACTGTCCATGCTTACTTGAAATATTAATGGGGAAGCCACCTGCCCTCTTCAGCCCTCCTATCCTCTTCAAAATGAAGCTCCTTCCTGCTCTCTCCCTCCCTCTTCCAGACAATGAGACTCAGCTGTGGCAAGAGGTATTAGTGGTGAGACCCAAACCCCTGAAGGGTAATCCATAAATGGGATTAGCCTTGCTTCTCGGCATCAAGCACCACCACCTAGAAAAATGAATGCAATTTGCAGTGTTCCACTATGCTCTCAAGGTTCCTATTCAGAATATTTTTTTTTTTATTACCAGTATTCCAGTCTGCACAATTTGATGAAAAGAGGTAAATCACAGATTGGTACAAATCTGCAGTCTCAACCTAGGATTTCTCAAAAGTCTATGATGTGCTAAGATTGGAGATACCAAAAATGGCACAAACAGCCCTCAAAATGGTTATTTTCAAATGGAGAAGACAATATGGAAGTAAATGCATATAAAATGCATCGTTAAAGTAGATTAGATGAAAGGTAACTTTCAAGAGAAAGACTCTAAGTGGAAACCAGGGAAGTTGTTTTTGTTTTTTTGTTTTTACAAAAGGTGAGATTAGACTTGACACTTGAAGGAAGCCAAAGATTCTAAGAGGCCAAGGTGAGAGAGTGTGTCCCAGGCATGATGGGTAGCTAGTACAAAAGCATGGAGGCATGAGATGGAATGGCATATATGAGGAATATCAAGGAAAACAGGGTCACTTAATGCATAGATGCCAGTAACATGTAAGAAGACCAAAAAAGAAAAAAGAAAGAAAGAAAAGAAAAAGGAGAGTTCAGATTGTGCTGAGGTTTAATGTCAAAAGATATGAAACTTGATCAATGTGGTTAAGAAGGAGATTTTGAAGTAAAGGTGAGAATACCACTCTACTTTATGACTGCTCATTTTTACATTAACTCCTCACATTCTGACTTTTGACACCTCAAACTCAATTGAAACTTCATCCGTGAAGATTACCAGCAATCTCCTTTTTAGCAAAATACAAGGGCTTCTGTTCCCAGCATCTGACCAACACTTTTTTCTTGATGGTCATTCTTCTTGTAGTGTCTTTGATATTTCACCACCTATCACAATATCTCTTTACCAAAGTGAAAATGTCAGCTGGTAAAATTCTCTTTGGCCTCAACTTGGCATTATGTTTTCAGATATCAGATTACCCTGATAGTAGTTTCATCATGACTTCTCCTTGTTAATTAGTGTTGCTATCAAAGTATTCTCCTAGCCTAAATTAATTAACCATCCTTCTCAACAAAGGCAGAAAAATAAGACTCTCACAAGGAACCTCCCCTTCTTGAGGAACACTGATATTACAACCATGTCCAGAGCCAATAAAAATATTCCCAACCCCAAAAAGTCAACAGTCTCATATATCAGCCAGGTTACTGATGTTTTCTGGGTTGTCTTCTCTTTCTTTACATGGTTCTTTTCCCACTTTTTAAATATAACTATACCCCAAGGCTAAGTCCTTGGCTCTCTGCTCTTTTTTTCTATACTTATACCCTCATAGCAAGAATTCTTAACTGTTAGGCTGTGAACTTTAAATATAGATACATAGATAACTGTTTCAAAATAGTGTAATTGGTTTTCTGTGTAACTGAATTTTGTTTATTCACTTAAAAACATCATGGTGAAAAAGGTTCCATATGTTTCACCAGACTACCAAAAAAGTCACCAATACACAGAGAAAGATTAGGAACCCCTTGCCTTAGAGAATATATTCTTTCATGACTTCAGCTTTCATCTATAGTTTGATGATTCTTAAAACCCCATATCTATTGTAATTCTGACAGCCCTAACTGAAGTTTTGGTTCTGTACTCGTTCTGATTCATGGAATCCTGTACATTGCATCTCAAAAGTTTTAGTACAGTTTTATTGTTTAATGTCTTTAATATGTACAAAAAATTCCAGATCACACTGTATAAGCTTAAATGCAAGTTAGTCATATCCTAAAACATCCCCCAAATTGTGAGATTACTATCCAACTTCTCAGCTTGAAGATGGCCATTTATAAGGAATTCATTTTCTTTCCCTGCCCTTAGGCAGGCCTTATCACTTTTAGACACTTCTAAATTATTAGCAATGTTTTTAAAAATATATTGAGCCAAACCTTTCTCCCTACAGCTTCCATCTAGTGTTCCAGCATCTCCTGTCTATAGTCAGGATGAACAGTGTAATCTCTTTTCAATATAAGAGTTCTTCAAAAAAATTTAACATCGTTTTTATGTATGTTTTTAATATTTCCTTTAGGATAAAAATCAGAAGTTCTTTCTAGCAGGACTCTGGCTTATCTTTCGGAAGCTACACATGAGCCATCTCAAGACAATTCCATTAATTTCTTATACATGCTTAAAAGATCAAACTAAATCATCTGACTTCTCCCAAAATCCTGCTCCCCTTTCTAATATCCCTGTTTTCTTTTAAGTACTATAAGGATCTGCTCAGGCAAGAAACAATGACCACAACTATATGTTAGAACACTTTTCCTGAGGTTTGTCCCCCTTCTTTCTATAACTTATGGAAGAAATCTTAGAGTCTAGATTTAAAAAGATAATAACCATCAAAAAGGATTTCCTTCAACAAGATTTGGAAATAAAAAATCATAAGGCGGACAGGAGAAGGGGAAATCTTTCATTCTAATTCATGCTATCCAAGCTAATCTTTGCCCATTAAATAATCAGCTAGAAAGTATTTACTAAGCTCCCACTATGAGTCTGACAGCTAGGTGGCTCAGTAGAGTCCTGCACCTAGAGTCAGGAAGATCTGAATTTAAATCCATCCTCAGACACTTATTAGTTATGTGACCTTGAGAAAATTAGCTCTTGTTTTCCTTAATCCACTGGAGAAGGAAATGCTGAGCTACTCAAGTGGTTTTGCCGTTATGGGTTCACAAAGAGTTGGACATGACTGGACAACAACAACAGGTACTTCATGCTATAAACTAAGACAAAACTGAAAAAGTCTTTACCCTTGAGAAGCTTCATTCCAATAGGAGAAACAACTTATCCAAAAACAAGTATATATAAAATCAGCTCAAAATATATAAGAGGAATATTAGAGATCATTTAATTGGGGAGTCCCTTGAAGAGAGAATTATGTTAGAATAATATTTTTGTGCTCATTAAACTCATTCATTCTATACTTTAGTTTTTGTTTTTTAATTTTTCCTTATGTAATATCTCAGGTGAATAAATATAAAGCATCATGGGAAATGTTGTAATGTTCTTCCCTCCATGAGATTTAATAATGCTGAGTTTCCCCATTCCTTCTTAGTCTAATAGAAATTTGAAAACACATGGTCTGGCATTTGGAGCTATCCTATGAAATCTGGAAAAAGCTGGAGCTTGATTAGAAGGGTAGGAGGGAGAGGAGGTAGTCAATACTCTGGCCTTAACATATAAACAGATATTTCACTGTCCTGTTCTCTAACAAGGTAGGTGAAAAATTTGAGGTAGCTCATTTCTAGTCATGTGTAATTAGGAGGCTGGTAGTATGTGATCACAAAATTCTGCTAATTTGCTATAGAGCCCAAGCTTTGATGAAGTAGGTGGTGAGATGGAACTGTTTTCAGACAAAGGTCTTTTTTTGATCCATTGGAATTATGTAAGAGCTTTTGCAAATTATCAGATAGGACCCCAGCTCACAATGGAAACAGAAATTTACTGGTGCTTATATACAAAATAAACACTCAGTAACCTATTTGACAAACTGAATTAAATTCCTTCATGTCCACTATAGGATATATAGGATCTTGCATAGTCCTGGGCACAGAGTAAACACTAAATACTACTTGATTTATTGAAGATGACAGAACCTTAAGAGTTACCATTCATAAGCTATCTAAGTGCTTGACCACATGAGAAATCATTTTAAAAGAGAGATATTAAAGGTAGTTTTGTTCTCAGAATTTCAACTGAAACTCTACATAACAGTAAATCTCATGGGTGAGAGGCAACACTACTTCATTGTATATTAAATGGCCCAGATAAAAAATATAGTATCACTTCTTTCATTCTTTGGGAAAGATCCCCTCTTGCTACTCCTGAATTTTCTGAACCAATTTAAAAAAAAATTATTTTCTTATAGTCTTCTCCCTTGTGCTGACTCATAGAATAACGTTTGACACAAATAGTTGGACATCTGCCTTCTGGCACCGGCTATTAAACTTCTAAAGATGGCAATGGATGAGCCATAAATTGGAAGGGGGGGTTGGCAAAACCAGCCATATATGAGGATAAATGCTTTTGTTTTTAGCAATTTAATTTGCTTTCTGACTACCTTAGAGGAAAGTGTGAGGTTATATGAAGAAAATGAAAGTGTTTTGTTCATGTTCAAATGGTAATTTTCCAAATATAGCTGTGCCTTGGGTAGGTTTTCATTACACAATTTCAAATTTAAAAAGAACCTCAGAGGCCATCTAGTCTAATTCCTGTCTCAACAAGGATCTTAACCATACCATTCCCAACTAATAGAAATCTAGCTTCTCTTTAAAGACCTCTAGTGAGAAGGAACCCACTATCACCTGAAGCAAACCATTCTACTTTGGGATAGATCTAAAATGTAAGAGAATTTTGTTTTATATTCTCTTACAGTGGGGAAAAAAGGAAAGAGAGGAAGAAATGAAGGAAGGGAGAGAGAGAGAGAGAGAGAGAGAGAGGAGAGAGAGAGAGAGAGACAGAGAGAGAGAGAGAGAGACAGAGAGAGAGAGACAGAGAGAGAGAGAGACAGAGAGAGAGAGAGAGAAAGAGAGAAAGAGAGAAAGAAAGAAAGAAAGAAAGAAAGAAAGAAAGAAAGAAAGAAAGAAAGAAAGAAAGAAAGAAAGAAAGAAAGAAAGAAAGAAAGAAAGAAAGAAAGAAAGAAAGAAAGAAAGAAAGAAAGAGAAAGAAGGAAAGAAAGAAAGAAAGAAAGAAAGAAAGAAAGAAAGAAAGAAAGAAAGAAAGAAAGAAAGAAAGAAAGAAAGAAAGAAAGAAAGAAAGAAAGAAAGAAAGAAAGAAAGAAAGAAAGGAAGGAAGGAAGGAAGGAAGGAAGGAAGGAAGGAAGGAAGGAAGGAAGGAAGGAAGGAAGGAAGGAAGGAAGGAAGGAAGGAAGGAAGCAAAGAAAGGAAGGAAGGAAGGAAGCAAAGAAAGGAAGGAAGTGAGGAAGGGAGAGAGGGAGGAAGGGAGAGAGGGAGGAAGGAATGAAGGAAATTATCATCATTAAAATCTTTATCTACCTAGTTTTCATCAAGCAGTTTGGGAAAAACTCTCCTAAAGAGTTTAAGAATTCCTTTATATAGATTTGTTATATGACCCAGTATGATTTATAAATTCCATTTCTAAAGCGAAAAGTTAATCACTGGAAATAAATTTGATCTCTTTGAATTTAATGTTTTCTTTACTATTGCTTTAATCAACAGGGTTGACATTCAGCAAAAACTTCAACAATGAAAAAATCTAGCTCATACATTCCTTTGGTGAATCTTAACTTTATAATTATATACATGCATCTCAATTTGACTGTCATGTACAATAAACTACCAGGGAAGTTGCCATTATTTTACAATGATTTAAATTGTCAAGATTCAAGATATTTTAAAATAAAAATAACCAATTTTTAAATGACTTGTCCTGGCCTGGTAAGTGTCTGAAGCAAAACTTGTACTCAAGTTCTCCTGATTCCAAATACTCTTCTATCTGACATGTCACTAACCTTGAAATAACATCAGATTTGTCAAAGGAACACTGTTCATATTTTGGCTAGTCTTTGGTCTTCAGTCTTATCATTTCAACATCTGTAGAGAATAACAGAAAAATGCTGATTTTGGTGGAAAAGAGCCCTGGATTTGGAGTTAGTAAAGCTAGGTTCACATCTCTGCCATTAGCCACTTTCATGACTTTGAATAAGTCACGTCACATTCTGGGTGTTAGGTATTTATATCTGTAAGAAAGTTTGACCAGATTGTGTTTGAGGTCTCTTCTATCTTTAGATCTATCATCTTATTTTTATGACAGTAGAGAAAGAAAAGGCTACTTTAGCATCCATGTGAAACACAGATAAGACAAGCACACTAGGAGCTAAAAGAAGAATTTCTAGCCTGATTATTAATACTATTAAACATATTAAAGAAATAATATTAACATATTACCAAAGGTCATTAAGTGTTATCCAACTTCCCAAAAGAAATGTCATAGACTTCTTATGACTTATCCAGAAACAAATAACAAAGAGGGATTTCCTCTGATTTATGTGAAAGATTAGACCTTTTCCTCACCTTTGGTTCTGACTAAGTGATAGGAAAGGAAGAATAGCTACTCAAAGATTTTTAGTTTTCAGAGGACATAGATAATATTCTATGTAATGAGTGAACATAGGATGTTCATCCACAAGCTGTCATAGCACAGATGGAAATTAGACCAGTCTCCAAGACATCTTTAATATGCAAATTCTAAATTATCTCCTCATAAGCATGACTCTTACTACCAGATAGTACCATTAAGCCTATGAATATATTGCTTAGTGTGAGAACTAACAATCCATTTGTCTGTACTTCCTCTTCCTATATCCACCCCAATTTTTACTGTCTCCCTAACCTATTAAAGAAGAATTAAGGGTGAAAGCACATTGGCCAGGCTAAATAAAAAGGACTTGAGTTTATGGTGGCTTTTTGTTTCTTGCATAGTAGTAATGATTAATAACAAGCTAACTATCATCAAGCTGACAAGTCAGTGGGTTTGCTTCCTCATGGGTCAAATAGCATCCAGTCTGGAATCATGCTGACCAACTCAATTACCAATACATTCTGATTGCCAGAATAAATGCCCACATGCCACCTGGCTCTTCAGAATCTACTACAGTGATACATTTGTCTATGTATAGCAGCCAAACTGATGACATGTGCAAAATCTCTAACCCAGGAAGGTCTCAGAGACCAATAATAGCTACTTAAAAACCTCTAATTTCACATGTTTTTCTGATTTTTTAATAATAAAATCAGAATACAAAGGGTTTAAAGAGTATTTTCAAAATGTTTTAAAAATCATTTTCCAATGATGTGTTTTGTTTAAACTTAATTTGGAAGTAGATAAATGCTCTCTGACATTTATCAATAGGTAATTAGAGAAATGAAAAAGGAAAGACTCCATTAATAATAAGGGCATGGATCATAAAAATCCTAAGTACAGAAAACTAGGATTAAAACCCCAATTTTTCAGATAAAGAATATGACACATGGAGGCTTGAGTCATACAACTGGTTATTGAGCATTATTAAGCATCAGAATCTGGGTCTTATAACACTAAGTTGTGGAAGAGGCATGAAGAAAGAGGATTTGCAGGACAAGCCAGGCATGCAGACCAAAGTAAAGGACTAGATCTGTCTGTCAATCAAGGTGAAGATTCCAAACAGAATGTTCCCAGAGGAGGCAGTTGGAGCTGGCCAGGGGGAGGAACTGATTCTCTCTCTTTGGGGTTACTGACTAAGGGAGAAACCTCTTCTCTGGGGTTCCTTACCAAGAGAGACTGGCTTTTCCTGACCTAGGCAGAGAGAGAGACCTTTGTGGCTTCTGACAGTCTGGACTTGAGTTACTCAAGCAGAGATTATCTGACTAAAGAAAGAAGAAAAGAAGAAAAATACTTGTCCTCCCAACTCTCTGATTGTCCCTGAGTCACAGCTATGGCTGGATTGACATTTCTCACACCCTCCTAATTCTCCTTGTAGACTAGGGATACCCCTCTCCCACTCACCTTCAATTTCCATCCTGTCCTATCTTTCCCAATAAACCTCCTTATCTGAGAAAGAGAACATGAGTATCGTCTCTAAATCTCACAGTTCAACTTTGAGTTATATAGAAAGGTGGCTGACCAACAGGGGGAGGGGAAAAGGAACAGGAAGGTGTGGGCAGAAAGTTGGGAGGTGAAGGGTGGCATTGATGGAGGAAGAGGGTAGGAAATATCTGGATTTATTAGCCATTAATAGGGATCAATAAGTAAAACCAGAATACCCCAGAGCACCCCACAAGCAGCATCTCTCCATCTCTTAGAAGTACGTCTATCTCCATAATAAATAGGCATCCTCAGGTTCCCCTAGCAGCTCCCTAGCAGCCAGAGTATATTCCAGTTATTACAACAAGACATAGTTCCTCACAGATTATATTACAAAGTTCAGTATTATCTCCATTGTATCATAGTCCCTTATGCCGGATCTCCTATACTCCAATACTGAAATGAATTTGTGTGAAACCATCAATGGGAATACTCTGTCTAATAATATAGATCACAACACATCCATGTTAACCTATCTTATATAATTCATGCTCATGTCTTTCTATGAATTCACTATAGAAGGGCAATCTAAGTCCTCAAATGGAAAATATTTGTTTATTATAGAATGTAAGCTTCATAAAGGCAGAGACAGTTTCATTTTTTAATACCTGGTGCCTAGTAAAATGCCTGTTTCATAATAGGCAATTGATTTATGTTTGTTGATTATTTGATTATAGCTTTAGTATATTTCATATATCAATCATTTGCAGATATAACTGAACTGCATTATAATCAACACTGAATAATGATAAGCTTAAAGAACCTCCCAAGTTCAATTAACAATATTTACTGAGTGCCACCTATGAGCAAAACAATTTACTAGCTGCTGGGGAAGGTGGAGGATGGGAGGGATTACAAAATGGTTAGAGGGTGATAGGGAAGGTGAACAAAGCCAACATGACAAAGTAGAAAAAGCACTCAGCTAAGCTCTCTCAATGTTCTCCTCAAAACAACTTTAAAATAACACCTCAAAACAAATTTAGGAGTGGCAAAGCCAAAAGATGTCACTCTTCAAGTCCAAGACAACTTAGGGGGTCAAAGAGGTCTGTAAGAAGTGGATGGAGGCTATCTTTGAGTCTATATGGATCTAACACTATTAGTGATACCAGATAGTGGACAGCAGCTTTGGGATGTCTCAAGCCAAATATGGTTAGGGGACCTGACAATTGATTAGAAAGAAATATTTGGGACCCCTTCTCTACCACTGGAATTAGGACAAAACACTGTTTGGAAACTCCATTACCTATATTCACTTCTGTGTCATGGTTCAAGGATGGGGAAGAGCATTTTAGATCAAGTAGGTGTGGAATCCCTGAGGAACACTATTGTTTTCAATTATAAGGAATCAGAAACCCTGAGAACAATATCATTTCCAATTCTAAGGAAAAAGGTTCCTGCGGAGCAGTATTGATTGCAATCAAAAGGAATCAAAGACCCCTTTTTAATAAGGATCAGAGTGCAGACCAAGAAAGCAGTGACCACATCACTCTCCAAATCACACCACCTTGGAAGTACTGAAAACTTCCAAATCTCTCAAACTAGCTCTGAAAACAACAATGCAAAAAATTCTGGAGCTTGAGACAGTATCCCATTACAACTACCCCCATCAAGAAAACAAAGCTCAACTTAAACAAAAAGTTGTAATTAAAAAAAAAATGAATAGGGATAATGAGAAGAGAGAGAGAGAGAGAGAGAGAGAGAGAGAGAGAGAGAGAGAGAGAGAGAGAGAGAGCATGACCATAAATATATAAAGTGGTGACAGAGGAAATAAAGAAATTCAAATTCAGAAGAAGACAATGAAATGAAAAATATTTCAAGGTGTCAAAATATATAAATTGGACATGAGGCAGACAAGAATTCCTAAAAGATCTAAAGAATTATTTTGGAAATCAAATAATAGTGGTAGAAGAAAGTAATGTAAAGAAATGAAAGCAAACAATTAATTGCTTAGTTAAAGGGATAGTGGAGAATATAACAATTTAAAAAGCAGAATTTTCCACATCAGAAAAGAGGCACAAAAGCTCACTGAAGAAAACAATTTCTTAAAAGTTAAAATTGGTCAAGTGGAAGCTAATAACTCCTTGAGACATTAGGTTACAATAAAACAAAGCTAAAAGACTGTAAGAATAGGATAAAGTATGAAATGTCTCATTGGAAAAACAAATGACCTGAAAAATAGATCAATGTGGCATGATTTAAGAATTTCAAGATGATTAGAATCTTAGAAAAGTTACATATTCTAGATCTTGAGAAAACTGAATGGGGATAGAAAAGATCTACATCTAGGTATGATTCATAGCAGGTATACCAGGCTGGTTTTGTATTAAGAAAACTATCAGCAAAATTGATCATGCCATTAATAATAACAATATAAATCATATGATAATATCAATAGATGTAGAAAAAACATTTGAAAGAACCTTTTTTCTCACCTCTACATGGTACCTTCAAAAAAACTGACTTTGTATTGGGTTATAAAAACCTCATATCCAAATGCAGAAAAAGTAGAAATATTAAACGTACCCTTTTCAGAAAATAATGCAATAAAAGTACATTTAACAAGGACCATAGAAGTGTGGGTTAACATTAACTGGAAACTAAACAATTGAATCCTAATGAGTGAGGGGGTCATAGAACAAATCATAGGAACAAGCAATAATTTATTAAAAATATAATAATGAGACATTTCAAAATTTGTGAAATATAGAAAAATTTATGTATTAAAAAGTGAACATTAATGAAAGACAGAGATATATCTGATCAATGAATTGGGCATGTAATTTTTAAATGAGAAAAAAAAAACAAATTAAAAATCTTTAATTAAACATCAAAATGGAAATCCTGAAAATCAAGGCTGGATTAATAACATTGAAAGTAAATTTTTTAAAAATTGAACTACTAAATAAAATGAGGTATCAGATTTGTGAAAAAAATTATAAAATCTATAAATTAGTGGTTAGTTTAATTCTTAAAAAGATAGAAAAAACTAAATTACTAATATTAAAAATAAAAAGTGAATGCATCACCAATGAAGATAAAATTAAAGAAATTATTAGAAGTGATTTTGCCTTATATGTCATTAAAACTGAAAATCAAACTGAAATGGATGAATATTTATAAAAAATGTATAAAAGCTGCCCATATTATAGAAGAGGAAATAGAATATTTAAATACCCTATCTCAGAAAATGAAATTGAATATATAACCAATGAGCTTCCTAAGAAAAAAAAAGCCCAAGGACCAAAGAGATTTAAAAGCGAATTCTTTGAAGATTTAAGGAATAATTAATTTCAATACTTTATGAACTATTGGGAGGAGGGATTAATTAGTCCCACCAAATTCCTTTAATATACAAATATAGCTTTGATTATTAAACTAGGGAGAACAAAAATAGAGAAAGAAAATTACAGATCAATTTCCTTACTGAATATTGATGCAAAAATTTTACATAAAACACTATCAAGGAGTTTATAGTATTATATCACAAGGATCATATGCTATGTCTAGGTAGGATTCATATCAAGTATGCCAGGCTAATTCTGTATTAGGAAAACTATCAGCATATGTTCATGAAGGATGAGAAAGTGGGACATGATCCAAGGCTGTTCACAAGCTGTTGTACATAGTAATGAATGATTTAATGGCTCTCCTAGGCACAAGGGTCACAGGGCTGCCTGCAAATGTTACATTACCACCCAGGGCTTAATATTTAATGATTTTGTTCTTATTTGACCTTAGAACTTTACCAGCTGTGCAATTTTGGGAGAGTCACTTAATTTCTCTCAGCCTTAGTTTCCTCATCTGTATAAGCTATCATGAAGATAAACTGAAATAAATTTCAGGGGGTCCATCAAATTGGAAGTTTTAATATTTTGATAATCAAATTTAAATATAATTGCTTTCCTTTGTCAAACTTTTTAAAGAAATATATCAATGCTATGATTTTCTCATGGGAAAGAGGGCTACAGATGTGGAATGTTATATGCCATCAAATGAAAGGGCTGGATTTATTAGATTTGCTTAAATTTCTTTCTTTGTGACAAGGGAAAGCTCATTGGGCAATAAGGGCCAGGGGAAAGGGTACTATGTAGACACCAAAAATATGTTTAAAATAGAGTAAAATTAAGAGGCTAGGCAAAAAATAACAGTATTTGAAGATTTTTCTAACCATATATGGGACAAGTTTTTTAGAAGATAATAGAATTTTTGAGCTGGAGAACCTTAGAGATTATCTTATCCAACTCTTTCATTCCAAGCAAAAAGAAACTGATATGCCTTACATTATATGATTTCTTTTAAATAAACAAACAAAAAGACCTCCTTACCTAACTCCATAATATAGCAGTGGAAACATAGAGTTTCTGATAGATAAAGATACCAGGAAGCAAAATGTCATTTCAAAGGCCCCAGGCTACCCAAAAATCTAAGTCAGGCAAGATATGATATCTAATCGTCAACCTTTAATGCTATTGCATCCACTGAACAAGTTACAGTTTTGATTTGATTTTTGAATACTGTTTATCATAAAGAAAGCACCACTCTTGTGTGATTTGTGGGAAAAATATGGAGTCATCACCATATAAATTCTGCAGGCAAACTATTGATGCTAAAGGATAAAGATATACTTTTTCAGGGTAGTTATGGGCAGGAGAGATAATAGGCACAGTGGTTAAAGTGCCATCCTTTAAAGAGTCATGAAAACCTTGTTTTAAGTCTGAATCTGGAATATACCAACTGTTTAACTATGTGAAAGTCACTTAAATTATCAATATCCTAACAAGACAATAAATTATGGATCACAATTAATTGAAGGACTCTTCCATAGGTCTAGGCCTACTCCTCTACCACCACCATTGCCATACTCCCCCCAAAAGGGAGACAATAGTTGTGTTAAGGTAGGGATAAGCAAGATAGCAAATATTATGACTAGTAAATTAATGAAAGGAGTGAGGACAACCCCAGGGTTCATGAGAAACAGGAAATTAAGAGAACTATCCTTTGACCGATACTAGAAATCATTATCTATTATTAATAAGGAAGACAACATAACTAAGGGCTAGAAGGCATAGCAGGAAAAAATCCCAAGTTGGAGTTGAGAAGATCTGACTGCAAATACTCTTTCAGACATTTATTAGGAGTATAACCATAACATTTGTACAAACCAGTAGAATTGCTTGTTGACTCTGGGGTGGGGGAGGGGAGGGAAAGAAAATTAATCATGTAAATATGGATAAAATATATTTTTTAAATGTTGAGATGGAATAAAAAAGAAGTGATGCTTCTATTATTGTCTGACTTTGAGCCATCTATTCCATTTTGAAGCTCTTTAAAAGTTATAATTAAATGGCACATTTTTTTCCAAATAAAAAAGGATTATAACCCCATGTAAGTCATATAATCTCTCTTAGATATGAGTTTCCCATCCATAACATGGGGATAAAAATAGCATTACATCCCAGGGTTATTGTAAGGGTTTAAAAATGATATATGTAAGCTTTAATGTACTTTATAAATGTTAGTGGATTCTTTTTTTAATTAATACAGAACAGATGAGATTCATGAGCAACAATTGAAGTCATGGAAATGATCTTTTGATCCTCTTTTACAAGACTAAGTCCTTGAAGGAAACCTTGGTAAGGTAAAAAAGAAAAGTAGTAGGAGATACATGGTGTATATTTTGATATAATATTTAGAAAAATCCAGTTACTGTTACCATGCTGATTCATATGGACAAAATGATTGAAATCTTTTATTTATTGCTTTACCAAATGTTTGATGAATTGATTCAAATTATGTAAGTACTTTGTGATCATATAACAAATTTAATGAAATAAAATAAAAGCAGATATTCATATAGTGTTTTAAAATTGCAAAACCTTTTTATGTACAATAGCTCTATGAGTAACCCTCCAGCATATCTGTTATAGTATTATCCTCACTTGTTAGGCAAGAAAACTCAGACTCAGAGTGATCAGTTTAAGGGAATGTCACATTGTTAAACAGGAAATTTTAAATTATCAACAATAAATTAATAGTTTATTTCATACCTTCAAACCAATACTTAGCCCTAAGTTTATTAGACAATTCTAGGTATTTTTAAAGTCAAATCTTTCAGGACTTTGAATACATCCATTTATATAATTTCTCAAAATATTAAGTTAACAAATATAAAATCCTATAGCATTCAGAAATGATCTATGGAGGAAAAGTTTGCTACTCAGTCTTATAGCTTAAAAACCTAACCATCAGTGAAATGATACATTATGGTGTAATCTGTGCCAATTATCAAACCATAAACTATATATGTAGAAAATTTAATATATTAAATAGTAGAATGAATAGTGCTCCAGTTACTCTGAAATCTTATATTCAAATTTTCAATACTTTTGAAAATATCATTCAAGATTTCCCATCTAGTTGACTCTCTTTTGCCTATTCTCTGTATAATCTTAATAAAGGAGAATTTAGAGACTTGTGCATTCTGTTCTTGCTTACTTGTTTTATGAAATTTATTCTTCATATTTAAAAAATTAAAACCTTATCTTACCAACTCATCATGGCTCTTTGATCAACATTCCATTCTGTGAGAGGCCCTCATTTTTTTGACCAACAGGACTTCTCTTTCTCCATTTTGATCCTTCATAGTTGTAAAACAAGAGCTCCACTCCCCATTACATGCATGCTATCATTAATAAGCCATTATATGGATGCATTCTCACACAACCATCTGCTCCTGGGGCAGCCTGAACTGACTTCAGCTAATGTGCCCTATTGATTCTTAAACAGTCTTCAGCAGATGTCTTCTTACTTATTAAAATTTTCTCAAAAAAAAGTATTCAAAGGTAGCATATTCTACCAGATTATGAGCCTGAATAGATTTCTCAATCCCCTTTTTAATTAAAATTGGGCTCTTGCATTCCATCAGCAATGATTGTTTTTTACATTAGGGACTTGAGTGTTTGGGGGATTAGGTTTATTACACAGAGAATTTTAAATGCTTATTGGCTGTATTTACCCATATTTGTTACCAGTGCTATGGCCTAAAGTTGCCAGCTAGGTCCAGTTCTAAACATTCATTTTCTACAGTTGTGTTTAGGGGTCCAACAAATCGAGTATATATGAAAGTGAAGCCAAGGGATATTAACTCACTTGCCCAAGATTCCAAAGGGAAGAAGTAGCATAGGTAGGTCTTTGAGTTAAAACCAATGTTTTTTATTCTGTACCATAAATAAGAAACCCCTAAAACCAATTACAATTAAAACTAGTTAATTCACCAAGGATGACATTTTAATCAACCCTAATTCCAGAACAAAAAGATTTTCAAGATTTACTCTGTCTACAACAAGGATTCTTATCTTTTTGTGTGTCATGTTCTTTGGCAGTCTAGTGGAATATTTCTCAGAATCATGTTTTCTTGCCTACTCTCATAATTGAAAGTGATTCTAAATTTCCATGGAATTTTAGTGAAAATAAAAATATAATTTTCCCAGTATAGTGTAAAAACTCCCAGAAAACTATTCACTGACTTCATTAAGATCTTTCCATTTTCTAGAATTGCTGTACTAGAAAATAGATAGATCACACTTCTCAAAGAGGAAAAAAAAAACATGACAGACCTGAAAAATGACTCATACCTATAGCCTAAGGGCTGGCATGTTGATCTGTATGCAAAAAGCATCTAAAGAATTTGTTAATAATTATTAGTAGTAATAGTAGAAACTAATATTTATATAACTTTTACTATGTGCCAGGAGTTTTACAATTATTATCTCATTTGATCCTCATCACAACCCTGAGAGGTAGATACTATTAACTACTATCCCTATTTTAAAGATGAGGAAATGTAGGCAAACAGGTTAAGTGATTTGCCCAGAGTCACAAAGCTAGTAAATGTCTGCGACTGGATTTGAAGTGATGTCTTTCTGAATCCAGGCACAGTATTCTATCCACTCTACCAGTTAGCTGCCCCAAAGAGAGAGTGTAGATTGTGTAATAACAATAAATAGACATGGATAATTTCTCAAGGTTAACAAAACATTTTATACATGGTCTCTTATTTGATCACACTCTGTAAGATAGATGGTGTTTTTATTATTACCATTTTATAAATGAGAAAATTCATTAAAAGTGATGACACCTTCTCTATAGCCACAATGATAATGAAAATTCATTAAACATCACCTATAAGGAACAATTCTAGGCTTTAAAAATAAGGACAAGTTAACAGTTCTTGCTCTTAAGAAATTTACATTCTTTGGGAGGATAAAATAAAATATAAATTTCAAGAGGGAGTCATTCATTCAACTAGCCTTTATTAATGAACTACTATATACAAAAGACAGTGTTAGACTCTGGAGACAGAAAGATAAAAACAAATCAGCCCTTGCCCTCAAGGAGTTTTTATTATAATAGGAAAAAACATGAACAGAAAAATGTCTTATACAATCTAGATACTAGACCTTGAGGGAAAGTAGGGATTCTAAAAGGCAGAGGTGAAAAGGAAATAAGTTGCCAAGATGGACAACCATTTATTCAAAGGGATAGAGACAGGAGAGGCAATTACATACTCAAGACAGCTAGTTTTCTGAGTATTCCACCCAATTTTGAATAGTAATTACCTAAAATAAGTTTGAAAATACAGGCAGAAGCCAGATTTTGGAGGTTTTTTAATGTAAGGTAGAGATCACATAGCTAATGTCTAACATGAGAAGTGAATCTAGATCTCCTTACTCTGAATCTCACATCTTCCCTATATATCATAACAACTAAATCACCCTCAAACGATATATATTTCTATCCTATTGTATGCCCCAAAGAGAAAGGTTTTTTTTCTGCAATGAGGAGAGAAGAGAGCATAAGGCTTACCATTATTTTTATCTCAGGGTTTACAAAGAAAATACTCAATAGAATGTGCATTTCCTTCCAACTGCTTTGCCAGGAATTAAGACATACTGTGTTACCAGATAAACAGCGTACCTTTGTTTAATCTCATGGTATAAAAAGCTGAGCTTCTCATAGGCAAGACAGAGTTTTCCTTTTTTTTTGGAAAACTTAAATTCACTTATTTATTTTTTATTTGGACCATTACATCACAATTATATGCCACAACTTGTTTAACCATTCCTCTACTCCATTTCCAGTTCTCCACCACCACAAAAAGAAAGAGATGCTATAAATATTTTAGGATATATAGGTTCTTTTCCTTTTTCCTGAACAACTTAAAAATAAACCTCATCAAAGTATTTCTGGGTCAAAATGTATACACAGTTTTATAACTCTTTGGGCATTGCTTAGATTAGTGGGTAGATTGTTCTCCAAAATGATTGGATCAGTTCAAAGCTCCCAAACAGTGTTTTAGCATCCCCATTTTTCTACCTCCAACATTTGTCACTTTGCCCTTTTATCATTAGGTAATTTGATATATGTGTGATGATATCTCAGATTTGTTCTCATTTGTGTTTCTCTAATCAATAATGATTTAGAGCATTTTTTCCAAATCCATTCAATTATGCTTTTTTTCTTCTATAGATAACTCCTTTCTTAGGAAGTTCAGTAACTGGCTAAAACCCTCTTTTCCATACTAGAGCCACATCTTACATTTAAATACTACAATAACGCTCATGTTTATAGCCTTTCCAACACAATCCCTTCCCAGTCCATTAGCCTCCTTAAATTTCACAACCGGTACCTTTAGTCCATCTCAAGTACATGGAGTGATGGTAATATTCTTAATTGTATCATTATTCACATAAGCGTTCCACCTTCATTATCCAAAACTCGGAAATTCCTCTATTACCTCCTACTATTCCATCTCTTGTATGTCTCATCCAATCTAAATCAATTTTTTAGGCAATTTCTAGTTTTTGACCCATCCCTATTTGCTAAGTCCACTTATTTTTTTCCATTCATAATTAAACAGTTGAAAAAATATGCTGTAAATCTGTCCTTGAATCCCTTGCCCTATTTTCTTTCTTTGCTCATCCCTTTCAAAACTGTAATTTTGAATTTACTTTCTCCTATTCAAATTCTTACTCACATGATGCTGAATATCTGTGGAGAACAATATACAACCATGCTTACTAGTTTCCCTACAAAAAATTGAATTTAATTTTACCTATGCCCTAATGGCTGAACATCAATCTTATTCTTTTTGATTGACTCCATACTACTCCTCCCCCCATTTTCTCCTCAAGCCACCAAGCTACTTCTTTCTCTAAATAGAAGAGTTACTCATAAACTATCTCTCCTACATAATTCTGCATCTCAAATCCTCTTAACATTTACCATTCTCTCTTCCTTTGCTCCAGACCTGGAAAAAAAAGTTCATCATTCTACTTGCCAAAACCAAACCAATTTGTGTTTTTGCTCCCATCTACTCCCATCTTAAGGAGCTAAGCTATTTGTTTTTTCTCTTTCTAATACTCAATCTCACTTTACACACTAGCTCCTTCCCTGAGCTTACAAATATTCCTAGATCTCATCTCCTGCATACTTAATATTAAGAAAACCTTAATGTTCCCCTGTCATCTCCTTCAGATTATCTTCTTATATCTATTCTCCCCTGGATTTTCTGAAATCCTAAAAAGAGCTGTCCAAATTTACTGCTTCCACTTACACATTTTCCACTCATGCCTGATAACTTTAAGATCTGACTTCCAATACTACCACTCAGCTTAAATGCTTCTGTCCAAAGCTGCCATGCTATTTTAATTGTTAAAGCTAATAACCCTCTCAGTTCTCATTCTTTGTTATCTGTCTGGAAAATGCATTTTTGACCATGCCATCGTTTTTAGTATTCTTTTCTGCATGGGTTTTACAAATGAATGAATAAAGCCTTCATTAAATGTTTTATAAGCAAGCACCATGATGAATGATGGTTATAAATAGAAAGATAAGGTAGTTCCTTTTCTTAAGAAGCTAATATTCTAGTAGCAAAAGACATGGAAGATTTTAGCTGCCAGTTAGACGAAAAGGAATCATAGCTCTGAGGTCACAGTAGCAAAGTGGATGGGAATAAAGCTTCTTTTTAAATATTGTTTCCATTGATGAAATCCTATCAGTTGAGCCATTTGATGCCAT
This sequence comes from Monodelphis domestica, assembly GCF_027887165.1. Taxonomy (NCBI): domain Eukaryota; kingdom Metazoa; phylum Chordata; class Mammalia; order Didelphimorphia; family Didelphidae; genus Monodelphis; species Monodelphis domestica. Next base: position 270,295,842 of record NC_077229.1, read on the forward strand.
AGCTTTGGTGGGAATACCTTTCCTTTCTGAATCTTCAATAGATGTGGCTATAGCACCTTCAAGAACAGTAGTCTGGTTTCATTTTGCCAGGGTTTGCTACCCAGGATAATGGCTACAGGAACTGGGTTAGCCATTCCTAAGGCTCTTAAGTTCAAAGTCCTGGTTTGTCTCCAAAAGGGTACAAGGGGAGATGGTGGTCAAGGTAATGATACTGATGTGATTCACCTGAGACATTTTGCCTCCTTTTTCATAACCTCATGACATTGGCTCTTTCCCTACCTTTCTGAGAACTCTTTCCCTGTTTCCATTCCTGGATAATCATCCATTTTCTGCCTTCTCCATATGAGCATGGCACATAGTTGTTTCTCTCCTGGGAAACCTTTTCTTCTCTTCTACACTCTCTCCTTTAGTGATCTCAAAAAGCCCCAACAGATCCAATTATCATTTCTATGCAGATAACTCCAAAAATTCCAATTCCACATCATCAACTACCTGATGAAAATCTCCATACTTAGATGTCCCGTAAATATCTTAAATGCAACAGTTCCAAAAAAGAACTCATTGACCTTTCCCTCAAAGCTGCCCTTTCCCTAATATCCCAATATTTTGGAAGAAACCATCATCTTCAGTCACCCAGTTTTTCTATTTCAGAGTCATCTTTAGCTTACCACTCTTCCTGACCTCTTACATCTCCAATCTATTTCTAGGACTTGTGGGTCCTATTGCCAACACCTTTTACATCTGTCCCCTTCTTTCCACTCCCAGAACTATCACATCAATTCAGGTTTTCTAATTTATTATCTAAATTTTTACACTATTGTAATAGCCTTCTAATTGGTACTTCCACTTCCAGTTTCTCCATTTTTCCAACTCATCATAATACCAATTGCTAAATAGATTTTCCTAAATAGATTTTGACAATGTCACTTCCCTTCCAAGAAACTCTAATAGCTAGCTTTGTCACTGGGATAAAATCCAGAGTCTCTATTTGGCATTTGACAGTTCCAACCTATCATTTCTGGGTAATCTAACATTCTTTCTTCTCTTTCACTCTAGGTTATAGACAAATTGGCCTACTTTCTATGCCATGTGCATACCGTTTTATTACTCCCTCTTTTCTTTTCTTCTAAAGTACCATATTACACATGAAGACTTTCCTATACCACTTCCAACTGTCAGTCCTTTTCACTCACCCAATTAAAATGACTTCTTGTGTATTTTGTATTTATTTGTTTTTATATGTACTATGTATGCATCCATTCATTAGAATATAAGCTCCTTAAGGACAGAACGTTTTTGTTACACTTTGTAGGTGCCTGCATGTAAATGGATGTTGAATTATGGTATTTGGAACTTAACACTGATATCACCAAAGTAAACTATACTTATGTGATTTAATCTAAAATCCTATACATTTTTAAGAACTTTATACTTAATATAACATTTTGATTCAGTATCAACATATATCTGATTCTTTATTAAAACAATTTGTGTGGTTATTCATTTCCTTTAATTAGAAGAGCAGGACTGGAGTAGCTGAAAGATGCAATGACATATACCTCAAGTACCTAAAAGCAGAGAAAAGCTCAAAGTGGAGCATTATTGCAATAAGAGGTTGAGGAAGGAGACTTGTTCTCTCAGAAGGGAACTCTATCAGAGAGAAACTCAGAGAGGGAAGCTTGCTCTAGCTGAAACCATCCAAAGTGGAGTTTGCTATAGAAGAAAGTTTGCTTCTTAGTTTGGTATTTTTTCCTAAGACATGGGCATCTTAAGTTAACACAGAAATAAGAGGCTGATTATTCTTAAACTCCAAAGAAGGAACTTAACTAACTGAACTAAAATATCTCTCTTATGTTTTTCATAAAAATATAGAGAAAAAGCAGAAAACTTAGGTAGAAAGAGAAAGAAATTAAAATTTTTTAACTGAAAAACAAAATTAAAAGTAAGGAGTAGAAGGGCGTTGTGAACTTAAAGTTGGAAATGAATTTTGACTGTTAAAAATTAGAGAAAATTTGTATATAGTATAGTATAGAGCAGTTTTTTTCTATTTAATGTGCAAAAAACAAGATGCATACAGTATTTTTTGTGTGTCCAGTACATGTTGTTTAGTCATTTCAGTTGTGTCCAACACTTTGTGACCCCATTTTGATTTTTTTTTGAAAAGTCAATGGAGAACTTTGGCATTTCCTTCTACAGCTCCTTTTACAGATAAGAAAACTGAGGCAAACAAAGTTTAATGATTTGCCCAGGGTCAAACTGATAGTATCTGAAGCCAAATTTGAAATCAGAAAAATGAGTCTTTCTGACTTCAGGCTCAGCATTTTATCATATCACCTAAGGGCCCCTTTTACCCACACTTTAAAGTAGTTCTCAAATGCTTTTTTTCTCCAGTATGCTTTCCTTGACCTCATTAGCCAGTAATGATCTTCCCTATAAATCCTCACATTATACTCTGTAGAATATCAGTCAAAAAAAAAAAGTAGTTGATGGGGTGGGGGTGGGGGTAATTAGGTGGCTTTTTGGATTGAGAGCAAGGTCTAGAGATGGGAGGTCCTGAGTTTAAATCTGGCCTCAGATACTTCCTAGCTGTGTGACCCTGGGAAAGTCACATAACATCCATTGCCTAGTCCTTCTCTTATACCTCTTCTGCCTTGGAACCAATACACAGTATTGATTCTAAAATGAAAGTTAAGGGTTTTTTTTTAATTAATTGATGCAAATGCAAAGAATAATATCAGTAAAGTTGAAGGATATAAAATAAACTCACAGAAATCATCAGCATTTCTATATACTACCAACAAAATCCAGCAGCAAGAGACAGAAATTGCTTAGAAAACTGGATTTTGACAGAAACTTGACATAGACCAACTTTGTATACCAAGATAAGGTTAAAATGGATTAGTGATGTATAAGTAAAGGTTGACATATTAAGTAACTTAAGGCATCACAGAAAAATTTACCTATTAGATCTATGAATAAAGGAAGAATTTATAACCAGACAAGAACTAGAGAAGATTATTGAAGTAAAAATAGATTGCTCTGATTACATGAAATTAATCGTTCATACAGATGTGCACACACACGCAAATGGAGTAAAAATTAGAAGGAAAATAGGAAACTGGTGAAAATATTTTAAAAGTTTCTTTGTTAAAGACTTCATTTCTCAAATATATAGGGAACTAAGTAAAAAATTTTACCAAAATAGGAATTATTGTCCATTTGATAAGTAATCAAAAGATACAAATAGGTAGTTTTCAGAAGAAAAATTCAAATCTATCAATGTTCACATTAAAAATGCTCTAAATAACTATTAGTTAGAGAAATGTAAATTAAAATAACTCGGAGGTCCCACCTAATACCTTTCAGATAGACTAACATGAAAAAGAAAGGACAAGTACTAGAGGGAATTGTGGAAAAACTGAAACACCAATATACTGATTGGTTGTGAATTAATCATTCTGCAGAACTATAGGACTATGCCAAAAAAGACTATAAAATTATGCATACCCTTTGATCCAGAAATACTACTACTAAGTTTGTATCCAAATGGATCAAGGGAAAGGGAATAGGGCCTATTTGTTCAAAAATATATATAGCAGCACTTTTTGTGGTGGAAAATAATTAGAAATAGAGGGGAAGGCAATAAGTAGGGAAATGGCTATATAAGTCGTGGTATACAATTGTGATGCAATAGTATTGAGCTATAAGAAATGATGAGTGGAGGATTTCAGAAAAACCTGGAAAAACATATAAACATGTAAAGTGAACAGAACCAGGAGAACTTTGTACACAGTAAAAGCAATATTGAAAAGGACAATCAAGTGTGAAAAATTTACTCTGATCAAGTCCATGATGCAAGACCATTTCAAAAGGCTGATGATGAAAAATGTCCAGAGAGTGAACTGATAAACTCTAAATGGAGATTGAAGAATATCTTTTTAAAATATTTTCTTTAATTTTACTGTTTTCTTTTGCATTTTCTTTTATATCTTGGCTAATATGGAAATATGTTTTACGTTGTTGGACTTCTTAAGGTGGGGAAGAGGTAGGAGGGAGTGAGAAAATTTGAAATTCAAAAAAAAATTTAATGATGTATTTAACAAAATAAATAATGCTCTTTTTTGTTCTTTTGAACTTATGGATTTTCTTAAACCCCTGCCTTCTTTCTTAGAAAAATACTAAGTATTGGTTTGTCAACTCTACTTCTGGAAAACCCATGTTTTGTCCCTTGTCCTTTAGGAACTCTCCTTGGGGGAAGTTCCTGACTGACCTTAACTCTGAACTAAACAGTAGACTTTGAGGTACTTCATGATCCTAATTCAGATAAGATTAGTAGTTGATCAAGCCTTGGGTATCTTTGTTTAGTTTTAAAAGTTCATCAACATTAACTAGGTATTCAAGCCCCTTGCTAGAAAAATCTTTTTGTAACTTTATGCAAAGCATCAGCCTCTTCCTGTCAGTCATGCCTGGGCTTCTCCCTTCCTTGGATCCATTATAGAGCTAGTCAGTCATTCTTCCCTGCCCTTGTTCCCTCCAACAGGTATATAAGACTCCCCAAATTATGTTACTCTTTGGAGAATCATCTTTGGTGGTGCATTCTCTCAGAGACACTGTTCCCAGAGTTCTAGAGCCCTTGGCTCTGTGTGGTTTTTAAGCACTTGTCTCTGTGTGGCAGCTGAATATTACAAACTTGTCTCTTTGATTAGAGATTTGATTATTCTGATCATTTTAGTGGTTCTATGTCTTTCCAAGTTAATAGGTTCCAAGGCAAAAGAGTATAATGGCTGGGCAATGGAGGTAAATGATCTGGATCAGGATCATACAGCTAGGAAGTGTCTGAAACCACATTTGAATTCTATCTCCAGTCCTAACTCATTATCCACTGAGCCAACTAATTGCCCAAGATAAATAATAATTAAAAAAAATATTGTCATATAGAAGGGGCATTAGACTTGTCCTTCCTGGAGCCAAAGAAAAGCACTAATAGCATTAGGTTAAAATGACAAAGTGGTAGATTTTCCCTGGAGGTAGATTCCTTTTTAGAAACTTTCAAGGGAAAGATGGAAAACAGATTCTGGTTAAGTCCTAGAAATAATTCTCCTTCCACTCCATGGCCTCTGAGGTCCCTTCTAATTCTGAACTCTTGATCCTCTGACCTCAGATTCTGTGCTCTTTCCTCTATGCCATATGGTCAATCTAAATGCATTTAACTTTTCAAAAGTGGGGAAGAGAGAGAGACAGAGACAAAGAGGGAAAGAGGGAGGAGGGAGGAGAAAGGAAGAGGCAGAGACATGGAGGGAAGAGAGGAAAAGGGGGAGAAAAGAGAGGTAGAGGGAAGGGGGAGAAGGGGGAAGAAAGACACAAAGATCTTTAATAGCTTAAAAATTCACTAAGACTTTTGGAATACTTTGTATTTTCAATTTTATTCATATAAAATAATATATACATATTGTATGAGTTATGCCTTGAATAACTTCCTTACTAAGCTTATATTGAGGTATCTTAAGAGGTACACCATTCCTGACTTCTATCTTTACTGGTATTGCTGATTTAATTCTACCCACATAATTCTGATGTTTTGCAAATACTCCTTGTGGAATGTCATCAGGAATTTCATACATTGATGTTAATGGATGTAGTTGTTCAGGTTTTTCCTCTAATTGATCCAGGTATAGCAAAGAATAATGTTTGAATGATTGCTTGCGTACATGTAAATATATATTCCCAGACTGTTCAAACTTCAAGGTTGCCCTGATTTTACACAAAAAAAAAATGCATCCCAAAAAGTTATTCGGACATCCAGGAATTAGGAGGAATGTATGGTCATTGGTGAGAAGACCTAATTTAACCATTGGGCTTTTGAGCTCTGGGACCTATAGCATTTCCCCAGTAGCTCCTGACACTGAAACCATACCCCCTATGGTAGTATCTCCTGTAAATGACTTCAGAACAGACTTGGAAGCACCAGTATCAACGGGAGCTTTGTATTCTTTCTTTCCCACTTTAATCCATATATATGGTTCAGGTGTATCAGTTGTTAATGAACCAGTTGTCTTGTTGATTTGCACTGCCCCTACATCAGCTAATGTCTGTATGGTTGGACTAATTAAAAGTTCTTGGTTTTAATCATTTCCTGACTGTTCTCCATTAACTCTATGTTCTTTAAGCTGTTTCATTGAATGGGAATTTGAATCAATACCATGGACAGCTGCCTGCTTCTTCTCAGAGGTTTCCCCTGCATTTGGAATGTTGGGACCATGCTGGTCCTTTGAACACTGAGCCACCTTGGCTCAGTTGCTATTTTCTGAATTCTATCTATATTTTCAAATATGTCTGTTGTATACTCTGGTAATAAGGTTAACATCCCCTGATTTTGTATTTGAATGGTCATGTCAACTCCTTTCCCAGGTGTACAAATACTTAGATCTTTCTTTGTTAAATAATAATGGATGAAATATGTTAGCTTCGGGATTCAAAGTAGTCTCCTTTTCCACAGGAGTAGTCCCTAAACAATCTTTGTTGATTTCAATTCCTAGTGGGAATTTATTTAGTTCTGTAAAAGTATTAACTTTGTAATTTGTTTCTTAAGTTACAAGTTTTTGTCACTTTGTAACTTTGTAACAATAAAACTTGTAAGTGTTCTCTACTTTTACAGTGTTGAAATGATTTCGAGAATTGTGATTTTGTTTTCTTTTTCCTGATGTAAACTTATGCTGTTGTTGTAAGTTTTTATAACATTTCTTTCTCTTACCAATCCCTAAACCAAATCTACATTCAAAGAAATTCTCTAGATATGCTTTAACTTGTTCTCTGGTTTTCTCTTGTCCATTTACTATACTATTCTGTATTTGAATCATCTTTATCTTGTTTCATCTCTGCTATTACATTTCTGATCTCTGATTCCATCTCCATAACTTCTCGCTGCTTTTTACTAATGTTTTTGTTTTAACCCTTCAAGTAAAACTCTTACAGAACCTATAATTTCATTTTCAGGTACCACCCTTAAAACACCATCACCTTTTTCATATTTTCTTTTCAATCCCTTTTGTTTCTTCTTTTTTAACAACAGTCCATTCATTTTCCCTATACACAGTCTCTTGCTTTAACAATTCTGGATCCTGGCTTCATGCTGAGTACCTCCCTTTTGCCACAACATCTAAATAACATGGTTTTCCCTATTTCTGAATAGCCAATTGCATTGATTTCAAATCTGGCTGTGTGATTCCCTTAATTTACAATGTTCACAACAGCTCTTGGTATTCTTATAATAATCTTTGCTCTGGATATTTGTCTGATGTCTTATGTTTCTGTTGTGTCCTTGTTCATATCTTTGTTTCATATAACAATCATTAATTATGTGCCTGATCTTATGGCACAGAAAACATTTCCTAGTTTTTCTCTGACCCTTCTGAGTTTGGTAAGTAGGTCTAGAGTATGTTGTGATTGTATTCAAGTTTTTCACCTCTTCAATTTCTTTCTGTTTTAATGTGTCTTTGGTTTCTTGCAGTTTCTGCTTTAACTCATCTTTCTCCCTTTCCTGCTCTTTTTTATTCTCGTGGAGGCATGTGGTTGTTTCCCTAAGTTCAGATATTGTGATGGAGTCATATTTAGGGAAAAATTTTCTAAAGAAATTCCTCATGTGATGGTTACATCCCTTTAGGAACTGCCTGCAGATATAGACAACAGATTCCTGTGAGTCCTGGCTAATTCCCATTATAGATTCAATACTCTCAGTCAATCTGTCTATATCACTAGCTGGGTGTTCATTTTTATCTCGGAACATCAAACTTGCTCCAAGCATTTGATCTGTTATAGAATGATCTTATCACTTATAGGAGGTCTTCCCTGCATCTTTTGAGATATGTGAAATTAGCCATTCTTACAAAATCAAAATCCTCACATTCATGTGCCCTAGGCCAGTCCATCAAGCTCTCATCCTGTCTGGTCTTTTCCACAAATTGTCTCTGTTTATGGGGGCTAAATACTTCCCCCATTATTAATCCACTATCTTCAAAATCAGGTTCATAAACTTTGAACACCCTTTTTAGCTCCTTTACACATTTGTATGGCTTGCAGACAAATTTTAGAAACCATTTCTTCAAAGACTCCAAGTCTTGGGTGCACCTTCATTTGCAAAACACCGGACCCATTGGTGAGCCATGCCACATCACAGAGCAGTATGATTTTGTGAGCCCCTGTGACCTCTGTTATTGTTTTGTCTAGTTTGCTACTTTCCTTAGTACTGTCATAAACATTGTCCACAACCGTTATGCCATTGGTCGTGACATTGTCATTGCCTGGTTTTACTTTATCCTCAACTTTATCCTAATTTGTGTTAGTCGTCCCCATCTCACTAACATTGTTCTTATCCTTGTTTGCTAAATAATCATTGCAAATCTTTTTCACAAGGTCCTCAAATTTGTTGTCTAGAATTAGGATTTGTGCTGGTTTTCTTGGTAACAGCATCCTCAGAACAGATTTCACATAAGACAGGGTTTGCATGGTAGCCATAAGAATTACACAGATTTGAGTCACTGCCTGCCATACTATTGAGTAAGTGAATGGTATCATCATTATAAAAGAAGTAGAGTTGTTAATGAATTCCACCATGTCCATCATGTTACGGTCATGTGTCATATGTGTGTGTGTATATATATATATATATATACATGTGTCATGGTGTTATAGATAATACAGTATGTGCAGGAAATCCCAATTACCATTAATACAGAAGCCCACAAAATTATCTGCCACATCTTGTTTCCTTTATATAAACTCCTCTGTCCTTGAACCCCTCAAAATAGCTACCCTTGTTCAGGGGTTCCAACTGTCAACCTCCTTTCAGTTGCCTAGGATGTATTCTGTCTTTACACCAGGGTGTCAAAATTGTATTAGTGGGGAAATTGAGATGGAACCAAAGTTGCTAGATACTTGGGGGATAAATATAAAGTAACGCCACTTCCTTCCTCCCCTTCCCCCAACTTATGCTGTTAACAAATGGAGTCAGTTCTGACTGGACTGAAAGGGTAAGTAAAACTCCCCTCAGCCCTCCTTATTTAAATGATGTTCATCGAAGTTCCCCTTTTAACACATTGAATCTGATTGAAATCTCTATTAAAAATCAAGATGTCTATTTATTCAGGTATAAAGGGTTGAAAAGTAATGAGGATAGAGGGAAAGAGGAAATCCCTCTATTTCCCTATACAGGTGGTCCTAAGGGGTTTGAATCATGGAGGCTTCTTTAGAATAAGCTCTGAGATTCCCCTAAAGGAAAAAAGTCTTTATCCTAAAGGTGTCACCAATTGAAAGATAAGATCTTCTATAGCTCAGGAAAAAGAATTTAGAAATGTGTATAATCTTCACAGCAAAGAGGTTAGTTCTCTTTCCCTCCAGACCATGGAGCAAAGAACATTTCAGCTTCCCAAATGATGCCTTTTTGAGCTTGGCTGGAACGTTCCTTGCCATCCCTTGATGGTATCTGAGTTCCATTTTCTCTTCTCCTGAGACAGTCTTTCAAATTCTATTTTCCCATTGCTTCTGGTCTTTCCCTCTTATGCAAAATATAATTACTTTTTGGACAACTCTCTATGATAGGTAAGGAAAGTTTAATCCTGTTTCATAATTTTATAGAATGCTATAAATACATATAGATAGATGTATATTAGATGTAGATTATGGATGAATTTATAGATGGCAAAGAGAGAGACAAAGAGGGTGTATTAAGCAGTTACTCTGTGCCATCACTTAGTCATCTAGTCCAAACCCTATTTTACATAAGATAAAACAGGTCAGAAAGGTTAATTGTTTTGTTTACAGTCACATAATTACTAAGCGCCATAGACAGGACATGAAACTTTCTACTCTGATTCCCCATCAAGTGATCTTTTCCATTCTCTCTTTCTCCAGTCACTGAACAGATAACTAGCTAAAGCTGTTTGGCAGAATAACCAGGATTCATGCCTAGGTCTTCAGCTTCTTCTATATGCTGTTTTCATTAGATCATGCTTCTCCTTTGTAACCACTTCAATTCCCTAAATTTTCTGTTTTCAGGGGACTTTAGTCTATGTGGAAACTCATAATATATATAGTTAATGAAATCATTAGTGAGCTAGGAAAAAGGAAGACAAGTGCAGTGTGAATGTAGCGAGGTGTATTATTAAGCAGAATCCATAGAATTCTAGATTTAAAGCTGGAGGGTTTTCAAATGATATATAATCCAACAATAGTATTTCATCACAATCACATATAATCTAACTAATCTTAATAGATTAAGTGCCAGTCAGTGCCAAAGGCAGGATGCATACTTCCTGACTCCAAGACCAACCTTCTGTCTACCATGTTGTCTCTCTTCTATGTCTTGGATAGATTATGGTAGGGATTTTTCATGAAGCTAAGTATATTAAAGTCTCTTTGAAGTTACCTTACAGCCTCAGGTACTAATACTTCATCATTTACTCTGCCAGTGCCCTAATGGTTATTTATCACAATGTTCCATTGATCATTTTCATCCATGAGACCCCAAAGCTTATTTGCTCATAGCTGGGTATGACTGAGCATCCCTTCACTTGAGCCTGTGAAGACACATTTGGAAGTCTGGGGGAGATGCAGAACTCTGTGGGTTCCATTGCTCATCTCACTAGCTGGCACTTGAAGTCAGGATGCTGCCAGATGGTTCCTTGTGTGAGAACTGAATCAACATTGAAATTGAGAGAGAAATAACCAAATATTCCATTATTTCTAAAGAAAAAAACTATACAGCATACCTATTTGATACATAGAAATAGCAATAGCCTTTAATCACATGACAGAAACAAATGGAGCAGGTTCCTATGAAAACCCCCCAAAAGGCAAATAAAAACATGTGCTTTAGACAACAGAACTGACAGTCTTTCAATCACTCAGAGTTTTAGTTTCTGGTAAAGTTTTTAAACTAAGACTATAACAAAGGATGGAATGATCTTTTTACCTATCACTCCTAAAATCAAGCATGAATTTTCAGCATGAATACATATTGCTTCTGGTTCCAGGAAATACTTTTTTGCCTGATTTTAACCCAAGACAGAAAAAAAATAATATTTATCATATAGCAATGGGGATGAATTTTGAACTGTTAACTTCATGAGGACAAGGATTGTGTTTCACTTAAACTTTATTTTTTACATTAGTATCATATAATGCACAGTGCACTTCACAGATACTCAATAAATATTTGTTGATTTGAATGGAATTGCCTGAAATCAGTATTAGAAAGGAAATCTTGACCACTTTAAACCTTTTCCTTGAAATACAAAAAGTTTAAATGCTTCAAATATACTTACAAATACATTTGGAAAGTTAGAAAAGTGGCTTTTATTTATTTTTTATTTAAAAAAAAACCTTACTGTCTCTCTTAGAATCAATACTGGGTTATTGGTTCCAATGTAGAAGAACAGTGAGAGTCTGACCACACTCTAAACACTCCATCTGCCATAGCTACCTTCATGGTTGTTGGAACAAATCATTCTCATCTGCTCATTCTACTTGGAGAAGTCTTCACATGCTTAAGGCAGACATCTGCTCTAACTAACCAATGGGTTTGAGGCCTGTTAGTTGCTCTCATCCTGGTTTAACCCATCTACAGAAATGGTTTTACAAAGATGTGGTCACGGTGCATGCTAGTTTCTTGGAGCCACAGGTAACAGGATAAGTCAACACCAAAGATGGATGAGCAGTTTTGAAAAGGCCCTAATGTCAAAGGTGATAGTCTTCACTGAGCATAGGATACCTAGATAATTGCCTTCAATTAAGTACCAATTTGCAAGATTTATTAAATGGTTACTATGTACAGGTGGTTCTCTTATCTACTCTTTAATCCCTTTGCATATGACTTATATCTCCACCATTTTATATTATTCTTAAAAGTAACCATATGGCCAAATTCAAAGACTTTTTCTCAGTCCTCAGACATGACTAGAGCTCTCTAACATTTGATATTGTCAGTCATTCCCTCCATGAAGTTGCTTCCTATCTTGACTCAGGTATCATTGCAAATTTCTTACTTCTCCTCTCTATCAAGTAATGTCCTGATGTTCCATGCTCCTAGTAGGAGTTTCTTTTTTTTTCTTTGATTTCGACTGCTTAAAGGGATGACCCGCCAACCGCGGTGTGCTGACTGGGTGTTTGTAGGGCAGGCAATGTTTGGGACACCTTTTCTAGTCCCCTCCCTTGATTAGGGTGAGCAGTGCTGTCCTAGAGAGGGCTGCTCAGTCACCCAGGATGCTGCCGAACATCCCTGCTCCCCCCAGGGCCGAGCGACCACTGGTCCTTGGGCCGCCTATGTGCAGGATCGTGACTACAACTGCCAGTGGTCACCTCCACCTGTTGCGTCGCCACTCCCCCATCACCGCAGGTCTTGAAGAGGGTGGACGGGGTTAGGATAGATGAATGTGCACAAAGATACTTGTGCGTGAAAGAGACTTAAGTGGAAAAGCCGATGCACAGAGACAGTCCCACTCTCTCGGCGTTGGAAGCCTGGGTCCAGTGGCACGAAAAAATGTTACGTCTGGAGACTTCCTCAGCTGCATTGGATGGCCGTGTTGTCCTTTGTGCTCCAACATGCCCTAAGCACTCCACAGTGCTTTGCTGCGTTGCCATCTCAGCCGTTGAACCTTCTTATTGGTTTCTTCCATCTGTTCAGCCGAAGCAGTCTTCACATGCTGGGTGAGCAAAGCCCTGGTTCACCAGGGGTCAACAACCCGATGGCTACCCTCACAAGGTTTGGCTGGCCTGTTGAAGTCATTGCCCGGGGTGTGGCCGCTGCCACATGCTAGCAGCTACTGGGAGCCACAAGTGAGAGCTGGGTGTCAGGTGGGGGTCAGAGGCTGGAGAGCTGCCCTAGGAGGGCATGACAAGCCCTCCCTACCAGAGATACTACCCCTCCCTGAGCACCCCATACACCCCAAACCATGGAGTGCCATGGAGTGGCAAAATAACCCAAACTCTGCTCCTAAAAAGGACAGATTCAAGTCTCTCCAAGCCATGGCACAGCGTGAGATCAGGAAGATGCAAGACCGATGGTGGGAAAAAAAGGCAGAAGATATCCAGCGTTTTGCTGATATGAAAAACTACAATTTTTCAGTGCCCTCAAGACTGTCTATGGGCCATTAAAACCCACCACCACTCCCTTGCTGTCCTCTGATGGTGACACTCTCATAAAAGATAAAAAAGGCATCAGCAACAGGTGGAAAGAACACTTCAGTCAGCTTCTCAACCGACCCTCTTTAGTTGACCAAAGCGCCCTTGACCTGATCCCCCAAAACCGCACCATTGAACAACTTGACGTCCCTCCTTCAATAGAGGAAGTCCAAAAAGCCATTAAACAAATGAGTACAGGCAAGGCACCCGGTAAAGACGGGATCCCAACCGAGGTGTACAAGGCCTTAAATGGAAAGGCACTCCAGGCATTCCACATAGTGCTGACCAGCATATGGGAAGAGGAAGACATGCCCCCAGAACTCAGAGATGCCTCCATCATAGCCCTATACAAGAACAAAGGCTCACGAGCAGCCTGTGACAACTACAGAGGCATCTCACTACTCTCTACTGCCAGAAAGATCCTCGCCCTTGTTATACTCAACAGACTCCTGTCATCTGTTTCAGAGCAGAACCTGCCTGAATTACAATGTGGCTTCCAACCAGATCGCAGCACCATCGACATGGTCTTCACGGTGAAGCAAATGCAGGAAAAATGCCTTGAGCAGAACCTGAGTCTCTACATTGTCTTCATAGACCTGACAAAGGCGTTCAACACAGTGAACAGGGATGCATGTGGGTGATCCTCAGCAAGCTCGGTTGCCTAGCAAAATTCATCAAACTGATCCAGCTCTTTCACGTCGACATGACAGGGGAAGTCCTATATGGTGGAGAGACTTCCGATGGCTTCAACATCTCCAGTGGCATGAAACAAGGCTGTGTCCTCGCTCCGGTACTATTCAACCTATTTTTCACCCAGGTATTACGACATGCTGTGATGGATCTAGACCTGGGTGTCTACATCAAATACCGACTGGATGGCTCACTATTTGACCTTCACCGCCTGACTGCAAAAACAAAGACAACAGAGAGACGCATCCTGGAAGCTCTCTTTGCAGATGACTGTGCTCTCATGGCCCACCAAGAAAATCATCTTCAAACCATTGTGGACAGGTTCTCCACCGCAACAAAACTGTTTGGCCTGACTATAAAAAAGGCATCAGCAACAGGTGGAAAGAACACTTCAGTCAGCCTCAGCAAAACAGAGGTGTTGTTCCAACCTGCACCAGGGAGGCCAACTAACCAGCCGTGCATTACAATCGACGGCACGCAGATTTCTAATGTCAACACCTTCAAGTACCTGGGCAGCACCATCGCCAACGACGGGTCCCTAGACCACGAGATTAATGCCAGGATCCAAAAGGCCAGCCAGGCACTCGGGCGGCTGCACTGCAAAGTCCTCCAACACAGCGGTGTAAGCACTGCGACGAAGCCCAAAGTGTACAACGCAGTGGTCCTCAGCTCGCTCCTGTACGGTTGTGAGACATGGACACTGTACCGGAAGCACATGAAACAGCTGGAGCAATTCCACCAACACTCCCTCCGGTCAATCATGAGGATCCGATGGCAGGACCGAATCACCAACCAGGAAGTCCTCGACAGAGCCAACTCCACCAGCATTGAAGTCCTGGTCCTCAAAACCCAGCTACGATGGTCTGGACACGTCATCTGCATGGACCCACAGCGAATACCAAGACAGGTATTCTATGGTGAACTGTCAGCTGGACTCAGGAAACAAGGCCGACCAAAGAAGAGATTCAAGGATCAGCTAAAGTCCAACTTGAAGTGGGCTGACATGACACCAAAGCAAATAGAACTCGCTGCCTCTGTCAGAAGCAGCTGGCGAACCCACATTAACCATGCCGCCGCCACCTTTGAAGATGAATGATGTCGACGTCTCGCCGCTGTACGTGAATGCTGACACCAGGCCACAACCGCACCTCCAGTAACAACTGGCGTCCCATGCCCCATGTGCCACAAACTCTGTGCCTCAGTCTTTGGACTCCAAAGCCACATGAGGGTACATCGTAGATGAAACTGCCCAAAGACAATAGTCATTCTCGATCACCGAGAGATTACCACTATACTTATCCTCCTACTACTATCACTTCTTTCTGTGCTGGTTTTTTTTTTTTTGTATTATATATCCATATATAAATGTTCCCAAATTTCTGATCTTGTTCTTTTTTCCTTTATGAATTGTCTACCTCAGAAATAACCTTTATCCTTCTGCTTTCAACTAGTATAGAAGACATTTTCATATTTGTCACCAACCCAAACTACTACTATATTTCAATTCTGCATTTCCAGTTTCTTGATGAGCATGTCCATTTTTGCTTTGCTATTGATACTTGAATCAACATCCCTAAAAACCCATCTCTATATCTTATTCTCTAAACCACTTCTTTCTATTAATTTTCTTGTCCCTGTTAACAATTACCTTGGCTGAAAATTTTGGTAGTGTCATCAATTCTTCCCTTTTATCACCTCCCAAATCTAATCAGTGACTAAAACTATGTCCTGTTTATCCTTCCTTCTCAGTCTCATTTCTATCTCTTCATTTCCTTTCCTTTCCATTCCCCTGGGTACAATCCTTGCTTGCATCTTAATCACCTCATATTTATGTGATTACAAGTCTCCTAATTTGTCTTCTTGCCTCTAAATTCTCCCTATCTCCCATATGCACTTCATTACAGACTGAGGATATAATTAGCACCAATACTCTGTTCAAGACTTCTAAGTAGACACTTATTTTCTTCATAGTCCTTTCCCTGTTTCTGCTAGAAATGCCCACTTCCTTCATTCTTCATTTCAACCTGAAGGTCCATTTCAAAGGCTGCCTCCCTCACAATGCTTTCATTCGTCATCCAAACCCCTTTTATTCTTCCAGGGGAACTATTTTAAATCACTCCTATAGCACTTACATGATCTGCATCCATATCATCTTTCAAGCTAAATGATAAGCTTTTTGGAAGCAAGGAACATGGCCTGTGTAATTTTCTATCTGACCCAATACTGATCCCCATAACAACATTTATTTAAGCCTTAATATTTTCTAAAGAACAAATAAATGGATGAAAGAGCATTCATTGAGGGTTTGCAACATTGATGAATGGGGCGGCAGATATCCCACTAATATGTGACCCATAATGAGAATTTTCTCTGCTTTAGTACTGAAGTTTCAAATGGAGTTTTACTGGCAGAAGTTTAAAGTATGGAATTTTAAAATGATCTTTCCCCCCTCCCCACAGATCTTAAACTTACCTGATGTTTTGGCAGTCAGGCAAAAACCTTTTTAGCAAGATCTCCCTCCAGCCCACATCCAGCATTTGTCTGTCTGTTAGATTTATTTCATACATTTCCTTCTGAAAGTAGCCCAAGAGAATTAAAAGGCTCCAGACAGGCTCACATTTTTCCTTTTTGAAATGGACAATTTTTAAGAGAATTGTGAAGAAAAGATGATAACAGGGTCTCCAAGGTACTAAAACATTTCATGTCTCAAATGCCTTACAAATCTCACAATCCTGGACATGTAAGTGAGAAATTTAAATTTAGATTCTATTTTCAAAAAGTATTTTTAAAAAACAGATTCTGCTTTCCAAAAGTGACCCACTGGAATCAGTGCTTTCTCTAACATCTGGGTCCTCATTCTCACACACTATCTGAAACAGTTCTCCAAGTATTCTTAAAGTCTATAGTAGTAGGCCTGCAGACAAGACCAGTGCTGAACTAAGCAGAGCCTAAACCCTCTTAACATATGGTGTCTGTACCATAACTCAATTTGCTAAGTGCTTAAAGATATCCCAAATGTAATTTAAAAAAAAAAAAGCAGCTCCAGCATCCCTATCAGATGCTTATGTTTTCCTATCATCTGGCAATCAAAAAGAAGGCCAGAAGCAAATAAACATGCCTTAGATATTTCTACATGTCTATAACTGTGCTAATTGTTAGATCACCTTCATCTCCACCCCAGGAAAAACACTTAACCTTTATATCTCTCATTCAACTCCCTAAGACATATCTAATGAAACCCAGCCAGTGGAGTTGGCATTCCCCACACTCACAAATCACAGATGCTTCACATATGAATACGAACTCTATAAAGAGTCACATATGCACACGAACACACATAATCATAAAATCAAGAAAATTAGAAAGTTTAGTTTGTATCTTATCATTTTAAAGCGAGAAAAATAAATCTCAAAGTATTTTAAGAGACTTGGTTTATTTAGTGTTGCATGCAATTTATAGATGGCTAACCTAAAATAAACCCTCAGATTCTCAGATTCCCAGTCAAATGTTATTTCATCACACAATAATTTCATCACACATCATATTTGTCTATATATAAATATATATATGCATGAAGCAGATGTGATATAGTGGGTATAGATTTATCATCATTGTCAAGATGACAATGTCTGAGGCCCACCTGTGATCCACAATAGCTGTGTGACCTTGAGCAAACCATTTAAGTTCTGGTTACTACAGAAAATGCTCTAAGACTATAAGTTACCGAAAAGGCCCTGATCTGTATAGTAGAAAGAGTTTTCTCTTTGAAAATTACCTATGCCAATGGAACAAAAAAAAGTTCTTCCCCCAAAAAACTCTATATTTATATTTGTTTATAAAAACACATGCATATATATTTACATATATACAAATATATATGTATATATGTATATACTTTGTTACATATGTCTACTCATAAATATAAAAATAGTCTAAAGTCTTAAGGAGAGGTATCTCCCTTGAACTCTTCTTAGAACTGAATAATTGACTGTGCTCCTCAGAGTGGAAATATGTACCCCTAGCATATCTCTCTATAGATGTAATCGAATAGTAATCAGAACAAGAGGCTACAAAAATAGAGATAACAGAAATCCTATCTACAGCTAGGAGAAGAAACACATCTAAATGAAAGCAAATACAATCTGGCACTCCTTATTTCACCACCATCTGAGAAGTCAGACTACAATTCTCAGTGGCAGAATCTAGGCTGGCCCTGAGGCTAATTATACAAGGACAAGCAGAAAAGGTGACAAAACAAGACTGTCAGAAACTATAAGTTCTCAAAGTTCAGAGACTATCCAAAAGGAGAGTCCTAGCTTTCTGCTAGACATTCTTTAAAGTCTGTAAGGGTTAAAATAGGGATTTTGACAAAATAAGAGAGGTTTTAATAATTTAAGTTTTAATGAGAATAGAGTAAAGTTGTAAACTAATATTATCCCTTTAAACCAGAGAAAAGAAAACTTCTAGTAGCTTTTAACAATTAATAATTTAGTTTAATTAAAATAGAGATAGTAAAAGAATATAGTAAAGGAAGAAAAGATAGAAAAGAGGAAAGAGAGATTACTAATCTTATACCTTATAAATATACCTAAAATTCCTGATACTGCCTAAAATTCTTAATAACTACCTCTGTCTTCTGAGGACAGCTTCTTGCCTAGCAAACACTAGGCCTATCTAACCTACACTCTCTATAAATGATTCACTAACTATCTAACTCCCTAAAATAATAGACAGCTACCATTCACTCCTTCAATCAGTTTTCTATAGCAGCTCAAACTGTCAGTAGCCAACTGACAGCAGATCCTTGCCTCAGAGACAGACCTCCTGCTCTCTAGAGTTCCCAGAGGCAAAAATTCTTTTCAAGGCTAAAGCCAAAAGCCCTCTCAGTAAGCTCAGGCCTGCCTTTATATTCCAGCAACCAACCCCCAATGACCAACTCACACCTAGCAGTCAATTTCCCCACAACTGCCAGCCCTATCAGCAACTGACTCTCCTGTCAGCAACTAACAGCCTGCAACTGACACTCACTCAGCAGGGGGCTCCCTGGCTCCTACTTCCTGTGAATGTGGACTGATTAATCCCTTCACATCTCTATGGTAAGAGGACCTCCAGATTCCCTGTTAAATTAAAGAAATTAAAGAATTCCTTTTTACAAGTCTTTCCAACCTCCTTTCAGACATCACAATTAGCCCACACTTTTCATATCTTCAAAGAATTATGGACCTGCTTCTTAGTTTGGATCAGGGAAATCTGATATCAGTCCTCTCTTTAGAATCAGAATCCTAACTAAGGAAAAATATTCTAAATTGACTAATTAAATAAAATAAAAAAAAAGAATCAGAATCCTAAAAAGGAAGTCAATCATGTGCTAAGTCAAAACTTAAAACCTGAAAAAAAATCATGGAGAACATAAGGGAACATTTAAAAATCTTCTTGACATCTTCAGTCAAAGGGAGTAGGTAAAGAAAAAGAGGAACAGATATGAAGATTTTGGCTACTACTTTATCTATTATATCTGTATTTTCTTAGGACACATAAAATGTCATATCACATCTATATAGACCTAACAATTTTCCAAAATACTTTCAAATCTATTAGTTCATTTAATCTCAAAATCTATACCATTGGATAAAAGAGGCATATACTATCATTTTCTCTTGACAAATCATTTTCTCTTGACAAATGAGGAAACTAAAGCCCAGAGAAATACTGCATCTTGGCCATGGTCACACAAGAAATGAGTGAAAGAGTTGGCATTCAAATTATTTTTAACCCTTACCTTCCATATTAGAATCAATACCTTGTATTAGTTCCAAGGCAGAAGAGTAGTAAGGGCTAGGCAATGAGGGTTAAGTGACTTGCCCAGGGTCACACAGCTAGGAAGTGTCTGAGACAAAATTTGAACCTAGGACCTCCTATTTCTAGGCCTGGTTCTCAACCCACTGAGCCACACAGTTGCCCTGGTATCCAAATTCTTAACAAAATGTCCTTTCTTCTATACCATGGTATACTATCAATGATGTAGAAAATATGGTCATATTCATAGTGTGGTATGGCAAAAGCAACACTAGCGTCTAATCCTGCCTTGCCACATTACAACTAACCACTTAAGGTCCCATGTTTCCTCACCTGGAAAATAAAAGGGTTTTATTGGACATTCCCTAGTGTCCTTTCTACTTCTATGATTCTAGATTATAAATATGTAACTCATTACCAAAGAATTGTCCTAAACAATAGAATTCTTTCTAAGAAAGGAGGAGCAAATATCTCTAGACTGAATACTTTCATCTATTGTTATGAATAAAATTCTCTGGAGACTATATTAATTTATTTAATAAATAATAAAAAGTAATAAAATAAAAAAAATAATTATTTGTTAATAAAGGTTAGAGAGAAAGAGAGAAGGGGAGAGAGAGAGAGAGAGATCAACCACCTGGCCACTCTAATTCCTAGAAGCTCTCCACCCTTCCCTGCTCTACTTATAAGAGTCTCCAGTCCAAAAATGAGCAAGTGCCCATCTAACCCCTTTCATATAAGGCCAATTATGTCACTCCCTCTGTGTCTCTCTGGTTGGACAGACTTGACCTCAATCCAGTTCAGAGCCAAGCCTTTTGGATGTCAGGAATCACATGACACTTAGGGACAGCCTCTTTCCAGAACCAGGGAGCCACAAAACCTCTGATATCATCCCAAAGTATGCATGCAGAGTGGCCAAAGGATGGGGCTGATAACAACCAAGAATGAGTTTTCAAAAAGAAAGAGGGAATACAATTTATATTAAATCCACACACAAGTTGTGATTAAACTTTAACAATTGATTTGGGTTTAAATGAGAGCAGTGTGGTGAAATTCTAATGAAGAAAGGTAAAATAGAGAAAGAAAAGTACCCTGGAGCAAAATGGAAGGTACACAGTGACTTTTCAGAAAATTTCTATCTCAGGAATGTCATCTTTGATAAATTAAAAAAAAATGGTAGCACATCATAAGAAGGTAGCATATACAGGAAAATAAATGGTGGGAGGCCTTGTCACCCAAGCACTTAGAGCTTGACAATATAGACTAGCAAATAATATCCATTGGATCAGATCTACAATGAAAGGAAAGGATGAGTTAGTGATACTGACTAACTGTAAGACCTCTTTGAAAATAGTTTTAATATTTGACTCCAAAATCTCAACCTTTTCTACAACAATTCTTTCCAGAAGATTCACACTCTAGGCCACTGAAACACTAAGACTATTTAATAGTGAAAGGATAACAGATTTATAATGAAATAAAACCTTAGAGGTCATTTAGTTCCTTCACTTCATTTTGTAGATGAGGCAACTTAGGCCCAGTAATTCAAAAAGCATTTATCAAACTTAATATGTTCCAGACACTGTGCTAAGCACTGGGAATACAAATACAGATAAAAAGAGTCTCCACCCTAGGGGTTAGTAATCTAAAGAGGCAAAAATAGCAAACAAGAAG
This sequence comes from Monodelphis domestica, assembly GCF_027887165.1. Taxonomy (NCBI): domain Eukaryota; kingdom Metazoa; phylum Chordata; class Mammalia; order Didelphimorphia; family Didelphidae; genus Monodelphis; species Monodelphis domestica. The sequence continues at coordinate 270,317,175 of NC_077229.1, forward strand.
TAGCTAAAAAGAGGGAGCAAGAGCAGGTAGCCTGAAGGAATGATGTGAAATCTGGGAAAATCATTCATTCACAGCTGCAAGGAGAATGTGAGTTGACCTTCTCCAAAAATGGAGGCCCCAAGCAAACCTCACCAATGGGTAAAGGCAACTGGTGTAGTGGAAGATATGCATTGCTCTAAAAACACAATTCTCAGATTATAGCTTAATGTCTTCTTTGTTACCTACTAAGTAATGGTCCTTATATGTTGTATAATATAATCTCCACAATCCAAAGTCATTTGATTTCAAAGGCAATTTGATAACAATGTTTTCAATTCTATTGAACCAATATTTATAGAGTGTCTGTTATATGGTAGATATTAGATTAGATTATGGGAATATGAAGATAAAAATGAAACTGTTCTTGAGCTGAAGGAGCTTACATCATTTTCTTCCAAGTTTCTGTTGAAAGCGCAATCTTTCCACTTTTACATGTTCCTCATCTTCATGTTATCCTTAACTCCTCACTGTCCTTCATCCAACATATTCAGCCAGTTGTCCAGAAAGATTTAGTGATTTGCCCAAAGGCACAGAGACTGTACAAAAGTAGAGATCTGAACCCAGGTTCTTGAATGCTAAATTCATTGTGCTTTCTAGCATTGCATTCTGCTTCTAAAGTAATAATTTGATGCATTAAAATTTCATCAAGTATATCACAAAAAAAGTTTTTGAGGACAGTAACGTTCAAAATCACAAAAAGAGGAGGGTTTCCCCTCTTATTTCCTCTAATACTTTTGGTGAAAATATCAAGGAAGTTGTCTTCTACATCATGAGGAGGGTGATTCATTTATTACTTTTGTGAGAAGGGCAAAGGAATGCTTACATTCAGGTTTTTATATTTGTAAATGCCTTATTTAATTAGCCACATAACTTCAGAAATAACAAAACCATCATGCTAGGAAATTATACTGTTTGTAAACATAACTTCCAGAATATATATTAATATATTTAGCTATTACGCATCAATCACCCGAAACAGTTTTAGCTAGAAGGTAGAGTGGGTGGAAGATGGGAGGGAGGAAAGAAAACACTAGCATATGAAGATTAAATGTGAAATAAACTGGAAAATCACCATGGAGATACAGAAAAGAGCTACACATACTCCAATGTAGCTGGGAAATGGATATGTAAGTATTTTGAAAAAGTGTTCTGTATTCCTGATCTGAAGGACTGGTCATATATATTAGCATGTGTACCTTCTGAAGATGAGGAAATCAAAGAAGTTAGGCAAAACTCCCCATGTCAGTTAATGAAAGAAATAGCTTTGTATGATAATAGACTTAAAGCCAGAGAAATGCTTGAAAGTTAAGCAGTCTAACTTCTTCATTTTACAAAGATGCTGAGACCCAAATAGGTTAAGAGATATATAGTCCCAACTTCAGAAAAGTAAAATGTGGCAAAGCTAGTAGCTGAACCCAGCTCATCTGATTCTAAATCTAATGTCCTTTCCAAAGTTCTACCCTGATTCCTTTAGCTGTTCTTGAAAAAGAGAATTTAAACCACAGTGATTTTTAAGTCTCAAAGATTATATTGCTTCTCTAACCTTATAATTATTTATTTTGCAAACCTTAAAGCATCTGTGAGTTGCTATTTTTATGCTGTTATCTTTGGATTATTTTTAGAGTATCAATATTAAAATCTTTTCTCAGTGTTTTCTGTACAACATTCGTGTGAGTTAGGTCTTGCAAGGATTATTATCCCCATTTTAAAGATGGTCCATAAATGTATACTTTTAGTTTCTCTCCTGTCAATGAAATAATTCCAAATTTCTTCACAAAGTAGAAAAAAAAGTGGTCAATAAAAATATCCCTCTGCTATAAACAGAATTTCAGGAACAGTAGGCATTTTAAGATACTTCTGAATGTTGTTGTGTACTTTGCATTTATTTACTTGTGAATATATTAGATCTATTCAATATTCACCATCCCTGCCACTTTCTTCTTATATAAATTTATAAAACTTATTCAACTTCCATAGGCCTAATCTGCAAAATGGAGGAATGGAATTTTCTGGAATCTGGGCAGCCTCCTAGTTTTAATGCTATGATCCTATGACTCTTTGTTGTAGCTCCCCACTAATAAATGTTTGTTGAATTGAAGTGAGGAGATAGCACCACAGCTGAGTCTTGAATGAAAATGCTTTCAATAGGTGAAAATTTTAAGTAACAACTTTCTAAGCATATGAAATATTAAGAGCAAAGATATTAAAAACAAGAGAGGATAGAATAGACTTGGACAGCACTAAGTAATCTAGAGCATGAGAATGTGTGAAAAAGATACATGTGAGATTAGGTTGAAGCTTATGCATTACACTCATAAAATAGCAGGTTAAGGAGTATGGACTTATTTAAATAGGCAGTGAAAGCCACCAAAAGTTGGTGAGAGCCACTATGACTAGATCTACAGAAGAGCTGTGGCATGTGTACAGAATATACAAATGTGATGTCAATGTTAAATACACTGAAATAACTCAGATGGTTCCCTATTTCTGGTTTTCCAAAATGCTGGATTCCATAGAAAAAAGGCCACATCAACCCTATAAAACAAAAATGCAAATTATCCAATAGGCTAAAGAAAAAATATTCAATTGTCCTCTAGTTTAAATGAACTATAGACTCTAAGACTTTAAGTAATCAGAAAAGCAATTATTTTGCTTTACCTTAGAAACTACTTTCTTATTAGTCTACTCATAGAATATATACTTATTTCCCAATTTATGAATTCATTGGTCACTCAGTTAATTCATTGAGTTCATTTGAGATTATAAAATACAGATTTTATGATCATTATGACACTATACTATCAATTTTCTACCATAAATAATTTATAGAAATACACCCAATTAGAGGTCTTCCTCTAGTTCTCTTACCACTACATGGTTATCAGTGGAGCAAGGAATCCTCAATATTATTGTATAATCAGTCCACCTCCTTTTTCTATTCATACATCTCTTTGATGATATATTTTCTTGTTACTTATGAGTAATTCTTCACTGATAATATGCTACAGGATGCATTTTATACCTACCACATACCCCTTTCTCAAAGTGGTATGCTGAGATGACAAAATGATGGCCAGTACATATAAGAATATAGTAGTCTCTCGGTAACCGAGGATGATGATTGTCTTTGTGCACTTTCATCTGTGATGTAGATGAGTGTGCACAAAAACACTTGTGCATGAAGGAGATTTAAGTGAAAAAGTAGAAGCACAGAGACATTCCTACTCTCTCGGCATTGGAAGCCTGGGTCCATTGGCACGAAAAATCGTTATACCTGGAGACTTCCTCAGCTGCATTGGATGGCCGTGTTGTCTTTTGTGCTCCAACACGCCCTAAGCACTCCACAGTGCTTTGCTGCGTCGCCATCTCAGCCATTGAACCTTCTTATTGGTTTCTTCTGTCTGTTCAGCCAAAGCAGTCTTCACATGCTGGGTGAGCAAAGTCTTATATATGGGAGGAAATAGCACACTCTTTTTCCAAATAGCCAAGAGGAGAGGAAAAAGTCAAAGTCCCACTCCACCAAAAAACAAAAAAGATATCCATCTCTCTGTTGAATTTTTATAGAACATTGAGAGGTAGAATGCTTTATAGAAATAATTTTTCATTTCTGTCCTCTTTTGTCTTCACATACCTCAGCATATAAAAAAAAATAAAAAGTAGATTGTTGCATATGTTTTCTACTCTGACAATAAATTGGACAGGGCACTCTGTCCTCAGTATCAGTGCCAACATTTTTCATTCCGAAATTTCATTTAACCTCCAGCAAGCCACAACCATGTTATTTTGCAAAGCAATAAGTGTCATCTAGCAATTTCATAACAGAAGTAGCTAGCATTGCCATTTACCTGTCCAAAGTATCTTCTCATCAGAGAAAAAATTCAAAATCTTTTTAGACAGTGGAAAGAATCTTGGATTTAGATCCAGAAGAACTGAGCCAAAAGTCAACTTTCACCATCTTTTTATTTACTTCTGTGGCCTTGAGCAATTTGTTTACACCTGTCCTTCAGTTTCTTCATCCTAATAATGAATGATCTTGAAAGGTCCTTTAAGCTGTTAATATGTGTTCCTGTGTCCTGTGTTCTCTTGATATGTATATTTGGCACTGAAGAGTAAGGATCTGCCTCTCATCAATAGAACAATTATTTTTGGTTAGCAATGTCTTTCCTAGTTTTAGGAAACATGTTGAAAGCTGAAACCCAACCTCTAAAGAGCATTAGACATGAAATATGAGGGAAACCCCAGTATTGATTGCCATTTTATTGAGAGTCTCATTTGGCCTCTTTTGTTTCTACTTGCCATATGCAGTGGTTTAAAAGAGTGTTCAATTTCTGTTCCAAATGAAATTTAATCACACTCCTTACATGCATTTATAATGCAAGCTTAAATCTATTGCAAATACCATGAGGATTATTCATTTAAAGAAGAATTTAAACACATTAAAATGATAGCTTTTAAGGAAATACTATGAATGTTTGATGCATGAATGACACGTAGGTAAATTTGATTCCAGAATTACCTTTGTAAATATCCCCCATTGTTAGGGTAAGTCCACAAAGAAATATTACCCAGTAGCTTACATGATTTTCATTTTGTTAGATATATTTAATTATTTTATAAATAAATTTGTCATTTCTAAATTTTGTTTTGCATTATGGCACCTGTTTTTATATGATTCCACAAACTTTGAATTTAGAAGTCCTTAATAAAAAATGATTTCTTTAGTTTAATTTAATTTAATTATAATAGCATTTACAAAATCCTTTTCAAATATTACTTCCTTTTATCTTCACAGCAAGGCTGCAAAGTAGGTGCTATTATTATAATATCTATATTTTGTAGATGAGGAAACCAAGGCAGACAAAAATTAAGTGAATTTCCCAGGAGCATCCAGGTAGTAGATGTGTGTGGTAAAGTTTGAACTCAGGTCTTCCCAAATCTATTCACTGTTCCACTTAGCTGCTCTATATGTTGAATCATAGTGCTTCTATATAAACGCTTTGTAGAGAGTATAAAATTCTATAAAGCATCCAAAAAAACCTTCTATGTTTATAGTTTATGTGTTCACTTTGAAAAGAGCACACAGGATCATAAGGTCATAGAATTAGAACAAGGAAAGATCCCCTGACCATCATCAACAACTAATCACCCATATCTTGGACCTCAGTGTAAAAAACCCAGCTCACATAGTTCCTCAAAAAGAATCCTTTATTATTATTGCTGAAAGAGAAGTAATTCACTTAGATATTTCCTTCTAGATGAAAATGGGTAAAGTGCTAGAAATGTGGTTTAAATGGATGTCATATCTAACTTCTGGAAACTTTCTAGTCTAAATCAGATGATAATCATGCATGCTGAGAGAATACAAATGAACAATGGACAAATTAGTACAATAATATCTAACTTATCCAATAGTCATGCAGAGAAATCTTAGGCTAGTTAGTCTGAACTAATTATACTGTACCTCTCAATAGCCCCCAAGGACATTATTTTATTAGAACACAATACAATAATGAATATTCATAATTATGAACATGAGTCTATAAGAAAAGAATATACTGTAGTCATTATACATTAAGAAGGCAAATATGTAATGCTTTTTGGAAAGAATTGAATCAAAAAAGGAAACATTCAGGTAATGGCAGAATGGCAAAAGAGAGGATAAGGAATGCAAAACCATGAAATTCTTAGTACATTTTTTGTAATATTGTACTGGAAAGGTCTTCAGACATTTTTAAGTATTAATTTAACTGGACAAATTATGCATGTTCTTTGTGCTACAACCAATGAATTGTTCATTACTAGAGGAAAACCTCAATATTTAACCTAACAGTTCTTCAAAAAACAAGTCTTCAAAGTAAAAGTTGGCATTTGGAGGACACTGGAAACTATTGGAAAGTATATCTCAACATTGAGAAATTAAAGAAGTCAAAGAACTTCTTATCAGTACACTATGAATACTTCCCCTCCTCCCCCCAAGATTGTTGGAGGCACTGGACTCCTAGAAAGCAAACAAGAACCTGGGAGAAAAATGTATAAGCAAATGTTTCTGTTCTGACAAAGATCACATTTATCAAATACATAAAAGACTAAGTCAAATTTGTAAGAATACAAAGCCTTTAACAAGTGGTGAAAGAAGAACAGGCTCAAATAATACTCAAAACTATGTTGGGTCATATGAAAAATGCTCCAAATCAATATTGATTAGAGAAATGAAAACTAAAATGACTCTGAGGTACCACCTCACACCTGTCAGACTAGCTAATGGAACAAAAAAATGAAAAAGAAAATATTGGAAGGGATAGGAGAAAATTGGGACATTAATACACTGTTGGTGGAACTATGAACTGATACAACCATTCTGGAGAGCAATTTGGAACCAGACCCACCAGACCCAAAGGTCCATTGAATCAAACTGTGCATATCCTTTGACCCAGCAATACTCCTGCTATATCTGTGTCCCAAAGAGTTCAGAGATTGGAGGTAAGGGTCTACTTATACAAATATATTTACACCAGCTCTTTTTGTGGTAGCAATGAATTGGAAACTGAAGGGCTGTCTATCAGTTGCAGAATGGCCAAACAAGGTATAGTATATGACTGTAATGAAATACTGATGTGCCATAAGAAATGATGAACAAGATGATCACAAAATAAAAATCTGGATTTATATGAAGAGATACAAAGTGAACTGAGTAGAAGCAGGACAACATTGTATACAGTAACAGCAATAAAGTATTGATGATCAACAGTGAATGAGTTAACTGTTATCAGCAATGCAAGGATCTAGCACAGCCACAAAAGACTCATGACAAAAAAAGGCATGCACCATCATAGGAAGAAATGATAGAGTCTGAAAGAGAAAAAGAATTATTAAAAATTGCATCAACATGTATTTTTTAATTTAAAAAACAAAATTAAAAAAGAAGCCACTGGCCTCAGTGGGCTTGAACCAAAAGGTAAAAGATTAAATTAGCAATATTTTAACAGAAATAAACAGACATTATGGGAGTCATGTCAAAATCATATGTCTGTACAGGGTCAAAATATTGATCGAATAAAACAAAATAAAAATCAATGCCAAACCAGAAGTAAAGATAAAAAGACAACTTGCATGCCCTTACAGTAGTTTCAAACTAATCTATTTGAGCAAGCCATCAGCTAAGAAAAATTGGAAATGGACAAAAAGTCATCATCTTTGACTACTGCTACTTAGAAAAGTTTAAATGATGTTATTGAAAGGTTCCTTAAACTATGATTGCTGCACTTCATTTCACAATGTCTAGAATCATATCGTGTATTCTGTAACCCTTATTATATGAATCAACTTGTAATTATTTCTCATAATTTTATAATTATAAGTAGTCTCCTTTACTCTGAAAATTTTAATAAATTGAAGCTGTTACCCTAGGAGAAATATACATAAGTAGTGTTACTCTAGATTTATTCATCCAAACCCAATCTGATACCAAGTGTTTGTTCACACATATATCCAATCCACATTTGTCAAATTCTTAATGTTAAACTTGTTTCCTCTCTCTCTCTCTCTCTCTCTCTCTCTCTCTCTCTCTCTCTCTCTTTCTCTCTCTCTCTCTCTGTCTCTGTCTCTCTGTATGTCTTTCTCTCTCTCTCTCTCTCTGTCTCTGTCTGTCTGTCTGTCTGTCTGTCTCTCTCTCTTTCAGAGTTCTAGGATATCTCTGAATGGATTGAAGGTGAAAGGTGCCTGCAATAACAGGTTGAGCTCCCATTCCAGAGTATTCTGCACACTCTTAACCAATAATAATTACCTCCCCAGTTCCATCTAACAAATCAATAGCAATTAGATTTTGCAAATAGATATTTCTGTGAAAATACAACAAGACCAGAGGCATAAATGTTTCTTCCAACACCTAAGTTAAACCATATCCCATGATCCATTGAGAAAATTAACTTAAATTTAAAGTAGTTTCTATATAACATCCATCCCATCAAGTTTATTTCCAAATATGATATAATCTTTGGATAATCGAGTCTCCATTTCTGCTCTTGTTTGGTTGAGCCAAGCCAATCGCTCTCACTGTCTGGCTTCTAGGAAATCCCACCATGGATTTTCAGCTCCAGACTACTGACATTTCCAAACTTATAAGATCATGGGCATGTCCAAAATTACTTTACTTAAAATCAACTAAGAATGAACTCAAAAGTGATGGAAGAAAAAGCACTCTCAGTCTTATGCCAACTCTAGGTGAGATAAAGCCCAAGGTCACTTTTCTCTACATATGCTTCCTAAAAGCTGGAGCTCAGAATAAATATAACATTTATATCTGTTATAGCTAGGACAGAGAATCAGGTGGTGGTTTTTTTTTCTATTCTGGGTATTTTATTGCTGTTACTTCTAGATAATTACCTATTGAAAAATAGTATGATGGTAGATAGAAATCTGGCTTAAAAGTCAGGAATAGGGTCAATCATGTGATAATGGGCTATAAAGGAAGCAGCATAGTAGCTAGACCCATTTGAAGCCAAGGACAGCAAAGGCCAAGCAGCCACAGCAAAGTATGGAAACCTTATAGAAAAGGAAGATACTCAACTTAGCACATATCTTTCTGCTCAAAACTTTTATGGAAGTATGATGCTTGTAGTGGTTTGTGTCCAGACTTTTAAGTATGTGGCTTGTGGCTTGGAATTTAGAGAGGGATAGATGACTTGAGAGAAAAAACATGTTCCTTATCTCAGGCTGAAGATACAAATAGAGGTTTTTCTGCAATCTTAATAAGATATTTGAGATATTCCTATTGTAGACTTCTTATAACCCTGGGAGAGATGTAATAAGGAAATAAAACAGTGAGAGTAAGATTTGGAAGATTGTGTATCTGTTCAGATAAACAGCTTATACACAGCACCCAACGAAAGCCCCACTGGATCTATACCTGCTGTCTCTACACAGAACTACTGATGTACACATGCATATTTACATGCATGGATGTATTAAACAATCAAATCAATAAGTAAGCATATATTCACTATTAAGGACCAAGGACTTAGATAAATAATGGATGAAAAAAAAATTTCTTCTATATGAGAGGAGTTCCACCTGTTGATAAATCACTCCCTCTGGACACAATCTTAAGTTAGATATTAGAACAATTAGAAGATCTCTCTTTACTTGCAATCTTTTGGTTGCTCAGCTGTCAAAAGAATATTGAGAAAGAATTATCTATTTATTTCCTAAAATAGTTGTAGACTCCATTTAATATTAATGGGTTATCCTCTCAAAAAAATTAAAACTCATGAATTTGACTTCCACACTAAAACATTATCAAAAAATTGATGAAAATGTTGACAGGGATTCTTTTCAGAGTGTTGGAGAGAACCTGCTGCAATATCTATAAAGAAAGGGAAAGAGCCTGAGATCAGTGATAAATTTTAACAGGTAAAAATGACAAGTGACATATCACTCTACCCATTTTTCTGTAACTGCTTTATTTATGTTTCATTGCTTAACATTTAGCAGCTGGAAAGAATATTTAGAACTGCATCTAAAATAAATCCTCTTGACTTTGCTCCAATTTATCCTATATTTTGCCTGGCAAGATATTTAAAGAGGGGGGAAAAAATCAAAAACACAAAAATGGAAAATGAAGACTTTTCATGTGGGAGAAAGCATTAGTTGGAAATAAGAAAATATTATCCAAATTACAATAGAGGTCTTAAAAAGGTATTGCCATTGACTTTATTGCTTAAATCAATGGACTTTGTGAATGGATTCAGAGCTACATGTAATTTGGAAATGCCCATTGGAGAGCTAAATAAATATTACATTATACATCTATATTAAACATGTATATGCCTACAAACATACATACACATATATGTCATTAAATATATAATTTAGGTTTTTTATATATGTGTGTGCACATATGCATATTCTATTACACAACTCTATAGAACTAAAACAATTATCTGTCCTAATGTGAGTTCAGAGAGAATATGAATAAAAGAGAGCTACATTTAGCCTATCAATTTTTTTAGATATAGGAATTAACATGTGATTTTGCTGGAATGTGGAACTTTTTTGATGAGAAAACTTTTTCTGCCAACACACGTATAAGCTCTTTCTCTGTAACTTATAACCTCGAAAGTTGCCTAGAGCACTGAGATTTTAAATGACTTGCCAAGGGTCATATAGCCAATAGATTCAGAGGCAGGAATTGAACTTAGGTCTACCTAGGTTGGAGAACCCATGCTTTATCTACTATATCATGCTGTTTTCCTCCCTCTCTTTGTAAGTACTCCTTGAAACTAATAAAACAGTGAGATGGAGATTCTTTTCCTTTTCCTTCCTATTTCAAGATTTCTGGAAGGACTGATAGGAAGCAATGGATAACATGGAGGAAGTCAGGAAGTCAGAAGCCTGGGAAATTCACAAAATGGATAATCAAAAAACTTGACCATTTGGGCACAAATTTTGCTAAATCAATCAGAAAGCTGAACTACTATGTGTGTATGAGTTAAATATCCCCATGAAAGAGAAAATGAAGAGCAGAGAGAAGAGAAGATAGATTGGCCTAGGCATGGTGAGATAAGGGCTTTAAAACCCAAATGACTCCAAAATGATGTACTTTTGGTCATAAATATGGTGAAGGGAATCCAGATGAAGAGTAGATCAAAGTCACTCTCTCCTGTCTGCATGTTTTTTTCAGTCATATTATTACCCTTTTTTCTTTCTGTGGGCAATTAGAGAAGTATATTTCAAATATGGGAACATTTGAGTTTGCTGAGATCTTTCAGATTCAAATGCAGACAAATCCTCTAAAGGAATCCCTACAGGATGCTAAATGGTATAGCACAATTTCTTGCTTATACAGATCGCCAAGATTTGTAGGACCTATATTCATGCTGATTTTGTTCTCTGACCACCTTTATTCTCTGCAAAATTCAACTCAGCTCATTTTGTCACTTGTCACACCACCCAAAGGTTTCCAGTGTAGGTATGGAATAAAAGCAGCTCTTACACAAGGGATCAAATTTACCCCCTAGCTAGTTTATAATGCAATAGTCCTGACCAATATCTGATATTAAATAAGTAAACAAAAATAAAGAAATGATGTAGCAGAGGATTTTATTCCAATCTGATGTGTCCATCCAGACTCACTCACTTGATTGTTTCCTTGAGGGCTTGTATACTTGGTATCTCAGAACTTCCATTCAGACAGGTCCCAGTGGTACTTGAAAAACATATGCATAATATGTGTGAGAGCTACTTTTTTTTTAAGTACAGGGATCAAAGCAGCATGATCCACCAGCCCTCTTTCTAAATTTATCCTCCTCAGATAATATTAATGCAGAATTGTGACACTGACTAGTCCAACAAATGTTAAACCTTTTTACCGCCCCACTATGGGGTTTTAGGACTTGCTCCTCTAAGCATTTCTTTATTTAAACAGAATTCTCAGACTAATATCAAAGATTTCATATAGATATCTTTGTGAACAGTTTGACTTAGTAGGCTTTAGTATCAGCTCAGAGTACAAATTAACCAATGGAGATTCAGGAGCCAGAGAGAAGGGGAATGTAGCCAGCATTTCATAAAACACCACAACCTCTAAATCTGTGATTCTCAATTTTTTTAGTCCGAGGATGCCTCTATAGTATTAAAAAATTAGTTACACTCCTATAGAGTCTTGTTACATAGAATGTAGCTATAATTTTTATCATACTAGTAATTAAAACTTGATAAAATTTTAGATTTATTTATAATTCATTTAAAAAGAAGAATAAATCTATTATGTATTCATATATATATATATTCATAATAATGTAATTTTATGAAAATAAGCATGTTTTCCAAGACAAAAAATAGTAAGAAGAGTAGCATAATAATACATATTTTTTCAAATATCTTTAATATCTAGAGTAATAAAAGATAGCTGGATCCTCCTAATTGCTTTTGCATTTAGTCTTTTGTCATAGTTTTTTTGGTTGAAGCATATGAAGAAAAGCCTCACAGAGATATGTAATGGAAAAGGGCAATTTAAAAGGCAAATAATATTTCAAAATTATTATGAAAATAGTTCTGATCTCACAGACTCCTAGAAAGGGTCTCAGGAATTCCAAGAGTCCAAAGGAAACATCAGACATATAGTGGTCATAAGTAAGCTATGACATATTACCAACATTGATTAGCACACAAATGCCATGGAAGGTAATCAACCAGGAGAAGCATCCTCTGAAAGTGGGGTGGGCCAGTCAAGAAACTAAAATGAGGGTTAACAAATGGGCAGCCTGAAGACTGCACTTACTCTGATAATGTTAAAGGACTCTGGAGAAGAAGACTTCTAGCATGTTGGATGGATGGGTCATTTATACAAGATCTATGAGAAAATGTGGACAAGAACCACCCAGAAAGAAAAGTCATAAATGAATTGAGCTCTCTTTTGGTGGAAGAACATTGATCATATCATAGATACATTATACTGCTTAAGCCTAATTCTCATATTCCCTGGCCCCAGTGCTGTAGTAAGCAAAACTATCTGTAAGCTTTAAAACATTAGATAGCTCTATATTTTGGCATTTCTATCTTTCTTCATTATAGATAAAATCATTTCCAAAAGTAAAATAAAATTGTGAAAGCTTAGGCACAAATGAGACTTAAGGAAAAAGGTTAAATGAATATTATAGAGAGCCTATTTCATTATCTACGAAAAATATTCAACAAAGGAGTAAAGTCTCAAAAATTCAATAAGGAAGATGGTTGTATTATTGATCTGTATCTTGACCCTTCCAAAAGATTCATGGATAAGCCTGGCCTTGGCTCTGGATGATACTCAAGACTCAGCCACTAGGGAATGGAAACAGCCTGAGTAGAGCAGAGGAGTCCAGTCACTCTGGCTGAACCAACCCCATGGGTCTTCCACTTTAAGGTCTGCAAAACATTTCCTTAGAACCATTTTGCCAATTAATTACTATTATTATCCCCATTTTACAAGTGCAGAAACTGAGACCTATCGAGGAGAATTTTTTTTTATTTTGATTTAAAAGATTTTGAGTTAAACATTGAATTCATTTATTCCTGAAATGAAGCCCAAACCTCTATTCCCTCAATGAATACATGTTACCTCCAAATACAAATAGGAACTTTGTAAATATAAACATACATAGTCATCTCCTAAAAGACCCTTTGCTCCACTTATAGGATCTACATATGATACATACCCTTTTTGTCTTCCCTTCACAACAATACTGATTCCACCAAAATCATATCTTAAAACACATAAAAGGATAATAATGGAGAAGAGACAGTGAAAGAAAACCGTATTTTGTACTCTACTTTGGATGAATGAAAAATAGCAAATGTGGGCAGCAAAGTGGCTCAATGGATAGAGAGTCAGGCCTAGAGACCATAGGTTCTGGGTTCAAGTGTGATCTCAGACACTTCTTAGCTGTATGACTTTGGGCAAGTCACTTAACCTCTATTGCCTAGCCCTTGCTGTTCTGCCTTGAAACCAATACTTAGGATTGATTCCAAAATAGGAGGCAAGGGTTTAAAAGAAAGAAAGAAGGCAACAAATGGCTTTAATGTCCAAACATCCAAACATCAAAACATAAAGTGTCATTGTGGTTTCTTATCTCATCTCACAGCTCAAACTCTTTTTTCAGAGTAACTTGGGAGATGTCTGAAAGACAGAAAATAATAGCAAAGAATGGTAGAAATAGGGGAAAACATTAGAGCCAGAGGACCTGTATTGTAGCACTGGCCCTGCTACTTATTCCCTGTCTGATCATGATCAAGTCATTAAAATTAAAGGAAAGTGGGTCTCAGTTTCCTCATCTGTATGTAAAATGCTCTCTAACGTCTCTTCCAGCTCTAAATCTTAAGATTCCATAATTTAGATTTTATACTTTTCATTTTATAGAATTCCTGGAGGAAAGAATTACTTTACAATGAAGTTGCTGTTGAAAAAAAAATCTTCCTGAATCACACAAAGCAATGATTACAGATATGGGAGACAAAGAAAGAGCAGAACTAAACTTGAAGTCAGATGACCTGTATCCGACTTCTGAGCAGTACACTTCATAGCTATAAAACCCAGGTCAAGTCATTTATTCTTTCTGGTCCTTGTTTCCCTCATCTGTGTAACAGCCACAATAATAAAGGCCCATTTAGAAATATTGTGAGGAAAGTATTTTTTTTTAATCTAGGAGTACATCTAGCTATTGCAATAAGAGAAGAAATTAAAGGAATTAGAATTGGCAATGAGGAAATAAAGCTATCACTCTTTGCAGATGATATGATGATGCACCTAGAAGATCCTAGAGAATCAACCCAAAACTAATCAAAACAATTAACTACTTTAGAAAAATTACAGAATATAAGTTAAACCCACAAAATTCATCAGCATTTCTCTATACTACCAATAAAGTCCAACCATGGGAGATACAAAGAGAAATCCTCTTTAAAATAACTAGTCAATATAAAAAACTTAGGGGTGTACCTACCAAGACAAACCCAGGAATTATTTGTTCATAACTACAAAACACTTTTCACATAAATAAAGACAGATGTGATCATTTGGGAAAACATTTTTTCTTCATTTTCTACTATTCAAATGTGTAAATAATATGTGTCTTCTTTCACAACATGGCAAAGATAGAAATATGCACTATGTGGTAATATATGTACCACCTATATCATATTACCTGCCTTCTTGGGAAGGGTATAGGTATGGGAGGGAGAGAGAGAATGTGCATTGCAAAATATCAGAAAATGAATATAAAGAAATTGTGTCTGGAAAAAAATTAAAATGTGTTATTTAAAAATCTAGGAAGATCTTGGTCCAAATACTATTTTCCCCACATATTGAGGTACAAGTTGCTTTTCTTTTCAGTACTCTAAGATTTTTAGTTGAGGAGAAAGTGCTGACCTACATTGGTAGAGGGAGTTTTCTCATTTGGGACTTTCCTATACAAATGAGCCCCCCACAGTCTAGTCTCTCTCCCTAAAGTGCTATTTAAATTCCACTGATGTTAATAATAATAGAGAAGTTGATGGTGATGATAAAATTATCTCCAGGTCAGTCAGTACCTTTTATCCCACCATCTCTCTATCATATAGTAGGGAGAAAGAAGAGAAAGTGGAGTACAGTGTCAAAGGATTTTAAGATTTAAAAGGAGGAAAGGGAGAGAAGAGAAACCTTTTAGTAAATAGCCTCAATTTTTCCAGTAAAGTTAGAAGTAGATAGCTAGTGGACTGGTGGAGAGAAAATAAGGTTTAAAATAATTTCTGTGGGAAGTGGATAGAGAATTAATTAGGGAGAAATAAGACTATTTTCTTGCTTCAGTGAGGGTGCAGTTGAACAATGCATTGTTGAGGCACGTAAAAAGGAGCATAATAAAAGCTTTGCATAGACCCCTAAGAAAAATTCATAATCACTGAAAGAGTCTGACAAATATCCACATGGAAAAACCAAGTGAAAGCAAACTACCTATTATCAGTGATATTAGATGGACAACAAACAGAACTTATTGGTTAGCATTTACAAACACCCAGATTTGACTTGAGGAAACAAATGGGCTTTGGGAAGTTGAATGATTCTTTTAATGTCTCCCAAGTTTTCTCCTAAAACAACACCAAAAAAAAAAAACTCACAAAAATCTGCTAGTATTTTTATATGAGACTACATGCCAGAAAATATTACAGTCTCTATAGAATTACGATTGAGGTTGCTGCCTAGGGTAGTTCAGAGGCAGAAGCTGGAGCTGAAAAAGACCTGAGAGGCCATTGAACCCAACACCATCATTTTGCAAACACATTAAAGGTTCTGATAATTTAGGTGATTTGTCCAAGGTTGTACAGCTAATTAATATCTGAGTTAGGATTCAAACTTAGGTCTTCCTGATTGCAAATCAATACTTTATCTACCAACCAAATATCAATTTTAAAGAATATCATTGGAATAATGTATGACCTTCCCTCAAAATAAAAAGGTAGTAAAAATTAAAAGTAACTCTTAGAGAGCCCATGTGCTGTATACATTCATTGTCAAGAAATCATGAAGAAGGGTAAAGTACATTAGATAAATCCCTTGTATCAGATTTATGGTAGAAGATAAATAAGAGTCTCCCAGGTTGAGCCAAAAATGGAAAATTATTGTCCATAGTTGGAATATGTGAAAGATCTGTGACTTTTAATTGCATAGGGGGACTTCTGGGCTGAAAATTATCTCCACCAATGCAAATAACAACTATCTATTATTATGGGGTGAGCCTACACCTAAGGAAGTACAAGGCACCCCAATTAATTTAAAGATATTTATTAGCCAGATGTTCAGGAGGCAGGCTTACAGGTAGAAGTTTGCCTGCTTAAAGTAACAAAAGGTGGAGTTTTTATTGGTTTCTCCAGAGAGCTGGGTATGTGGCAGAAAACAAGGGGGCCAGAGGCATGTTATTTACAGGTAAATTAGGGGAAGAAGCTTGAAGTGGGCATGTGTCTTCAAGGAGAGGTGACTTGGGGAAGGATGATATTGTGACTGGCAAGGACAGGTGACTTGAGAGGAAGGGGGCCTGAGGTTAGGGAATTGCTGTTTCAGTGAGATATGCTGATCTCAAAAGTATGGAACATGAATGTGGCCATTTGGAAAAACACAGAACTACTTAAGTAGTCATAAAAATCAAATTTTTAATCAGAAGAAGAGACAGTGCTTAATATTCAGCAGCCACATAGAGTTGAGAGTTTAAAGCCACACAGAGCAAAAGCTCTGGGACTCTGGGAACAGTGTCTATGGGAGAATGAACAACCAATGATAATTCTCCAAAGAATAATAGAACATAAGTTTTGTATACCTTGTGGGAAATTAAGTACAGAAAACATACCCTGACTGGTTATAAGCAGCCTTGGGAAAGAAACTATAGGAGAAACTCCCAAGACAAAAAGGGTACTTAAGATTTGATTATATCCACTAGGTCCACCTAAATTGGGATCATTAAGTACTCTAAGGTTTATTGTTTAGTCAGAGACTGTGTCAGTCTGGGACTTCCCTTAAGGAAGTTTCCCAAGGGACAGGGACAAACTTGGGGTGCCTAAAAACCCAGTTGACAGGTAATTACCATGGGTATTATTATCTTTATTTTACAGATTAGGAAACATTCAGAGCAATTGAGTGGCATGCCCACAGTCACAGGGCTAGAAACTGCCAGAGGTATGTTTTGATGTTTCTGACTGCATAGGTAGCAATGAAAAGGTTTGATAGGGAGATATGTAGACCAGGGTTCTACTGTGTACTGAAGCCAGATCATAACTGGTTCTGTTGTGGGAGAGCTTTGAGGTAAAAACAAAAACAAACAAAAAAAATAAACAGGTTCTACATAGGTTACCTTTTGCAAGAATGCAAGACTCCAAAACTTAGCTTAAAAATAAAGAGAAATTTATTAACTTAGAAGTCATGTTGAAAAGGCCAGGGGACAGTGTACAGGCCCAAGACTGCATGAGGAGATGAGATAAGGGGATTTTATACCCATTTCATAGCAGGGGTTATAGGATAAGAAAAAGGGGGATGGAGTGAATCAGGAATGAAGTAATTCATTGAGGGTGGGGGTATGAGGAATGTTCTGTGGAATTCAAAGGATGATTAGATTAGGTACCACCCAGTGCTAATCAGAATGGAACCAAGAAATGTATACCTATACTAATTGAAGATCTAAGGGAAAGTCCAAAGTGGGAGTGGATGCTCCTAGAAGGGAATTTCTTCTGTCTTCTTTGACCCAGAATACTTCTGAAGTTCAGGGTATCTAGGAGAAGCCTGTACCCCCATATCAGTTCATAAATGTTTATTGTTAATTTTGTATTGAGCTGCATTGCCGTATCCCACCTTCTATGGTACCAAAACACAAAAGAAACACTGTCTGTCTTAATCTTATCATCAAAACAGTTTTGAGTAGGACCATTATAAGGAACTATGCCATTAGATCCAATAAATTATGGGATTAATTAATTTAATTAATTATCTAATCCCATTATTAAGATTAATATCACATAGGTTTGAGTGCTAAGCCAATCAGGGCTACCACCAGGGACCAGCTGACCAAAATTGCAGAGTTCCTCCTATAGACATTGGTAGCAGGCAACCATAAAAAACCATAAAGTAAAACCAAACCATAAAGTAAACACACTTCTTTCATTGGTCATACTGGCATGGGACCCAGGGTTTCCCTTGGACACCCCAAACTCCAGAAGTGCTCCAGGTCAAAAGGAAAGCTGGACAATTCCTTTCCTTCCTTGCATTCTTGTAGTGCTAAGGAAAAGGTGACCCTGGGCATCAGAGACCCATGAGAAGTAAAGACCCCTGAGAGAAATATTCCCCTTGGATTCTCCCCTAGATTCTGAGATGGACATAGATATACAGCTCCCAGTTATGCTCTGATAGCATTGGGCTATATACAGGACATATACTTATCCCCTATACTAATCCAGGTCATCCCCTTGTATCCTAGGAACACAAAACATCACTCCATCCCCTGTCTGGTGACAAACATCCCCCACTCCTGCCTAATCTCATTCCATCCCCTCATCTCTGGTCACCTGGCCCCTGTTGTCTAAAAGGTATAAGAAGCCCAGAACTCATCTCTTCTAGGAGGCAGTGTCGACTCTTGCACCTGTCTCCAGATCTTTCAACATTGCTTCCAATTTAATAAATTGTTCATATTATTTTTAAGCTAAGTTATGAGTCTTGCATTATTACAAAGGGTAACCTGTCCCCAAACTGGGGTTTCACCTCACAGCTCTCCCACAACAATGCCACAGTGTTCTTAGAAAGTGTTTTAATAGCTCTTCATTTCTTTGGCAAAGAAAGATATCTATGACATATTATCCAGATATCTTCTGAAGACAAAAGTTAGAAAATATTCTTAAGCATAGAGCAAAACAATTCAGCATTATAGACTAGAAAACTGAAAAGAGAGAAAAAGATTTGAATGGCTTTGACAGTCTGGACTCAGTTCTAGTCCCAATTCAAAATATAATAATACTTGGACAGTGTGGAAAGTGTCAGAGAAATAGTGTAGCTGTATGTCTCACAACCTATTGAATATTCTTCAAATAACATTTAGACCTATGTACACATGTACTTCTTTTTATTTGCCCTAGTAGTTCTTCCACAGACTCTGAACCATCTAAATTTAGCACTACTGTCTGACATACATTGATAGCTCTGCCTACCCTAAGCAACAGCTTCCTTGGTTTGAAGGGGCCAGGGCAACCTACACCAAAGTTCATTGCCTAACAAGGAATATTTTCTGAGTTTTGTGTATGTATTCTTGAAGCTCTATAAAACACTTTTTTTTTTTAAACCCTTACCTTCCCTCTTGGAGCCAATACTGTGTATTGGCTCCAAGGCAGAAGAGTGGTAAGGGCTAGGCAATGGGGGTCAAATTTGAACCTAGGACCTCCCGTCTCTAGGCCTGGTTCTCAATCCACTGAGCTACCCAGCTGCCCCCGAAACACTTCTTTTTCATGTAATATTGTGGTAGACCCTCAGAAATGCACTTTGGGAAAATGGGTTTACAAAAGAATAAAAGACAACTTGAAACTCTAATACATATGAAACCCCCAAACAGTAATATAAATATGTGATAGGTTTTGCTTTATAAAACCAGGGGGTCTATTCATTGTTTCTAAGGAGTGGTATGCAATGGTTGTCAAAGTTCCTGACTGTTGGAGCTTCCCTAGCCTGGGTGCTAATTATTTATGACTTTGGGCATCTCTTACTCTCTTCGTGCTATATCTTCCCAATGTGTAAAATTAATTCTTACTTTCTTGCATCTCACAAAATCTACAAGTATTTTGTTAATGACTTGACTCTATTTTCATCTCCATTTGGGATTATTAGGTGTGTGAAGATTGGATTTAGCTATCTCCTGATTATAACAATGAAGATACTTAGCTCTTCCTTTATAGTGAAGCTAGAATTGTAAGCTACAATCTATTTTTAGATTTTAACTACAAAAACATATTAAGTAACTACAAAAGGTAAATTAACCACAAAAAGGTGTTAAGTAACTACAAAAGGTGAACTTAACAAAAGAGGATTTAAGTAACCCAAAAAGACAAAATCTGACTTAGTGACTCTGCCTTTATGGAGGTGTGAAGCCTCCAGGAAAGGCCCAACTTCTTGAGACTCTCTTCCCCTGGCTGGGACTTATAAATTCTAACTTGTATCAGAAGAAGCCAAAGTTTGTTCTCTCTCTCTCTCTCTCTCTCTCTCTCTCTCTCTCTCTCTCTCTCTCTCTCTCTCTCTCTCTTTTTCTCTCTCTCTCTTTCTCTCTCTCTTCTTAATATCTTCCTTCTATTGTAAATATTGTAAATAAACTACCATAAATTCCATTTACGTTAATAACTTATTTTGGGATTTAGAAATTAAATCCCTGGCAACCACGTACCTAATAATATATTTCAGTCTCAACCCACAATTAATTTTAACATAGTTGTAACTGTCTTATGGTTTAGCACTAAATTTAAGCCCTACAAAATTAAGATAATACCTCATTTATCTCTGTAGAACTTATAACAACTAATGTTCTATGAATGCCTTATTTATAGTGGGAGTTTAAGAGAATTGTAGAATTGAATTGAAGTGGATTGGTCTGAATTGAATTAAGGAATAAAACACTACTTTTAGAAAATGATCAGAATAAAATATTATGTTACCTGCCCAATCCCTCAAGAAAACAAATATTAATCTAGTGATTTCTTTACTAGCTAACTAGGAAGTAATCGCATGTAAATTTAGCTTTGCTTTTATCTTTTACTTTTCCTAATGTTGCTTTCCCCTCAAAATATAGCTTAAATTCATTAGCATAGAGGCTGAAAATATTGGCTCAAAAACAGCAATGGACAAATTCTTACCTGGAGGCAAAGATAGATGCTATTTAGCTTCACAGCCATAACAAGCTTATCTGGTTTCAGGGGCACTTTGTCTTTTTAACAAGCAGAGATCCATTCAATCTGCCAGCTGATGATCCAACAGTATGAATGGAACTAGTATTCTAAAGACAAATAACAATGACACACCTTTGCTATGTGAGATTAACTTTTAGAGACAATGGATTGGGTGGCTAATTGAAATATATTTAGAAAATGACACTAGTCCTTTCTTTCTGGAATGTTTAACATGATGTCAGGGTTATCAGGTTCCAAGGGAACATTGGCAATTCAATTCCAGGAGAACATACAGAGGCTAAAAATGAGTAGTGGTAGCTTCTTGCCATGTTATTTGCTGGGAACAAATATCAACAGATGAAAAATATTCAGTTTCCTTTGTATGTCAGACACCCAATTTTGTAGAGAATCTATACTTTCATCCTCATTCCAATGGGTTATAAATGAAAGAAGGATCTTTGATATTTCAGCCCAAACTACCAAAAAGAAAAAAATCTATAGTTCCCAGAAGGAAAGGAGAAAGAAGCCAGCATTAATTTTCACCTTCACAATCCAATCATTTGAACCCTGTTAATTGGTCTTTTGATAATAAAGTCAACAATAACAGCAATAAAAGAAACAATCCTTTCTCTTACAAAGAAAACATATATTATCTATAGCTGCAGCATGGGAGCTTTTGATATCATCTAGCCCAACTCCTTTATTATACAAACTTGCCTTAGTTTACCCAGGTGATCAAGGGGAGGGACTATCTTTGTATGAGGAACCAGAATAAAAGAGAGGTCTTTGGCTCCTATACTTTGTACTTCCTTGGTTGCTGTAACACTTGTAACACTGGCTCATGAGTACACATTCTCTCAAGGATGAAACAAAAGTCTTTGACACACTAATGCACTGAGTTCAAGATTCTTTTGAGTTATTTGTTCCTCTCATCTATTAAAAAGTCATGTCTATAATTATATAGTGGGAGTTTCCCTACTTTCACCCCCCATCTTTTTTTTTTTAATATCAAAATACTTTGTTGTCTGGGTTCTATTCTTGTTCATAGCAACTTGCTGTAAGAAAAATTAACAAGTATTCCACTTTCAGTTAATGACCAATGTAAGAAGTGAGTTCGTTTTCAGGGAGCATTTGATAAAGTTTTAGATTCATTAAAATAAATTCAAAGGCTTATAGCTAAGTAGTAAAATATTTCAGAGGATCAAATCTAATAAACTACTACCTCATCTACTGGGCAGCAATTTAATTCAATGCTGCACACATGGTAAACCTCTTAGATCAACACTTGACAAAATAATTACCTCATTAAAGAGATTGTGTAAGTGTGTTTAAGAAATCTTTATGGAGCTAGATTTTTCCCAGGGAATAAAAAAAGCTTTACATAATAATTCCCCTCTTCCTAAGAGGAAAAAGGCTAGGATCTTATGTTAATCAGATTAAGGAGTAAGGGGAATGAACTCATTCTTCCTATAAATTCTTTAATTGCTGAAAGAAAATCAGGCAAAGTAATAAGAAAAGAACATGTGAAAGTTCTTGCTTTAGGTTTGCTATTCCATATTTATTTGAATTTAATTAAAAAAAAAAAAAAACATTTACTTAAAGTAGAGTATCTTTGTGGCATTATTCCAGGTAGAGCCTGGAAGATTAGCAAAATTTCTGAGATTTTCCCCGACTAGTTATATTTTTACTAGTAAAAATTTTTATGGATACTATATTTAAAACAAAGCCAGAAGACAATAGTATAATGAAAGAAAATGAAAGTTAGGGATAGTATATTCAAAATTAAGCAATAAATATAATAGGAAAGGAAGGCTCATCATTATTTTCCAAGAAGTTTCAGGAATATTCCTGATTGAGATGCCCTCTAAATTTATGCTTACTTTGACCTTCCTCCTGAATTCCTGAACTAAGATTTTTCTTGGGACAGCTGATACCCTGTCCTCAGAATCTTTTTTTTTTCCTGCCTTACATCTGAAGACTGTTTAATTGATTAAAGAGAAGAATTTATGAGTTCTGACACTAGCTGTCTTCCCAAGTCTGAAGTTTCTGGCTTCACAACAAGGTAACAAGATGAAACTAGTGACTCCAGAAAATGAAGGAAGAAACCTACATGAGCACACCTCATCATAGAACACCTCTCAGGAGTTCAAAATGCTTTGCAGACATCTCATTAATTGTTAAAGATTATTTTAAATAATGAAATTGTGTATCAAAAGTAGAAAAGCTTCTGAAATTTGATCCAAATTGAATTTCTAACTTCTTAACTTAAAACAAAGTGGTTCAATTTAAGCTTCGGGGAGATAAGGAACATAATTTCATTGTAAATAAGGAAAAATAAAATAAAATAAATAATGCAGAACACTTTACCCATTAATCCCGCTCAATTTACTCATTGTGGTCAGTATATTAGAATGAATTTTACTTGCTTGAAAAAGTCAATGCACTTAAATTTGGTTGTTATTGAAGAACCAGGATTTGTTCAAGGATCAACTGAGGTGCTTAATGTAAGACATCAACAAAGAGAGGTTGGAGGGTAGCAATTAATCAAACTTTAATTGAAATGGAAACTATCATCAATAGGAATCTTGCATAAACAAGCATTTGTTAAGCACCGTGTTAGATGATAGAGATACAAATACAAAATGAAACAATACTCTCAAGACACATACATTCTGGTGGGGAGACAAGTACATACACATACATACATATATAATATATGTCATCACTCAAATGTCAGCACTACCCCTGGTACCATGTTGTCCCTCTTCACCAGCTCCCTCTATAACACTCCTTTTAGACAGCTTCAGTATGCATTTGCTCCCCATTATTACTCCTATCAGGACTGTTTCTCTGTTACTCCTGTAGCAATCGGTTACCAGATGTTTAAAAGAAAACTATCCTCAACTCCTCTTTTTGTTATCTCATTCCCCTTCTCCCTCGGTCCTACTCTATCCACTCCAGTTCTGTACACTCCTTCCTCTGTGCTCTCTGAAGTACCTGTTATATAATGAACAAACTTCTTTATCCTGAAATTCTTTTATCCCTTATTCTTTATCCTTTATCTTATGTCTCTCACAACCTCACAAGCTACACCTCACTAAAAACTGGCTCCCCTATGATGACATTACATTCCCAAGATTACATTACATCCTCTCAAGCACTAGTTTTATCTTTTCTCTTGCCATCTGACTTACTGATCCAGAAAGGTCAGTTATAAGACATTTTGTAACCCATTGTCACTTCTAGATTCTCCCTTTACCTCCATCACTCAATGGCATTTCTATCTATGAACTCCATTTAATAAAAAATCTTATTGCCAATGGGATAATGACCCCCTCCTCACAGGTCTTTCTCCTATTCTTAAAGAGATCTTACCCACAATTCCATACTTAAACTTCCTTAATTAGAAACTTGAGCATTCTCTTATTCCATCTCTAATTCCACCTTTCCAAAACCTGTTCTTCACCCTCATTGAGAACTCTACCCAATCCCTTCACAGTTACACTCCTTTATCAAGCTAACTCCTGCTCAAATTTAACTTTCTTCTATTTTCAAACTCAGTCCAACTTAGCCATTTCAACTTGACATTATTTTTTCCTCTTAAATGCTTCAACTCTTGGATCCCTAGCCCTCTTGTTCTCCCACTATTTTTCTCTAACTAAAACTGAACCCTATATTGCCTCTACCATCTGTCCTTTAAATCCCTATTCAAAAACTAATAAATCTCACTGATCAAATTGGTAAGTTTCACAGCTATACGAACTAGACACATAATCCCATTATAAAACTCCATTTAGGCCCTCATTTCAGCAAGGAGTCTTTTTCTTGATTCTTAATCTCCTATCTCACTGACCATAGAAATATTCTAAATCTGCCCTTCCTTCTTCAAGTCTCTTTCACTTCTAGTCTTACCCCTTCCAACCCAATGAATCCAAGATCCTCTGTATTTCATACATTATCTGTGAATGTATAACATTATTGCCAATAAAACATATATGTATATGCCTGAATTTACATATGTATTGACTTAGATCGATAGATCAGTGTGTATATGTATGAATTATTTCTATTATTTGATAGTAACCTCTTTGAGAGTTTGTATTGCTTCAGTATTTGTACTTGTGCTTCCAGAGCCTAAAATAATGGTTGGCAAATAATAACCACTGAATGAATGTTTGTTTATTGACTGATTGCTGATAATACCATATACATATATTAAAATATATCCAGAGTCCATGACAGAGAGTTTCAGATTCTGAGGGTTGAAAGAGCCATCTGTTCTGGATCTGCTCTGACCTGAAAAATATTCTCTTGAACAACATTCTGGTTAAGGATTCATAGAGACTTTACCTGAAGATCTATAGTGACAAAGACCCTATCATGTCCTAAGACAGTCAATTAATTAAATTTCCATTTAGGTCTAATTCTTTGGAAATATTTCATTACATCAAGATCGAAATTGTATTCCTTCAACTTGTACCCATTTCTCC
The DNA here is from genome assembly GCF_027887165.1 of Monodelphis domestica. Taxonomy (NCBI): domain Eukaryota; kingdom Metazoa; phylum Chordata; class Mammalia; order Didelphimorphia; family Didelphidae; genus Monodelphis; species Monodelphis domestica. The sequence continues at coordinate 270,342,611 of NC_077229.1, forward strand.
TGGTCCTGCCCTTTAGAATCAAGCAGAACAAGTATAATTCCTTTGACAAGTAATATCCCTTACAACGTCAGGAGAAAGAAAGAAGGAAGGGTCCCCAACATGTTGGGTTGATCCATTGTGGTGAACTTAGGAAGACAGAGAAAAAAAGCTCCATAGCATGAGAATATATAGATGAATTATGTTTTTTCTTTTTATTTTTTCAGTTATATGAAGAAACACTTTTTGACAATTTTTGACATTTTAAAATTCAGATTTTTTTCTTTCCCTCCACCCAGATCAGAAAAATCCAATATAGAGTATACACCTGTACTTTCATGTAACACTTATTTCCATATTCCTCATGTCATGATAGAAGATATATCACACATACATAGAGGAATATATACTGGAAGGAAATATAGTGGAAGATAGCTTGCTTTGATCTACATTCATATTCCAATAGTTCCTTCTTTGGCTATGAATAGCATTTCCATCATGAGTCTCTTATGGTTATTTTAGAGATTTGCATTGCCAATAGCGGTTTAGTCCTTTACAGTTGATCATCATATAATATTTCTATTACTGTATACATTGTTTCCCTGGTTCTGCTCACTTCACTTTGCATCAGATCATATGTCTTAAGAGGTTTTTCTGAACTATTCTGTTCATAATTTCTTATAACACAATTACAATTATGTACCACAACTTATTCAAACATTCCCCTAAGTGATAGAAAACCACTCAGTTATCAATACTTTGCCACTACAAAAGTTGTTTAAAATATTTTGGTACAGATAAGTCCTTTTCTCTTCTCTGATCTCTTTGGGATAGAATGATATTGCTAGTTTAAAGAATATGAACAGTTTTGTGGGCCTTGACCCTGGTTCCCTATTGTTTCCAAAATGGTCATCTCAATTCAAGATCCACCAATAGCGTTTTAGTGTCCCAATTTTCCCACATTCTTTCCAACATTTATAATTTTCCTTTTTGGTTATGTTAGCCAATCTGGTAAATATGTGGTGGAGTTTTATAAATTTGAATCAGTTCTCTACATATTTCAGAAATGAGATTTTTGTCAGATACCAGCTATAATTATTTTCTACAAATTTGTTGTTTCCCTTTTAATCTTGGTTTTGTTGGCTTTATTTGTATAAAACCTTTTTAATTTAATGTAAACAAGATTTTCCATTTCATTTTTCATAATATTTTTAATCTATTGTTTGGTCATAGATTCTTCCCTTCCACAAGTCTAACAGGTAAGCTTTTCTATCTTCCCCTAATTTATTTATGGTATCATCCTTTATTTCTAGATCAAGTATCCATTTTACTTTATCCTGGTGTATGGCGTGAGATGCTTGTCCATGCCTAATATCTACCAAACTGCTTTACAGTTTTCTTGCCAGTTTTTGTCAAATATTGACTTCTTTCTCCAAAATCTTGGATCTTTGGGTTTATCAAACACTAAGTTGTTATGGACATCAACTGCTATGTGTTGATTTCCCAGTCAATTCCATTGATATCGCCACTAGATTTCTTGGCCAGTACAAGGTTGTTTTGATGATATAGTTTGATATCTGGTAGAACCAAACCTCTTTCCTTCCTATTTTTTTTTCCATTAATTCCCTTGATATTCTTGGATTTTTGTTCTTCTAGATGAACTTTGTTGTTATTTTTTCTGCTTCAATGAAATAATTTTAGGTAATTTGATTAGTATTTCATTGAATAGGTGAATTAATTTAGGTAAGATTATCATTTTCACTATATTGGCTCAGCCTATCCATGAGCAATTAATGTTTTTTTCACTGTTGTGTGAAGAGTATTTTTTAATTGTGTTCAAAAAGTTGTTGGGTTTTTTAATAGGTATACTCCCAGGTATTTTATATTATCTAGAGTTATTTTGCATGGAATTTCTTCTTCTATTCGTTGCTATTGGATTTTGATGGTGGTAAATAGAAATGCTGATAACTTATCTGGATCTATTTTGTATCCTGTGACTTTGCTGAAGTTGTTAATTATTTCTAATAGTTTTTTGGCTAATTCTCTACCATCATATCATTTGCAAAGAGTGGTAACTTTGTTCCTTCATTGACTATTCATTCTAATTCCTTCAATTCCTTTTTCTGATTTTTTTTAGTGGACATTTCTAGTCCAATATTAAATAAGAGTGATGATAATGGGCATCTTTGTTTAACACCTGATATTATTCGGAAGGGATTCCTTTATTCCCATTATAGATGATACTTGCTGAGTTTTAAATAGATTTACCACTTTGAGGAAGACTCCATTTACTCCAATGTTTTCTAATGCTTTCATAATGAATGCATATTATATTTTGTCAAATATTTTTTCTGCATCTATTGAAATAATTATGTGGTTGCTATTGGTTTTATTATTAATGTGGTCAATTATGGTAATGGTTTTCCTAATAGCGAACAATTCCTGCATTCCTGGTATAAAACCTACTTGATCATGGTGTGTGAGTCTTCTGATACATTGTTGTAATCTCTTTGCTAGGATTTTATTTATTTTTTTTTTGCATCAATGTTTATTAAGAAGATTCATCTATAGTTTTCTTTCACTATTTTATCGATTCCTGGTTTAGTTATCAATACCATATTTGTGTTATTAAAAGGGATTGGAAGTATTCCCTCTTATACTAGTTTACTAAATTGTTCATGTAGTATTGGAGTTACTTGTTCTTTGAATGCTAGGTAGAATTCACTTATGAATTTATCTGGCCATAGGGACTTTTTCTTAGGGAATTCTTTGATAATTTGTTTAATTTTTTATCTGCAATAAGTTTAAGTATTCTATTTCCTCTTTTGTTAATCTTGGTAGTTTATATTTTTGTAAGTATTCATCTATTTCACTTAGTCGGATTTATTGGCACATATTTGGACCAAATGAATACCACTATGGCTTTCATTTATTCTTCATTGGTAGTGATTCATCATTGTTGTTTTTTTAAATTTTTGATGGTAGCAATTTGCTTCTCTTCTTTTTTTAGCCAAATTCACAAAAGGTATGTTGATTGTATTTATTTTTTCATAAAACCAACCTTTTTTTTCTTATTTATTAGTTCAATTATTTTCTTACTTTCAATTTTATTATTCTTTTCAGGATTTCCAATTTGGTATTCCATTATGGATTTTTAATTTTTTCTTTTTCTGATTTTTATAGTTGTATGCTCAATTTATTGATCTTCTCTTTCTCCATTTTTTATGTAAACATTTATAAATATAAATTTCCTCTGAGTTCTACTTTAGCTGCTTCCCATAAATTTTGGTATGTTTTCTCCTCATTGTCATTTTCTTTAATGAAATTGTTAATTATTTCTATGATTTATTCTTTGACCCAATTGTTCTTTAGGATATGGTTATTTAGTTTCTAATTAATTTTTAGTCTTTCATTCTGCTGTCCTTTGTTGAGTGTAATTTTTATTGCATTATGTTCTAAAAAGCATGCATCTAACATTTCTGCTTTTCTACATTTGGTTAAGAGGTTTTTATGACCTATTATGTTGTTTAATTATGTGAAGTGAGAAAAATGGTGTATTCCTTTTTATTCCCATTCAGTATTCTCCAGAAGTCTCTTGTTTCTAATTATTCTTAGTTCTCTTTGCCTACTTAGCTTTTTTTCTTTTTTCTTTCCTGACTGGATATAATTATGAACTTCTGTAAAGGGAAGGTTAAGGTCTCTCACTAGTAATGTTTTACGATCTATTTCCTCCAATGACTAATGTAAACTTTCTTTATGAATCTGTATATCTTTTTCATGAAATAATCTCCTTTCTTATGTCTTTTGTTTAGATCAATTTTTATTTCCTCTATTTCATTAAAGCTCTATTTTTTACCCTGGAGGATTATTCTCAGTTTTGCTAGTTATATAATTCCTGGTTATAGTCCTAGATGTTTTGCCCTTCAGGATATCATATTCCATGCCTTACAGCCCTTTAATGTAGAAGCCTCTGGGACCTATGCAATCCTGACAGTGGCTCCTTAGTGTTTGAATTGTTTCCTTCTGGTAGCTTGGAGAAATTTTTCACTGCTCTGGGAGGATCCAGAATTTAGCTATAATAATCCAGGGATATTTTATTTTGGAGTTTTTTTTAGGAGATAATTAGTGGCTTCACTCAATTTCCATTTTCTCCTCTTGGTTGAGAATAGCAAGGCAGTTTTCCCTGATAATTTCTTATAATCTGGTGTCAAGAATCTTTCTCTGATCATGCTTTCAGGTATTCTGATGATGATTCTAAGATTACCTCTCCTGGATCTATTTTCCAGGTCATTTGTCTTTCCAGTAAGGTATTTTCAATACTCTTCATTTTTTTTCATTTTTTAAATTATGTACTATTGTTTCCTGATGTCCTTAGTTTCATGAACTTGAACTTCTCCAATTCTAATTTTTTGGAGTTATTTCTTCCTTGAATAGTTGTGCCCCCTTTTCCATTTGGCCAATCTTACTCCTTAAAGGGCTGTTTTCTTTATTATTTTCCCCTCCATTTCCTTTTGGTACATTCTATTTCTTAGAGTAGTTTTCTTCAAGGTGTTTTGTGCTTCATTTGCCTTTTGGCTTAATCTAATTTTTAAAAAGTAGATTCTTAAGTGGATTTTTCCCAGTTTTTCCTCTAAATTCTCTTATTATTTGGGATTTTAACTTCTTCCAGAGGTTCTTTTGAAACCTGACATCTCACTTTTTCCTTTGAGGCTTCTCGTGTTCATTTCTGGTTTTGTTATCCTCTTCTGAGTTCATATTTTGGTCTTCTCTGCCACTAAAGTAACTTTATAAGGTCATGGGTTTTTTTTTTTCCTTTAATCTTTTTTTTTCTAGTTTCCTCCCCCTCCCTCTCATTTTTACTTTATTTATCTTTTGATATTCTTCTCTTTTCTTGGTATAGAGAATGGACTGCCCCAAACTTATAGATTGTTCTTTTCTGGCATTTGGGGTAGGACTGGCTGCCTTGTTCCTCAAAGTGTAACTGTCAAGAAAGTGGATCTGCCAGCTTGTGTTAGGGAGGTTTGCAGCTGTTTTTTGCAGCTATATTCAACACCCATGTAACCAGTTCCCCTATTTTTTCCTGATCTGAGCTGGATCCCACTCTGTTACTTCCCTGGCCCTGCCAAGTGTCCTGGGCTGGGCAGTTCCCCTTCTCTGGGCTCTTCCCCATCAGCCACTCTGTTGCCACTTGGGAGTGTATAGGCTACTCTAGTTCCAAATCCCCCTTTCTTCTTCCTTATAATCTCAGAGCTCTGCTGCCATATGAGAGTGAATAGTTCACTGTAGTTCCATTTCCCCCCCTCTGTTCCCTTGCATTCCCAGGGCTCTGCTCCTACATGAGAGTTTTTTGTTTTCCTGCCTTCTATACCTGTGTGGAGTGGCTCAGGGTGGGCTCATTCTAGTTCTGTAGATTCCTTGTCTCTGGCAAAATCATTGCTAAGTTCTGCCAGTTCTTGCATTTGCTGTGCTATCTGGGCTGCTCTCTCTTCTCAACTCAATGAGTAATATTCCTCCTGCTTTCCTTTGTTTTGAGACAATTTATTTTTGTGTGTGTGTGGAGGGATTGGGGGATCAGAATGTCTTTCACTCTGCCATCTTAGCTCTGCACATACAAAGATGATCTACATTGTGAAATTGAATATCTACAATACTGATACCACAAGTCCATTTTGTTATTAAGATTTATCATATTGTCTTACACTGTCAAAATCCTTTTAGATCCTGACATGTCTACATGTTATCTCTCCCACCTTTATAGTAACTAAAAATTTGAGAAGTTTGCTATTGATATACTTTCCCCAAGTCACTGAAAAAATATTTAACATGGAATCAAGACCAAATTCTTGATGCAGGTAACTAGTCAATCATCTCTTACCAAGTGAACATGGATCTATTAAAGACTACATTTTGTGTCTAATAATTAAACCCATTAAAAATCTACTTAATATATTGTTGTCTAAGTGCTATATGAGATCAAAGGAAGGAAAAGTCATTGCCAACTGGATGGACTGAGGAAATAATGATGGATAAATTATTATCCAATCAGAGATTTAAAGGGAGAGAAGGTCTCAATAGGCAATGAAAAAAGGACAAATGAAAGGAATAAAGTAAAAGCTTACTCAGGTACCTCCTCATTCTTAGTCTATGATTCTATTTAGAATTTTATGTATTTCATGATGAATTAAGTCCCAGAATTAGCTTTCCAAATGTGTTGCCACTTTTTCCTAATTTTGGATTGTGTTTTCTCTTTGAAAGTGAAGTGTTGGCACTTCTACAGATTTTTTCATCCAGGCTGGTTGGCCAACTGTCTTAATTCTAAAATTCCATTTGTTGCAATGCATGAATATGTTTTAGTTAGGTATTTGCAATTTAGATGCATATTATTTTGCCAAGCTAATAGTGTCTTTATGCCATAAGAGAGAATGTGATTGCAACAGAGTAGACATATTGATTTCTCTTCTCCACACATGTATTTTATAAATTATCCATCACACAGAAGCTGTTGCCAGGGCTGCCTCTCCAAGAGCTCACCAATTTCCTTAGAACTTGTCATGACTCATATTCTAAATATTGCTAATGTAAGATGAGATGAGAAATGCATTATTAAACTGTAGTAACAGGTGAGCACAACTCTGAGAATGAGACACTTCAGAGACTTAAATTTACCTATCACAGAAACAAGCTCTGGCAGCTAACAGTAGATGATGGTTGGTCACCTATTTTGAGTGCATGATGAAAATATTTCAGTGATTAAGCTGTTCTGGAATGCTACTGCAAATCCAGGTTCTTCAGGGCACATGCTCAATACCTCCTCTTGGTGTGCCTACTTGAATCATTTCAACATTTCTAGTAGATTTTCAGTCTCCTAATTCTCCAATGACAATTTCATCCTTTTTCATTACAAGTGCAACTCTCATAGTTGAAGCTAATATGAATCGTTTAACTATCATATGAGATGGATAGGGTAGGTTACCATCATCTTCATTTTATACAGGTATTTGTTGAATGTCACATAGCTAGTCACAAAGCTGGAATTAGAATTCAGGTTTTCTGAATCTTGGATATTTCCTGTTTCATTTTTCTCCATGTGGATTAAAAAGATGGGAGAAAAACAATTGTCTAATGATTAAAGAATATGCTACATGATTTATTGATATAGATGCAGAAGCTGATTTAATACAGTCAGCTTGACATTGTCTTGTTTGATGTAAAATGCAAACAAGCTTCCAATTATAATTTCCTTCTTTTCCAAAATTCATCCTTTATATTCTATAGTCTGTTTCCTTTTAAAACATTTAAATATTTGGCACATTTCAGACAAAATGTAGAGATTTAAATTATATATAGATATAAGTATATCTGGCTTTATAGCTACATGAATATTATATATTACATTCATGGACAAGAATGATTTGATAGATCAATTAAATTTTATTTTTATTATCATGCAAAACAAACTTCCATACTGATCATTGTTGTAAGAACACACTCATACATAACCAAAACTCCAAAATAAAACCATAAATACACTGATGTGAAAGATAGTATGCTTTGATGACATGAATGTATTGTAATTTGCATCATTGCAAAGAATATTCACATCCATTTAAATATTAAGTCTGTGTATGTGTTTCTATGGGTTTGATGGATCTCTCTGGTTATGATGTATGGTTGATTTCCTTCCTTAAATGCTAAAATTTTAAACAATGCCAAAAAGTCAAACTCTCTAAGAAAAATAACTGTGAAGTCCATTCTAGTTTAAGTCTATGTAGTTGGTTACTTTTTAATCCAAAGCAGTAAGCTGAATTATTCATAGATGATCTCTTCAGTGCAACCTTTTATGGCATATATCATTTCCCATGCTTAGTTCTAGGCAAGTAAATATACAATTAAGTATTACTGCCACAGACAAGTCATATGTCTAATGAAAACTCATCCTCACAGTTATTTATCTTGATTGAATCTATATGACAAGGCATAGAATGTAGAAATAAAGCTAACACAATTTCCCCTGAATCTAGCTGTATAGGTATTAAAATTGGAAGGAAATTAATGGATTCATGGGTTATCAATACCTTTCCATTCATGTTTAGGACAAGGTTCATCATCTTAATCTATTTTTAAATAAATATCTTTAGCCAAATAAAAGATAACCTTGAATTCAGATTTGTGGAACAAATTAGTTTTCTTTTTCTGATGTGGATTCTTCAATTTTGAAATTGTTTTCTTTCATGTGGTAATCTCAATTGGAAGATTAACCATAGGTTAACCTTAGAAAAGAATGAAAGTTTCCTGAACATTAGACCAGAAACTTAATCCCTACTCACTGGTAATGCTGTTCCTTCCTGGGCTCATTATGTAATATTTTCACTGAGTAGCTATAAGAGTATTCATTAAGATTATTGATTAGGGTTGTGTTGTTCTCTTCTCACAGCCAACACACATTCTCTTCCATTCTTGTGCCATTGTGACCCATTACATAACAGGAAGATTATGCCTGACTCCCATTATCAGGTAGATTTTCTGGCACCTATGACTCTGTAGAGGCTTAAAAATATCAGGTCCCTTTCACTACTATTTTGCTGACTCTTCCAACCAAATGTGTCCAGTGACATTAAATAATTTTCAATTCTCCAGGGTACTTAAGGTCCCCAGCTATAATTTTAATACATAGGCAAGTACACTAGAACTTGTAGACCACTACTAGTCTTGAAAAACTTAAACAGTGCTTGAATTGTCAACAAAGTCAGGGTGTGCTGATTAGTAGAGTTGATTCAGATCTGTGGTTATTAATTCGGGGGGGGGGGTGCAGGTCATGGACATGAACCTTGGGACCATTAGCTTTATGTAGAGAAAATTTTATTCTCTGACTCTAGTAGGAGACTACCTATATATTCCTGTCCTAGGAGGCTGTTTTCACTGGCTCCTTCCCAAACTTGTTTATTTTGTAGAAAAATCTACTATTATTTTTAGTTTTAGAGCTAGAAAGGACTTAATTTTTTTTCTAGTGTAGACCCCTCATTCAACTGAGCTCAGAGAACCAATAGGTCTTCTCCAGAGGCATTAAGATAATTAAGGATTAAAGTTGAAACCCAGGGGGATAACTAACATGAGGTGAACAGAGCATTGACCCAGGATACTGACATGGGAGAAAAGCATTCCCTCCTTGTGGTAATTGCTATACCTACATCTTTCCTGGTGGCAAATTTAACTATATAAACTATGTGGTGCTTTAATATAAAGAAAACATTAAAACAAGTAGCTAAAACTACATAAATTGCCATATTTGGCAATAACATATGAAGTTAAACAGTGAAGACCCTTATCTTAGAGTAGCACAAACTGATAGGTTACATTTGAAGTGTTTAATGGTTATCTGGGCAAAATATCTCTTACTTATATTCTGAGCTTTTAAGAATCTTTGATTTCATTAGAGTGGATACTCCTTTCCCCAATAGAGATTATGACCCTTTACCAATGGACCATAAGCAACAACTAAAGATTAAAACATTTTCAACTAGAGGCTTAACTCTCTAATGATATACTTCCTCAAACTCGAGTAGGCTGATATAACAGATATACTATCCATCACTCAACTCATACTCACACTCAAAGCTTAATGAGATCTACTTCTACTTTCTCTATACTGGTAACAGTGTTTGGAAGCCCAAGAAACCTCTCTCTGCCCAAATGAGTCAGGGTAAAATAACTTTACTAATAGCTTATTCATGGTTGCTTATGGTTAAAATTTAGGAGCCATGTGAAAAGAAAGGTCACATTAAAAATATTTGTAGTGGGGGGGGGGGGCAGCTGGGTAGCTCAGTGGATTGAGAGCCAGGCCTAGAGACGGGAGGTCCTAGGTTCAAATCTAGCCTCAGATACTTCCCAGCTGTGTGACCCTGGGCAACTCACTTAACCCCCATTGCCTAGCCCTTACCACTCTTCTGCCTTGGAGCCAATACACAGTATTGACTCCAAGACAGAAGGTAAGGGTTTAAAAAAAAAAAAAAATATATATATATATATATATATATATATATATTTATAGTAGAACTCTTTAAACAAAGAATGGGAAACCATCAGCTGGGGAATGGCAAAATAATCTGTGGTGCATGAATGTTATAGAATATTTCTGTGCTATTAAAGTCAATGAACAACATATATACAGAGAAATATGGGAAAATTTGTATGAACTAATGCAATGTGAAAAAAGAACTAGAAGAAAAATATGCACAGTGACTAAAACAATGTAAATTGAAAGAATTTTAACAACAAAAGTAAATGAAAATAAATGCTCAAAAATTCTGGTGACAAAGATTGGCCCTAAAGAGACATGCTCTCTATATGTCTTTGCATAAGTGGAATGTAATAAGAATGCAATAGTGAATAGAATACCAGATTTATTTCAATATGCTAGTTAATAGTTTTCCTTCTTTTAGTTCTTGTTTTGCTAGAGAGGATAAAAGAAAGATACATTGGGTGATGTAAAACAGAAGATTGTAATATAATTATTTTCCAAAATAAAGTATAATTTAAGCATGGCTCCAAAAATATGAGGAGAAAAATTACCTTCCTTCTATTCAGAAGGGTGTCAAACATTGTATATGTTGCCGGACTCATTTGATATTACAGTTTGGCTGAAATTCTTTTTCTCTTTTCTTTTTATTAAAAAGCATGAATACATGGGCAGAAGGGAGAGAGGGCTATATTTGGAAATAAAAATGATTGAAAATGAATGGTATCAATAGAAATAAATAAAAATAGTGTTTATAAATGCTAAGGGGATCAAAAAGGTTAAAGGACTGGTTGGTTCAACATCACATAGCAACTAAATGTCAGAGCTGGGATTTAAACCAGTATTCTTGACTCCAAGTTCAGAATATACTAAATTAGAATGTCTCTACATGTTTTAATTCTTCAAAAGTCAATGACTTCATTGATGTAGGTGCTCCATCTACTGATGTAGATTACCATCTCTCCACATCCTATTAGACAGTGTCAAGCAATTTAAAACCTTCATCAGTCTCTGGTCAAGTATTTCACTAGCAAAAATCTCTTTACAAGCAGTTAAGATAATCTTGACATGTCAAACTAGCTTGATAGAACTTGACAGATCCAAGCTAGATAGATTCAATCATAGCAGCAGCAGCAGAAGCATTATAGCTAACATTTCTTCCACTTAGTTTCTGGCTCTTCTCCCAGAGTCAGACAGGCTCTATCACCACTTAGGGTTCCCAAAGAGTGCCCTAATAAGTTGTTGTGTCCCATTCCTCTAAAGCCATTGACTTGAGTCCTGATTTACTATATCCCACTCATTTGTAAAATAGCTGGGACCTACTAGTCAGTTCTATTTAACTACTTAACATCAAGTAGCTTTACAAAAGGACATTTACTTCAAATATAGAAAGAATAAAAGTAAAATCTTCCCAAATATTTCTGGGACACTCTCTACCCTATACAATCTTGTTCTCTGGGACAGTAAACTCAAAATTTAATACAGTTCCCACATAGCATTGGCCTCACTAAATTTCCCAATAAACATGACTACTAATTAATTTTGCTCCCAAAGATTTCTCCTTTCTACTTGTACATTGATGATATTCAGGCTGAAAAATCCAGTCTGAATTCAGATTGCTGGACTTCTTTGGTTGCGTCTCCTAACCAAAGTCAGAAACTCTACTCTCTGTAAAAAAATATTGCATGAAAATTCCAACAACAGAGATTCATTTCTCAGGAGTAATAGCTCCTCATTGAGGGAAAGGTTCCTGAGATATTGCTCTTTATAAGATAATTGGTCACCATAATCAATGAGAAAAAGGGTTACTTTTCCAGATATAAATGAAGGAAAGAAAGTGGTAGAAGTTAACTCAAACCCATCAGAAGATGCCAACAGTTTCAATTACTCAACCAAGAAAAAATTCCTCCTAGCCTCATACAGTTTAATTTTGGGGATCAACAAGAATGGAGAGAGACACATACAGATACACAGACACATGTAAAGACAGAGATACACAGAGACAGAGGCATACAGAGACATAGAGAGAAAGTGATTGAGAGAAACAGACAGAGACAGACATACAGAGAAACAGAGATAGTTTGAGAGACAGAGACAGAGACACAAGAAGAAAGAGAGAAGGAGAGGGGGAAGAAAGAGAGAAAGAAGAGAGAAAGAGAGAGAGAGAGAGAGAGAGAGAGAGAGAGAGAGAGAGAGAGAGAGAGAGAGAGAAATTTGTTGTTAACATGGCCAGAAAATGGGAGAGGGCTTGCGTAAACATGAAAGAAAATCAACTTATAAGAACATAACTTAATACCTCTTTCAAAAGTTAAGATGGGTAGTTGATTAAGTCAGAAAAAGGATATAGATTGCATAAAAATTGCTGACTCAGCATAAACAAAAATCCTCTTCAAACCATCCCAAAAGGTTTATTCCCCAAAAGGAAAAGAACATGAACTTTTGCATAAATAAAAACATAAGTCTTTTTTAAAGAAGGTATGGTATTGTCTCTTTCACTGGTCAAAAGAGACAGAAATATCATTTTAAGTACTAAAATATTATAAAATGCAACTGTGAAAAAAAAGTTTTCAGAGACACGGAATGAATGCTAAGTGGGCCAGTTGGAGTACAAAGAAATGGCTAAGAATGCCAAACACTATTTTCTCAACTCATATACATGTAACTATTTTTAAGACTTAGGAGGTTAAAAACTAAAAAAAAAAAAAGATTAATTAAAATCAGAAGACAATGGAATGACCAATTAATAATTATTGGTTTTATCACTAAACAGAAAATTGGAGTTCATGAGGGAAGAGTGAGTAGTTGAGTACCAAAAAAACTGTGATTTGACCATTGGAAAGTAGTGAAGATAAAACCTGGAATGATGAAATGAGTTGGAGTAAAGAAATGATCAAGATACTGTAAGGGTTAAAATAGGGATTCTGACAAAATAAGAAAGTAGCTTTTAATAATTTAAGTTTTAATGAGTTTTCCATAGCAGCCCAAACTGTCAGTAGCCAACTGACAGCAGATCCTTGCCTATGAGACCGACCTCCTGCTCTCTAGAGTTCCCTGAGGCAAAAAGCCATCTAAAGGCTAAAGGCTAAAGCCAAAAGCCCTCTCAGCAAGCTCAGACTGGCCTTTATATTCCAGCAACTAAACACCAACCCACACTACCAGCAACCAATCTCCAATAACCAACTCATGCCCAACAGTCAACTTTCCCACAGCTGCCAGCCCTAACCGTCGTCAACTGACAGCCTACAACTGATGCTGTCTGAGCGGGGGGGGGGGGGTTAGGGGGGGTGTCCTCAGTTCCTACTTCCTGTCACTGTGGGCTAGTTTATCCCTTCACATCTCTATGGTAAGAGGACCTCCATGTCCCCATTAAATTAAATTAAAGAGTTCCTTTACTTTCAATACTGAAGAATTAATCAGAGAACAGAGGGAGAAAGGCTGAAAAACCAATTCTGAGTGAGCTATGTGATGAAACTGTCAGTACAAGAGTCAGTAAACAAGATTTTAATTGTTTCTTTTCATATATGGCCCTCAAGATTCTGTCCCAGTCCACTTCTCTTCTCCCTCTATACATTTTCATTTCTCTATGTTGATAACTATGAAATCTACCTATTCTGCCTGAAATTCTCTGCTCACTTCCAATCTTAATTTATAATATGCCTTTCAGATATCTTGAATGAATCTTGAGCTTATTAAATCCAAAACTGAATTCAGTATCTTTCTCCCTAAACTGTCTACTCCTCCTCCTCCCTAACCTATTACTGTAGAAGAAAACATTATCCTCCCAAGCTCTTATACTCAGAACCTAGGAGTCATTCTGTACTCCTCACTGTCTCTCACCTCCCATATCTAATCTGTTGCTAGGGCATTTTGATTTCATCTTTATAACAACTCTTTTTTTCCTTTTTTTTTAAACATTATTTTATTTGGTCATTTCCAAGCATTATTCATTGGAGACAAAGATCATTTTCTCTCCCCCACCCCCCACCTATCCCATAGCCCACACGCGATTCCACTGGGTATCACAAGTGTTCTTGATTTGAACCCATTCCCATGTTGTTGGTGTTTGCACCAGAGTGTTCATTTAGAGTCTCTCCTCAGTCATATCCCCTCAACCCCTGTAGTCTAGCTGTTGGTTTTCCTCGGTGTTTTTACTTTCACAGTTTGTCCTCTGCTTGTGGATAGTGTTTTTTCTCCTAGATCCCTGCAGATTGTTCAGGGACATTGCATTGACACTAATGGAAAAGTCCATTACGTTCGATTGTACCACAGTGTGTCAGTCTCTGTGTCCAATGTTTTCCTGGTTCTGCTCCTTTCCCTCTGCATCACTTCCTGGAGGTTGCTCCAGTCTCCATGGAATTTCTCCACTTAATTATTCCCTTTAGCACAATAGTATTACATTACCAACATATACCACAATTTGTTCAGCCATTTCCCAATTGAAGGGCATCCCTTCATCTTCCAATTTTTGGCCACCACAAAGAGTGCAGCTATGAATATTCTTGTACAAGTCTTTTTCCTTATTATCTCTTTGGGGTACAAGCCCAGCAGTGCTATGGCTGGATCATAGGGCAGACAGTCTTTTATCGCCCTTTAGGCATAGTTCCAAATTGCCCTCCAGAATGGTTGGATCAGTTCACAACCCCACCAGCAGTGATTTAGTGTCCCTACCTTGCTACATTCCCTCCAGCAATCATTACTTTCCTTTGCTGTCGTGTTAGCCAATGTACTAGGTGTGAGGTGATACCTCAGAGTTGTTTTAATTTGCATCTCTCTGATTATAAGAGATTTAGAACACTTCTTCATGTGCTTGTTAATAGTTTTGATTTCTTTATCTGAGAACTGCCTATTCATGTCCCTTGCCCATTTACCAATTGGAGAATGGCTTGATTTTTTGTACAATTGATTTAGCTCTTTGTAAATTTGAGTAATTAAACCTTTGTCTGAGGTTTTTATGAGGATTGTTTCCCAATTTGTTGCTTTCCTTCTGATTTTGGTTACATTGGTTTTGTTTGTACAAGAACTTTTTAATTTGATGTAGTCCAAATTATTTATTTTGCATTTTGTGACTCTTTCTAAGTCTTGCTTGGTTTTAAAATCTTTCCCTTCCCAAAGGTCTGACATGTATACTATTCTGTGTTCACCTAATTTTCTTATAGTTTCCTTCTTTACATTCAAGTCATTCACCCATTTTGAATTTATCTTGGTGTAGGGTATGAGGTGTTGATCTAAACCTAATCTTTCCCACACTGTCCTCCAATTTTTCCAGCAGTTTTTATGAAATAATGGATTTTTGTCCCCAAAGCTGGGATCTTTGGGTTTGTCATAGACTATCTTGTTGAGGTCAATTACCCCGAGTCTATTCCACTGACCCTCCTTTCTGTCTCTTAGCCAGTACCAAATTGTTTTGATGACCACTGTTTTATAATATAGTCTGAGATCTGGGACTAAAAGGCCCCCTTCCTTTGTATTTTTTTTTATTATTTCCCTGGATATCCTTGATCCTTTGTTCTTTCAAATGAACTTTGTTATGGATTTTTCTAAATCAGTAAAAAAATTTTTTTGGAAGTTCAATAGGTATGGCACTAAATAGATAAATAAGTTTGGGTAGGATGGTCATTTTTATTATATTGGATCATCCTACCCATGAGCAGTTAATGTTTTTCCAATTGTTCAAGTCTAGTTTTGGTTGTGTGAAGAGTGTTTTGTAGTTGTGTTCATATAGTTCCTGTGTTTGTCTCAGGACATAGATTCCTAAGTATTTTATTTTGTCTAAGATGATTTTGAATTGGATTTCTCTTTCTAGTTCTTTGCTGCTGAGCTGTGTTGGAAATATATAGAAATGCTGATGACTTATGTGGGTTTATTTTGTATCCTGCAACTTTGCTAAAGTTGTTGATTATTTCGATTAGCTTTTTGGTTGAATCTCTAGGATTCTTTAAGTAGACCATCATGTCATCTGCAAAGAGTGATAACTTGGTCTCCTACTTGCCTATTTTAATGCCTTGAATTTCTTTTTCTTCTCTAATTGCTACTGCTAGTGTTTCTAGTACAATGTCAAATAATAGAGGTGATAATGGGCATCCTTGTTTCACTCCTGATCTTATTGGGAATGCATCTAATTCATCCCCATTGCAGATGATATTAGCTGATGGTTTTAGATATATACTGTTTATTATTTTTAGGAACGACCCTTCTATTCCTATGCTTTCTAGTGTTTTTAATAGGAATGGGTGTTGTATTTTATCAAAGGCTTTTTCTGCGTCTATTGAAATAATCATGTGATTTTTGTTGGTTTGCTTGTTGATGTGGTCAATTATGTGGATAGTTTTCCCAATATTGAAACAGCCCTGCATCCCTGGTATAAATCCTACTTGATCATGGTGAATGACTCGTCTGATATCTTGCTGGAGTCTTTTTGCTAGTATCCTATTTAAGATTTTTGCATCTATATTCATTAGGGAGATTGGTCTATAATTTTATTTCTCTGTTTTTGGCCTGCCTGGCTTTGGAATCAGCACCATGTTTGTGTCATAAAAGGAATTTGGTAGAACTCCCTCTTTGTTTATTATGTCAAATAATTTGTATAGTATTGGGATTAGCTGTTCTTTGAATGTTTGATAGAATTCACTTGTGAATCCATCAGGTCTGTAATAATTAAAATGGTTGAGGATATAAACTGTAGTGATTAAAATAGTGGAAGATATAATTTGTGGCCGCTAAAAGAGTGGATGAGTAAATTGTGACTGCAGAAAATATGTGTCTGGGGGTTTTTAATTTGTTTGTTCTCAAGTTTTTTGATTTGCATTTCCAATTCCTTGATCTCTGCCCTCCCTAATTTGTTAATACATACACTCAAGGATATGAATTTTCCTCTAAGTACTGCTTTGGCTGCATCCCATAAAGTTTGAAAGGATGTCTCACCATTGTCATTTTCCTCAATGAAATTATTAATTGTTTCTATGATTTCTTCTCTAACTTACCGATTTTGGAGTATCATATTATTTAATTTCCAATTAATTTTTTGATTTGGCTCTCCATGTACCCTTACTGATTAATATTTTTATTGCCTTATCATCTGAATTTATAACATCTCTTGAATGTGCCACCTTCTTTCATTTGATAGTGCCACCATTCTGGTTCAGGCCTCCATGACCTCAGATTGTTGTGATAGCCTGTTGCTCATGAGTCCACTTGCCTCATGTTTCTCCTCAGTGCAGTCTATGCTACATTTAGCCACCAAGATTATTTTCCTAAAGTGAAAGACTAATCATGGCACCCCTCTGCTTCAATAAATTACAGTGCCTCCCTATTGTCTCTAAAATCAAATACGAAAGGGTCTCCTTGGCATGAAATGCCCTTCATACTCTGTTCCCATTCTTTCTCTTCAATCTTCTTACACTTTAATCCTTAGCAGGTATTTTTTTGGTCTAATGACATTGACCTCCTAGCTATTCCATTAAGATGATAATCCATATCTCAGCTCCAGGAATTTTCTCTGACTATCCCCTTTGCCTGAAATGTCCTCCCTCCTCCACTAAACTTACTGACTTTTCTAGCTTCCTTTAAGTTCCACCTAAAATCTCTTCTTTTAGGGAGGATCAATGGAATAGACTTGGAGTAAATGTCCTCAGCAAGATAGTATATGATAAACCCCAACATCCCAGGTTTTGGGACAAGAACCCACTATTTGACAGAAACTTCTGGGAAAATTGGAAAATAGTATGGGAGAGATTAGGTTTAGATCAACATTTCACATCTTCTACCAAGATAAATTCAGAATGGGTAAACAATTTAAATATAAAGAGGGAAATTATAAGTAAATTATAGGTGAACATAGAATAGTATACCTATCAGATCTGTGGGAAAGGAAAGAATTTAAGACCAAGCAAGAGATAGAAAATATTACAAAATGTAAAATGAATAATTTTGATTATATTAAATTTAAAAGGTTTTGTATAAGCAAAACCAATGCAACTAAAATTATAAGGGTAGCAAAAAATTTGGAAAAAAATCTTTATAACACAAACCTCTGACAAAGGTCTAATTTTTCAAATTTATAAAGAGCTAAATCAATTGTGCAAAAAATCAAGCCATTCCCCAATTGGTAAATGGGCAAGGGACATGAATAGATAATTTTCAGATAAATAAATTCAGGGGATGGAAAGAACATGAATCATTTAACCATGGAAAAATATTCTAAATTAATTAATTAAATAATTTTAAATAAAAAAAATAAAATCTCTTCTTTTACAAGAACTTTTCTCCAACCCTTTTAAATTCTAGTGTCTTCCTTCTGTGAATTATTTCTTAATAATCCTATTGGGTTTGTATATATTTGTTTAAAAGTTGTTGTCCTACTAAGTCCTAACTAAAAGTTGCCTACTTGAGGGCAAGAATCCTATTTTGACTCTTTTTGTAATTCTAGTGAAGGAAGGAATTTGCAGGAACATGCAAACAAAATGAAATCGCAGGAAGAAAAGGAAAAGAGCTTGGAATGTTGGTGAGACAGGATTCTGAGAGATCCAATGGAATCTGACAGTTGGAGTGGAGGGTGAGGGGAGGGTCTTGGGTTTGAACTCTGTGAGGGAGAGAGCTCTGATCCTTGCTACTGAACTCCACTAGCAAATTCTGAACTAGAAGTGATTCCTGTGAAAGAACTAGAGAAATCCTGCATCTAATTCCTCAATCCTTGAAAATCTAACTGTGGGGACTCAATCAAATCATCCTATCTAAAGTGTTTTCCCCTGAAGGTGTGCTGAACTGAACCAGCAGCAAATCTCTAATCCAAATCTAGGAATATTCTAGTGATTTGATTGATTTCTTAGCCTATGGATTAGCTTAGTTATTAAACCATTTAGATTAGAGAGGATCTTCATGTTGCCTAGGTTATAGCCAAGGGCAGAAGACTGTTGGGCATTGGGGTGGTAGCTAGTGATTCCTGTTACCTACTTTGCTGATCCAATTACTCTTCATCACTTCAATAAACCAATTTACAAGGAAGTTATAGCAGTCAGATCTAACTATTAGGGTTAAAGAAGGATGACGGTTAGAGGTTTGGGGGAGAAAGGGTCTACTTCTGATTGATCCAAGCCAAGTCTCAATCACCTGCCATTACCTTTCTCCCTAAGCAAGTCTGTGTCAGAAGATATTCACCCCAGGGTGCTAGGTAAAGCCTAATTCCTAGCAAAACATCAATCTTATCTTCTTGAGGTGTTTCATCCTTCCTGACACAGCTGCTGTATCATGTCAGCCTGAATCACTGGCCTTAAACAGAGAAGTGCCCCACCTTTAATCTCTCTCCCATAGGGGGATACCCTGTAGGCCTGATAAAGCCAAACCCAGGTCACTAGTTCCATTTATCCCATAGGGCATCTCTCCATTAACTTTTTACCCTGCCAGACCAAGTCAAGGAAAACATTCTTGGTCACCAACTGGTGACCAACTGGCTTTTGGTTCACCTTTTAATTTCTCACAAAAGAAGAGCACTGAGAGATATCCATTTTGATCTCTGTCTTGAAGTGGGCATTCTGTCAAGTCAAGTTGAAACCCATTATATTCATCTTTCAGGGCCTTCCCAATTATCTTTTTACAGCACAGTGCCTGAAATATAGTAGGTACTTAATAAATGATTGAGTTATTGATGTTTCCCAATTGGTTTAGTAAAAACTGAAGCTCATTGGAAAACATATATTGCCTTCTTTGGACCTCTACTATTTGGGAAAAATGATATCTCTTAGAAATTCATGTTGGTCCATGATACTTTCTCTAGTTTGAAAGGAAAAAACAAAAATGGGAAGCAGGCTATGCAACCATTTTGCTGTTGGAATAAATATGTGTGTGTGTATGTGTGTGTGTGTGTATATATACATATATATGTAATATATTTGTATATATTTGTATATATATGAATATATATGTATATATATATAAAAGAAACATGCATGTATATACTTTTTATATATAACAGATATACACATAAAAATAGATATGAAGTCAATATAAATAGAATAGGATACTAGTAGTTTTGATAATAAAAAAATACCTTCATATTCAAGGTGACACTTGAACATTTCATACATATTGAAAGGAATTAGAGATCACAAATATAGAAGTTCATTGAGTAGTAAAAATTAATAATTTTACTAAACAAGTGAATGAATAAAGGGGATTAATATTTAATAAGACTGAAAAGATAGGTTGGGAACAGATTATGAAAGGCTTTAAATGACAGAGAGGGGTCTGTATTTGATTTAGAGATAATAGAAAATTAGTGGAATTTATCAAGAAGAGGAGAGATGCAGTCAGATATCCACTTTAGGAAAATTACTTTGGATGCTATTTAGAGGAGGAAATGAAGTACTGAAAGTTTTGAGTTAAAGGGACTAATTAGGAAGCCATTGCAGTAGAACAGAGAAGTGATGAAGGATTGAAGTGAGATGATTGTTGCAAGATTAGATTGAAAGGAATCTATAAGAGAGGTGTCATGGAGATAGCAGCAATATTTGGCAAATAATCAACTATGTATAATGAATTGAGAGTGAGAAGTTGAGAATAGCATCAAGGTTTCAAATCTATATAATAAGATTGGTAACTGACACATTAGGAAATTTCAAAGAATTATGAATTTAAAGAAAAAGATAATGAATAAAAATTTATTTGGGGTTCATTGAGTTTGAAGTGCCTAAAGGAAATTCATTTGGAAGTGTCCAACAAGAATTTTTTTGATTTAAGACTTGTAAAAATAAATTTGGCGAGTTACATAAAATATAGACAGAAAAACTGCCCAATACAGGTTCAAAACTGTTTGGATACTTTTGATAGAGGTAATCAAAAGTATCCTCAGTGATGAAGTGAAGCTCAAATGTGAACTTTCCTTCAGGGCCAGGCATAAGGATGCTAAAGAGACTCTTATAAAAATAAAATATTTATTGATATGTGTGTGTGTGTGTATGTGTGTGTGTGTGTGTGTGTATAAAGAAGGATTTCTAATTTTAAGGGATTTTAACTCCACCCAAATAAACTCCCTGGTTCCACAAGGAACCGCTTCTCCTGTGTTTCACAGGCTACACTACTCCTCCCTGATCTGACTAACCCGAATTTATACTATCTAAATAAAAACTACTGCCATTATCCTTATAAAAATTAACTTTGCCTTCAAATTATAAAATAGCAAAGGCTAGCTGGTTGATTCTCAACAAGAATCAAGTTAGGACTCCGAGTCTTAGCAGACTCAGAATCCCAACCAAAGACCAGGTTTTAATTTGGTCTTCTCAGAGTTAAACAATCTATAAAGCCACAATAGATAGTCAATTGTGTTTCCCAAGTTGGGAAAGGAAAACACTGAGCTCCTTCAGATCTTTCCCTCAAACAGACAGAGAGGCAATGATGTTACCTCCTCCAACCCTGAGAGAGAGTCTCTGAGAGTGTGTTGGCCAACTGCCAGAGAGAGTAATTGACACAGAAAAACAGTTATATAACTACCACACCTGAAATTAACATGCTCTCTCAGCTCTGCTTCAGTCCCCAGTTCTTTCTCAAGCCAGCCATTTTACTTCTTATCCCTAAACTAATAAGACAATACTTATTTTCTAATATCATCCTTACAGATGAGAGTTTAGGAGAATTTCTATGGTTTTATGTAGAAATCCAGTAGTCATCCAGACAGATAATAATTAAACCCATGGGAACTAATTAGTTCACAAAGTGGAATAGAACAGAGACAGATAACAGTGAATAGTTAGGAAACCGATGTCCCTTTCACAGATTTCAAACAAACTTCTGTACATTGATAATTTTTCTTTTTTTTCAGATAGTCAAAATGGTAAAATTCTGATAAAACTAGAAGAAAATCTGCCTACGTAGGAACTCACTTAGATTCAAGGCTACCTACTCCAAAGATGACTTTTCCATGGAACAATAATCATAATTGTTGTTTCTTTCTCTACTTGACTACATAAGAATCATCTGGCATTGTAGTGGAGAGCATGTTGCCCTTGAAACCTAAAAGTCTAGGTTTGAATCCTGCTCGAACAGGTTGATGATTCCATGATCTGCATCATTTCTCTTTCACTTTACTAATCATACTTTTATTACCTGTCCAACAGGATTGGTATAAGGACAATTCTTGGCAAAATTAAGGTTCTGTAGAAAATAAATTATGTTCAACACATAAAAAGCACTCAAGCTCAACAAATGCTTTTAATTATCCTTGGAATTTTAATGCATTTTTATGTTTTTTTAAACAAGTGCTATTTATTCTTCCATAAATAAAGCAGTGAAAGGAGTTATGATACAATGAATTGTCTTGGAGTCAGGAAGACCTGAGATCAAGTCCTGGCTCAAATATTTGCCATAGGCTAATCATGACCTTTAAATACTTCCAATTCTCAAAGACTATGCAGTCTTTGACTATACAGATAAAGTGTCCATCTACATCAGTGAAAGGAGTTTGTATACTGGGAGTTTTCCACCCTAACTATATCACTGGTCTATATCCCACCCACTGCCACCAACAAAAAAACCCCCAACAAAATGGCAATTTACCATCCTCTAACAACTGTCTGACAACTCCAAAAGCAGGGATTCCCCCAAAAGAGGCAGAATTCAATACAATATGCATTACTTCTTTATTTGGGGGTTTTGGATATGACATACACTGATAGAATCATGAGTCTAGTCCAAAAAAAAGTTTAGGGCTAAATTCTTGGGTTGTAATATATATCCAGGATTGAAATATGCCTGAACTTATATACAAGTAGGAATTCTAGGTACAGTACAAACATATATCTCCATATCCCCAAAGACCCGTTTCATTTAAATTTTTAGTCAGTGTGGCCATGCATGCCAATAGTGTGTCTTATTCTAGCCCACACGATTTGGTTAGATTTTATAACCTGATTTGGACTTGACTAGAGATCCAATTCTGCTGGCTAATCCACTTCTGTCTTAAAACAAGCAGATTATGTTTGTCAGTTTGTTGAATGCTATTAGGTTAATTTAATTGTGGGGAGCTAATTGGTTCAGTGTGTTATTTTTAAAGGGGAAAAACCATTCCAAGCACAAGCTAGACAATATAAGATGGACGTACCTTGCCCTGCCAGGCGTGTTCCTATGTTGTCTCACCCAATTAAAATGCAGTTCTTGGTGGAGATGTGCGTTCCAACCCTCAGAGCTGCTCCCAAATGGTAGAGGGGGCAGTCACAGAAGTTTAGAAGCAGAAAGGTCACAGGGATTTGGTATACATCTTGTGGAAGAACTTGAGGGGTAGGTGGGTGGACAAAGGAAAATAGGGTGTTTTGTTGTTTTTTTCTCAGAATGTGTCAGAAAAAGAAAGAACTCATGTTGTATAACTAGGTAAGATTCACACATTCTTGGTTCCAAAGTTCTCATTAAATCTGAGGATTATCTACCACACTGTGAGGCAGACTTATTATTGTAAAACCTTTCTAGGTGTCAGCTGAAACATGGGAGAGCATAGCATCCAAAGAAACCGGAGGTTAGTACAGTGTATTGATTAACCCATGCCCTTCAAAGAGTTACATGCAGCTGCTTCAGCTCTCAGATGCCTCAATCATTCATCTCTATATTCAGATGAATATACCTATTACTTATTTCCCATCCTCCAATCTTCGGGTACTGTCTTCTGTCTTTTTTCTTATATAAATCTTATCTTTTAATTTAACTTAATTTTAATTTAATACATCTTATTTTCAAAGAGGATAAACTAAGATTTAGGTGCTTCACTGCTCAGGAGTCCTTTATTTTGCCAATTTACAGGGACAAATAATAGCACAATATCTCTTATTCAACTAGTTCACTTCTGCAATGGACTAGGAGAGACCATCCTGCCTGAGCTCCCTCTCTGTAACTCCATTACTTTGATCCATGTTCCTGCTTATTATCTGGTTATCCAACTACATTTCCTTCATCTAAGTTCAGTGATGATCAGATCATTGTCTCAAATTCTCTGCCTGTGGGTGACTTGGTCGAATCAAAATGTTTAGATAGTTTTAGTCTCTTGCCTCTTAAATCATCTCAGTGCAAAGCTTCTGAAACAGAATAAAAAGCATACAGACAATAAAAATCCATATGCAGAATCACGTGGCAATTTGTGTAATAGTTTCCATTAACAATTATCTCTGGCTGGTTCTTATATAGTGATTTAAAGTTAAAGGTCGCACAGCACCATAGATACATTATCTTATTTAAGTCCCATAATAATCATGAGGAAAGTCCTGCAGGCATTATTATCCCCATTTTATAGATGAAGAAACCAAAGCATTGAGGGGTCAAATGTCATATAAACTGTAATCTTCAGAGGCAAGACTTGAATCTTTGTCTTCTGGACTCCAAGACTAGCACCCTTTCCCTTACATGATGGCTGTATCTGAGAGTCCTCCCAGTACTCTAAAAGGATTTATTTTTTATACACCCAGCTACCCTGACCATGGAATCTCTTCAAAATGAATTGCAACATAATATCAAAGGTTTGTCTGATCAGAAAAATATGGCATGTGGGGGGCATATGAGCAGTGGATTGAGAGTCAGGCCTAGAGATGGGAGATCCTGGGTTCAAATTTAGCCTCAGACACTTCCCAGCTGTGTGACCCTGGGCAAGTCACTTGACCCCCATTGCCTAGTCCTTACCACTCTTCTGCCTTGGAGCCAATACACAGTATTGATTCTAAGATGGAAAATAAGGGTTAAAAAAAACCCAAACATATGGCATGTGGTCCTACAAAAGGCAGACTAAAGAGGAGGGAGGATAGATGGGAGGAAAAAGTGGAGCAGGAAGGGAAGGAAAACTATAAGGATGCACTGAAGAACAATTTAAAATATTCACAGCAATACAGATAAAAGCAGTTTTTTTTTAATAAATATTTTGATGAAATAACTAAAAAGTGCAGCCAAGGACAGCCGGAGACCGCTGGGAAACAAGGTGGAAGTGGGTGACTAAGGGGCAGCCCAGGCACCCCACAGTTTGGAGGCTAGAAGACAAAGGGGACAGAATAACTTCCCTCACAGGCAGCAGCTGCAGTCATTATCTAAAGGAAAGCCTATTTAAACAACCAGCATGGAAGCAGCTCACCAGGCATTCATTGTCACCACATCCTTGCACTTGGGAAGGTTTCATCAATAGCACAACCTTCCAGAGATGATGGATTAGAAAAGGCCCTGGTCAAGCGCATTAAAATGTTGATCATTGTTTATCGGGGCTTGTATATAGTATATATTACCTGCCTCCTTTCCCAGGTTTCTCTAGAGGTCCTCTTGGCATTGTTCTTACCCTGAGGTCCTGAAACTTTTTTTTAAGAGCTTAATCATTGTATTTCAACGTACTGGTTCTATTCATGGTGCTATGTATTCTTATATGTATATAAAATAGAGAGGTCGATAGGTTGCAACATGCTGCCAGCAGGGTCCTTGGTACAAACACAGTGAAGAGCTCCTGCATGGGAAAAGCACAAAGAATAGACAGACTGAAGCCCATCGTGATCACTGCAAAATAAACTAAGGTTAGGTGTGTCTACACTGAAAGCAAGGGGTATCACTACTGGATCACATAGTGCTGTGAAATAGCTGAATATTCCTGAATAATAACCAATCAATCAGCAAGCACATTAAGGTATCTACTTTGTGCCAAGTACGATGCTAAGCACCAAAAGATGAAAAGAAATCTGCTCACCAAGAGAGCAGCTAACGGGAGTGACAACATGCAAACATCTATGGACAGAAAAGATAAAATGAGGGGAGAGGGAAAGCTAGGTGGGTCAGGGAACAGAGAGCCACCCTAGAGATGGGAAGTCCTGGGTTCAAATCTAGCTTCAGACACTTCCCAGCTGTGCAACCCTGGGTAAGCCACTTAACCCCAACTTAAGCCCTTACCACTCTTCTGCCTTGGAACCCATACTTATCAATCTAAGAGAGAAAGGAAGGGTTTAATAAATAAAGAGAGGGACAGTTACCCAAGGGAGGTACAAAGATTAAGGAGTTATGGTTCTGGAATTAGGAATGTGTGACTTTAAATCTGATCTTAGATATTTACCAGTTCTGAGAGCCTTGGCAAAATGTTTGCCTCAGTTTCCTCAATTGTAAAATGGAGATAATAATAGCACTGACCTCACAGGATTATTGTGAAGATCAAATGAGATAATATTAGTTAAAGAGCTGAGCACAGTGTCTGGCACATAGAGGGTACTATATTATTTCCTTTCCTTTCCCTGAGAACTTGAGCTGAGACTTGAAGGAGTGCCAGTTAGTTAGGAAGTAGATAGGGAGCAGAGAAAGTTCTATGAATGTGGGACAGCCAGGACAAATGTATGAAGTAAAGAGATGGGAGGAAAAGCAAGGAGGCCGGTGTCACTGGAGAATGTGAAGGGGAGAAAAGTATAAGAAGGCAAGAAAGGTATGGGGGGAAGGTAAGGAATTGTTTGAATACAGAAGTGACATGGTCAGACATGTTCTTAAGGAAGATCAATTTGAGAGCTGAGTAGAGGATAGCACGGAGTGGAGAGAGACATAAGGAAGAATAGCCAGGACGGGCTATTGCAGGAGCCCAGATATGCAGCAATAAGAACTTAGATGGGTGAGATGACCCTATCAGAGGAGAAAATGGGGACATTATATACTATATATACTAGAGACATTACAAAGGTAGAAATGAAAGAACTTTACAAATGACTGATGAAAAGAAAGAAGAGTCAAGAATGACATCAAGGTTCTGAGCCTGTCTTAATTGTTATTGACAATAGTGGGAAAGTTGAAGAGAATTTGGGGATAAAGATAATGAGTTAAGTTTTATATGTGTTGAATTTAAGATGTCTACAAGTTGTCCAATTTAAGAAGTTGGGGATTAAAAAAAATAGAGTTAGTAAAGGTTTTACTGAAGGAAATCTTATTTTCATAGTACAAAGCAATAGCTTTTTAAGAAATATCAAAATATAGTGAATTTAGTACCAGAATTCGAGTCAAAAAGCCAAGGATTCAAACCCCAAATCTAAGACTTTCTGGCTTGACTTAAGATAACTCGGTCAAATGCAATGATTCAGGACAATTCTGAAGGACTTAGGAGAAAGAACTCTATCCACATCCAGAGAAAGAACTGTGGGAGTAGAAACACAGAAGGAAAACAACAATTTGATCACATGACTCAATGGGGCTATGATTGCGGATGTAGACTTTAAACTATCACCCTACTGCAAACATTAATAATATGGAAATAGGTTTTGATCAATGACACATGTAAAACCTAGTGGAATTGCTCATTGGCTATGGGAGGGGGATGAGAGGAGGGGAGGGAAAGAACTTGAATCATGTAACCATGGAAAAATATCCTAATTTAATTAAATAAATAAATAAAATTTAAAATTATAAAAGATAACTGTCAAAAACAAGTATTAATCATAGAAGTTCCCATATCAGGAGTCCTCTGCATAGAAATTAAATCATCTTTGTGTAATTTCAAGTGGTCATAGCTCTTACTTATTGTTAAATTTATTTATTTATTTGTTGCTTGTTACATTAAAATTCCCAGGTATCTCCCTCCCTCCTCTCTCTACCCTAGAGAAGGCATCATTTGACAAAATGATATTTGTATTTTTAAAACGATGTCTCATTTGTTTCTATTTTTCAGTTCTTTCTCTAGAGGTGGGCATAAAGAGTTATTCTTCAAACAATTCTTTGGCTGTACATAATATTCTCTTCATTCTGTTCATTTTTTTCTTCATAATTTCATGTAAGCCTTTCCATGTTTAGTTTTTCTGAAATGAACATTTCTTATGACATAATAATAATTCCATCAGAATAATATGCCACAACTTGTTAACCATTCCCCAATTGATGGGCATCCCCTCCATTTCCAATTCTTTGCCATCACAAAAAGAGTTGCTATAAATATTTTAGACTATGTAGGCTCTTTTCCTGTGAAGTTTTAGACCATTTCTTTGCCTTTTCAAATCACTCTCATACTTCAATACTTACCTCATTTCCCACTTCCTTCAAGATGATCTTTCCTCTTCAGTATAGCCTGTAATGCCCTTTCCTTCAAGTAATCTCCTATGATATTTATTGTTTCTTTCACTAAGTGGATAGTAGTGACACCCTGATTTATATGTGGGATATCTTTGCATATATCAGCTCTCTAGCTGTATTGTAAGCTTCTTGGTGGTAAAAACTAGATCTTGTCATTTTTTAGCACTTACCACAATTTCTTGCACTTAGTGAGTCTAAATAAAAATCTTGATTGATTCTTTAAAAGTCCAGTGGGCAGTAAAGTTCTTTAGATTAAAGATTTTATGTTTTTATTTATTTTATATATCCTTTTTAAATAGGTAAGGCCCTATATAGATTAAAAAAAAAAGTATGTCAAAATGCGACCAAAAGGATAAAAGCCCAGTGCCAAACAAATTTCTCCAAGAAATCAGAATCTTAAAAATAAGAAAGCTTTGTGGACTTAACAATTTCTACACAATAAGATTATTGAGAAGAAGAACTTCTTGTTAATCATATTCTAAAAGAAGGTTATTGAGCCAGGGTTACTCAATTTAGATTCAGGATATTCCTTAATTCTTTAGAATGATTAGTGGGGCTTCCATCTCACTACCTCTCAGCCCCAGTCACTTTCATGAAAGCATCCATGTCATTGTACCCTGTAGACCACTGGATTTCCAAAGGCTTCCAGATGTCCTGTATGATTTAATGCATTGTTGTTTTTCATCCTTCATTTTTGAAGAGGACTAGTAGCATCATAGGGTGACATCTTGACTTGTGTATAAATTGGATTTAGTGAGGCAGAGTTGTATGTTGTCAATATCACTCACTCCCTTTTTCAAAGTTATTGATGTCCTGTGGCAAGTCAGGATAACTGGTCATGGCTCTGAATGCAGTGAATGATATTGGCATCTTCCATTTCTGACCAAGCTCTAAGTACTCCACAGGGCATGCTTCAGTTGTCTTCATGGCCATTGAGACAAATTGTTCTCATCCACCCATTCCACCAAGGGGATATCTTCACATGTTTGGGGTAGAAATCTCCCTGTCACCAACTGGTTTAAAAGCTGTCAGTTATCCTCAGCCTGGTTTAGCCTTTCTGTCCTTCAGCTGAAACAGTTTTATCGGGGTGTGACCCTTGTGTATTCTATAGCTTTATGGAGCCACAAGTGAGAGTTTGGGTTAAAGGTGGACATCAAAGGTAGATAAGCAGCCCTGAAAAGGACTTGGCAAGCTCTCATAACTGAGGTACCAGCCCTCTATGAACCCTCCATGCAATAATCCATTGATCAACGTTGGGAAGCCTATTTTCTTGCTATCCCAATTGGAGAGAGTCTTGGTGCAACAATTTTATCTAACCAGACCCAGATATGCTTTATATTTCTGCTCCTATCCACTATCATTTCTAAGAACAATAATTAATGAAATATTACCATTGCAACTGGAAAGAGAATATCAATCAACTCCTCTATGACTACACCCAATATCCTGAGACTTCGCAGACAAAACCATAACTGTGCTTACCATTCTCCTCCATGTATTTTCTGCTCTTGTTAGAATA
This sequence comes from Monodelphis domestica, assembly GCF_027887165.1. Taxonomy (NCBI): domain Eukaryota; kingdom Metazoa; phylum Chordata; class Mammalia; order Didelphimorphia; family Didelphidae; genus Monodelphis; species Monodelphis domestica. The sequence goes on from NC_077229.1 coordinate 270,372,151, forward strand.
TAAACCCCCTGAGAGGGAGGACTGTTTCATTTTCATATCTACATCCTTAGTACTTTGCATATAGTAAGACTTTAATAAATTCTTTCCATTTCTTCATTTAAAAGAATGCTAATAATAATTTAATAAAACAGTAAACTTAATTTAAAAAATTATTTTATTTTTTTCCTTGGAACTTCATAGGCAATGCTCACAAAAAAAATGTAATTTCCACAATTTTCTTCTATTTTAAAAAATGTATTCTCATATTTTGATTACTTTTAAAGACAGCAGAACTTTAATAAATGACTCTCCCTGATCTTAATCTGTATATCTTTTTTCTATATATCACTGTAGTCAATCCTATAAGCATGAAATTCTATTGTGATGTTTGTCTTTTAATCCATGTGAATTTCCTTCTATTAAATTTCACACTGTTTAATTTCAATCTGCTCTTAAATTTGTCAAAACCAATTTGAGTTCTACTCCTATTTTTTTCTGGGTGCTGGATGTCCCCACTAAGACTGATTTGAGCAACAAGCTTACTAAGCATATTCACAAGTATCTTGATCAAGGTGCAGATGAAAACATTTGAAAGTTTTTTATCAAGAATTCTCTGTGAAAGAACGTCATTCAGTTTATTTCTCTTTCACCAAACTCCACAAAACCAAAGGTTGACAAGGAGCTATCCCCATCATCCATTCATGCATTTAGTTTTTTAATGAATATTGCTAGTGTGAGACTTTAAGCACAAATAACTGTTGGACAATATGGAAAGATACAAAGAAAAATAGTACCTTTCCTTATAGAGGTAACCATCCAATAGAGGAGATTAGACATGCAAAAAGAAACTACAAGTTCTACCAGAGTGTTGCTATAAGAACAAAGTGCTATATTATTTCAAAAATGAAGATACCGTAGTCTTCTAGTTAAGGATTTATTGGAAGGGGCAGCATAGAGGACATGGATCAGGGAAGGCTCCATGGAAAGTTACATGTGCTTTAATCCTTGGAGGATAGTAAGTATTGAACAAGCAGGAAAGACATGAAAGAAGATGAGAAAGGCATTCCAGCCTGAAGGAACAGCAAGAGCTAAGGCATAGACATGTGACATGATATAATGTGTTAGGAAGAATAGCAAGTTTGGGTTGCTTAGATTGTAGGAAAATGCCTTGCCACTTCATTCCCATTGTAATCCAAGACTTGTAGTTGAGAATATGTGTCTCATAGGCATTCCTAAATTGCTTTTTTCCCTCTAAAAGTATAAGTCTTAGTTTTATTTGCACTATAAGAATACACACTTTATTCTATAGAAAATAGAGGTTGTGTAAGAACCTCTCAGAAAGTCTGGATCAATACCCTGATGCGAATCATTGTACCTTAGGATATGTAGGAATCTTATTTTCCCTGGTTATAAATGCTTACTTGTAATACCCCTGCCTGCCTTCAGTCCTGGAGGCTTCCTCTATTTTTGCATGCTGGAGCTGAGACCTAGCAGTTAGAAGCGACCTTAGTGACAATCTAGTCTCCTTTATAAGCATAGCTAAAAATTGGCCATCCAGCCTCTGCCTGAAGACCTCCAGGAGGGGAAACTTATTACCTCATAAGGCCTCTCCTTCTAGTTTTGAACATCTCTAATTATTAAGAAATAATTTTCTGATATCAAGTCTAAATTGTTCTTTCTGCAACTACCACTTATTTGTCAGTCAAGTAGGATTGTTTGCTAGTCAGAGACATTTGACATTTTTGGCATATATCTACCATGTGCTCCACAACATGTTAAGCTATTTTTGTTCCTGGTTTAACCCCCTGGAGCCAAGAACGAATCTAATCCCTTTTCCAAATGACAGCCATTCTCGAAAATAGTTGTCATCTCTCTCCCTGTGTCTTCTCTTCTCCAGAGGAAAAATGCACAGTTCCTTCAATGGATTCTCATATATCTAGACTCAGGGCCTTTCCCATCCTGGTTGCCCTTCTCTGCACACTTCTAGTTTACCAATGTCTTCCTTAAACTTTTTCACCTGGAACTAAAAGTTATACTCCAGTTACAGTCTGATAAAGGAAGAATACAATGGGATTACTAATATAAAATTCCTGGAAGCTTACCCCAAATTCTGTTCACCATTTTTGGCTGCCACATCCTACTGCTGATTCTTTTTTGAGCTTGCAGTGCAATAAAACTCTGGTATCTTCTTAAGAAGAATGTTATCTAATTCTTGCATCTTGCATCTTGGATTTGGGAAATGGATTATTTTCCTGTATCCAAATGCAAGTTATATTTATCCCTACTTAATTTAATTTTATTAGATGCATCTGGATGTTTTTTAGTTCCTGACTCTCTTCTTACTATCCCTCCCAACTCTGTGTAATTTACAAATTTGATAAGTATGTCAATTATGCCATTATAACACCATTTTACAAACTGGAGCCACTATAAACTTACTGTATTGGATCTCATTTGGGTTCTTTATTACACAGAAACTCTTTTAACTCTTTGTTTATTGATTCTCTATCCCATTCCCCTTCAAAATTCTTGCATCCTTTCCTTCTCTTTCATAATAAAACTCATAACTGCCACTTCTATACCCTTCCCTCCAAACAGACATTTTTGTTTCCTACTTTGGTGAGAAAAGCCAAGCTCTGAATATTGAGCTCCTTTATCCTCACCTACACAAACCTCCTCCAACTCATTCAGTTTTCCTCTCTTCTCTTATTCCTGTCTACAGAAGGGGTAGCCCTTCTCCTATTCAGATACAACCCCTTTAATTATTTCCCATTCAAGCTTTTCCATTTTCTTACCCCCCCATCTATTCTTTTCTCTCATATATCTTCAACCTCTCCCTTACTACATATTTGTTCCCTGACCTCTACAAATATGCTTGTCTACTCCATTCCTATTTCTATCAAAGGCATCTTTCATACGCACCTGAAATTAAAACATCAGAAACAACTCCAATTTTTCATTTATCTTCCCCTGTGATATCTAATCAGTTCCCATTTACTAATAATACTTCTACATCTTTTCTTGCCATCCAGATCCATTCAAATGAATACTACCCTATTTCAGTCTTTCATTATTTCTTACCTAGATGATTGTGCTAGTTACTTATTTAATCTTCCTATTTTTTCATTACCACTTACTTCTCATTCCTTTGCAATTTTGCTCCTGACTTACAACAGTGAAAGAATTTCTACTTGTTAAAAACTGCTAAAATTCAAATATAGCAAAAGAACTAGCAAAGATATAAACTTAAGCATATTTGAAAATGATGGAATGATTTAAGATGAATGGTAATATATCTCAGCTCTTTTACATGTAGTTATTTTTCATTCATTCATTCATTCTATCTCTAGATAGATATCTCTAGAAAAAAATGGCAAGAAACAGTTACTGCCCTCAAGGAGCTTATAATTGAATGGGGTAGATGGCAACATGCAAACAAATATATACAAAACAAGCTACATACAAGAAAAATAGGAAACCATTAAAAAGAGGAAATACTAGATTTAAAGGGCCTTGGGAAAAGCTTCTTGTAGAAGGTAAAATTTTAGTTGGGACTTAAAGGAAGCCAGGTACAGGATAATAAGGCTCATAAAAAATCTTTAGTCCTTGTAACTATTTGTAAATCATATGATTAAAAAGGACTGCTGATTTCATAGGGGATATTGGATACATTTTTACCTTATAGTGTAAGTGAAAGATGAGTCATTAAGTGCCAAGAGACTAATTTAATGCATCGAAAAGATAATTAAGAGGGAGGGCATGTATGAATTAATAGAATGAAGTGTGCAGAACCAAGAAAACAATATATATAATAATTAAATTTCAATTTGATTATTAAGTACCTAGTATATTTCCAACAGTGTGCAAAGGAGTAGGGATACAAATAAGAAAAAGAAAGACAACCCCTGCCCTCAAAGAGCATACAGAACTGTAGATGGAAAATAGAGTGAACTTTGAAATCCTTGTCCTATTACCTCTAAAGGAAAACTTTGGGTGGAGTTTATTGTTCCACCTTCTAGCCTTCCCATCATAGAGGAGAGGAAGCTGAAGAAGTTGAAAGGCGTTGAGCACTCTAGGAGGGGTGTCTTGTTCCATGGAGTTCAGACCAATCAGAGCTTCAGATAAAGATAATTAACATGGACTGAGAGAAGTCTGTTGGCTCCTGGACCCAAAGTCACTTTTTCTCCCTTTTGGTGTCACCATCAAATTTTCTGTTGATGGTTTGCATTGATGGATGAGTTATTCCTTTTTTCCTCTGGGCCAGCTTCCTAAAGGATGAGGTATCCCAGCTAATGGTTCAATCCCCTATTCGTCTCAGTAAGGTTCTCAAATCTAGATTCTCACTAGATTCAGCTACTAATACCCTAGGTTTGGATGGTCTCTACTAGCTCCTCAATTTTGCTGAGTGGATTTTTGATGAGTTTTCTGAAGATGAGTTTTCAAAAGGTCAGAATTTCATCCATTCTAGCTCCAGATACTGAATACTGTAAGAGCAGGAAAGACTAAACTCAACAGAAACTTGGACCACGTGCTCAAGGACACATGATGACTGAGAAGAGAGATAAAGCAGCGAAAGCCACTCTCCCACTCAAAGGCTCCCTGCCCATCTCTGTATCTCAGAATCCTTGTCTTCATTCAAGGCTCAGCTCACATGCTGTTTCCTCTATAAAGCTTTCCCTCCTCTTTCCAGTGATTAGATGAGTGTTTTGTCTCTCTCCTCAATTCGCCTGGTTCAGTATACTTATTGGTTATGTAGGTTATCTCCTCAGTAATGTGCTTAAGGACAGGAGCTGCTTCATTTTTGCCTTTTGTTTTAGCATAGTACTTGGTATATGGCAGGAGCTTAATATCCAGAGCATTCACAAAGTCTTAGTACAGTTTTAAGTATTAGTAGTTTAAAACTTCATTGTGATTTTTGGAAACTCCTATACATTTGCTATTGTTACAGAGCATGGAACAAACTGCTTTTTCTTGAGATTGGAAGTCCCAGTTCTGTTCACCAAAGCCATCTCTATTTAGTCACAAAGACCACACATTTTTCATCCCTTCAACCCTTGTATACCTCTCATGTTTCAGTGCTTCCTTGCCTGAATCTAAAGTACTAAAGAACTCCTTCCCATGTCCCCCTGAGCCTCATATCATTACCTCCCTACACACCTGGGGCATATGTTAGCCTCCCTTCCCCTTCTGTTTAACCACTGTCATGACACAGGCATTAATATCTTGGAATTGTCTCACGAGCCAACTATTAAGTTTTCTTTGCAAGCAGTTATACTTTGTACAGAAGCAAATGCTGTAATTCAGGTTTTGATTTATTATATTTTATTTTATTGTCTAGACTTAAGACAGGGATGGCGAAAATGTTAATAATGAAGATTAAACTGAAAACATGTCATACTGACATTTTTTTCAGAGCCAGTCTTTGTTAAACATTTGCAAATATCCCTCTGACATGGGCTACATCTAATCACCACATTCTCAGTCACCCATGCATGCCCTGGTGAAACATTGATATATATTCTAATGCTCTTTGGATTCCATGTAGACAAGTAATTAATGTTCCATAAATACACTTAAGCATGTCTAAAATCTTCTGCTTCAGAAAGTTGAGTCCCAGTCTAAGCCAATCCACCATAAATCCTGTAATGAAAACCCTCCCCATTCACTCAAACCCCCAAGTTTAAACCCAACCCCTAAATGATCACAGTCTCTACAATGGAAATTTTCCAAGACATCAAATTCACATTGTGCCAGCTGAATGTTATATTTTGACTCTTAAAACTAGATTTCTCTCCACTATAGTTCTACTTTTAATGTTAAATGCTGTCACCAGAGAAAGATGAGTAGAGTCCCAAAGTATTGTACTCCCTCCCCTACAATTCATTTCTGTACACCTCTCATTTCTACCTTCAAACTAAATTTAGTCTAGTATTTATCCCAGGTATCATCCCTGTGACACAAGATAGAATTGCTACTGTATGCAGAAATCTGAATCATTGAACCTTACTGAGGCTCTCTTAGGTGGAAGTGACAGCTACTACTCAGATGCTTTCTTTAGCCATAAAATCTGATGGCTCATTATTGAACTATCATGAAATTTCATGGACAAAAAATATATTGCCAATCTGACACACATGGAAGCAAACTTAGCAATGTCTATTCCATAAAACTGTTGATCCAACTTAAAGGATAGGAAAGAATTTCCCACAAACCCTTAGCCAAACTCAAGGTAAAATATTTTTTGAGTGTAAAAGTGACATTTCTGTTTGACAATTGTTAAGAGAAAAGAAAGTTTATTTAAATTTGCACAGAGTTAAATATACCCAAGATAATGATTAAGAATATTCACATGATGGCAGCTAGGTGGCTCAGTAAATAGAAAGCCAGAGCTGGAAACTGGAGGTATTGAGTTCAAATCTTGCCTGAGACAATTCCTAGCTGTGTGACCCTGGTCAAATCACTGAATCCCAAAATTGCCTAGCTCTTATTACTCTTCTTCCTTGCAACTGATACTTTGTATTGATCCTAAGACAAAAGATAAAGGTTTAAAAAGAGAAAAATAAAAGAATGTTAGTGTGTCAGCCTTGAAAATAAGGATTTTCTTTTATTATTATCCCCAATCCCTTGCACAGTGTTCCACACACATAGTAAGTAGACTCTTGATAAATGTTTGTTGAATGAGCATTAGAGTTAATCTTTTCCAATGATGATTACCAATATTTTAGAAAAAAATAGCCACATATTTATAATGCTTTCTGGTTTATAAATCACTTTCCTTATATCAATCCTGTGAGGAAGATAGTGAAAGTAACTTTATTCTCAGTTTTGGGATAAGGAAAAGGAAGTCCACAGAGATACAGTGACTTGTCCATAGTGACAGAGCTATTAATCTACAGAAGAGGCATCCAAATTGAGGTGTTCTGATTCTAAATCAAGCCTTTTCACTCTAGCACACTACATCATACTATATTTGTTAGAAATGAAAAATCAAAACTGTCACCATCAGAAGTGACAGTGAGTAGACTTATGATGGCTCTTATGACCTCTGGATTTTTATCTCATTTCTAGGAGGAAGAAGAGACATCAACATAATTGCTGGATATTTTATTCATGCTTGCTTGTGATGAGCATTTTAAAAAAAAGACTATGGGATCTATTCTCAATGAGAGGAACGTAAATATGTACTATGTTTAGCATTTTGGGACAGGGAAGTGATGGGAGACAAAATTCAAAGAGAAAATGTTAACTAAAAAATAATTTTACAAACTTAAACAAAAAAATTAATGTTCATAATTAAACTGAGTTCAATAAATTAATGAAATATTTTTCAGATTAAGCCATAGACCATACTATACTGACAAAATACCAATGCCATTCACTATAGAAAAGAAAATATAGTAAAATTGATATGGAAGATCAAAACATAAGGAAAGAAAATTCTAAAAAATTAAAAAAGTTCTCCTTCATACACAAAGAGGGGGGTTAGGGGTAACGTGAGAGACACAGAGAGGCAGAGACAAACAGAGAAAGAGAATGTTTTTTCTTTGTTTCACTTTGTCACATATTCTACCTTCTAATCTTCTAATACATATTCCAAATCCCTTCTGTCTTTGGCGTTCTTTTTTTCTCTTTGTTTTTACCATTAATTATTTCTTTTACTTCATAATCTTTCAAGGAATTCTCTCTGATGAATTTAAAAAGTAGAAAGGCATTCTTCCAATTCTGTCATGTTATGCTTTTAATAGAGAGAATGGTCTCAATCCCATAGTGGTTACCTGGCATTAACAAAAATAGCATAATTCTATCAGATAACAGAAATACAGCCAACCACACACACACACACATACACACACACACACACACACACACACACACACACACACACACACAGAATAAGATCCTTAGTTTTTTGTTGCTATTTCTGCTAAGTCTAACTACATTTTGCCAAAGAGTTCTATCTCATGTTGTTTTTTCTTCTCATTATTTGGTGTTTTCACATCATAGTTGTATTTGATCTCCAAAATAAAAGATGCCTGACAATGTCCTATTAAATGCCATATCCACCCTCCAGTGTGGTCAGTGAAGGGGTTAAAATCCAACTTTTAGTTAGGTCTCTGCCTTCATATTCCATTTTCTCTATCACTTAAAATTTTTTAATTAAATATTTACTATGCCACTGTGCTAAGTGCTAGAGATGTAAAAAGAGGCAAAAGATAGTCCCTGCCCTCAAAGATGTTCAAAAAGACAATGTCCAAACAAATTCTTAGAAAGCAAGGTTTATACTGGATAAATAGGGAATAATTAACAGGGGGAAGGTTCTATGATTAATTGGGGTTGGGGAAGATTTCCTGTAAACCACAAGGTTTTAGCTGGGATTTAAAGGAAGCTAGAGAGGTCAGTAATGCAGAGCAGAGAAGGGGGAGCATTTCAGGCATGGGGAATAGCCAGAGTAAATGCCAGGGGTATTTTGTTCATGGAACAATTAGAAGGCTAATTTCACTAGATGGAAGAGTATTTGGGAAGGAGAGGGAATAGAGGACAAGAAAAAAGGAAAGGTAGGATGTGGTTAGGGCTTTGTGCCAAGCACAATATTTTGCATTTAATCCTGAAGGCAATAGGGAGCCACTGGTGTTTATTGAGAAGGAAGTAGGGATGGTATGATTGAACCTTCTCTTAAACTTGGCCAGATCATGGGAAATGGAGACCTGTGTCTTGTCCTTCAAGTTGTTATGCATAGTTTCTTGAGACTAACAAGAGAAGCAACTCACATTTCAGAAACCAACATTCCAAAAAATATTTTGCTGAAGCATATCCTTTAGAGATCAAGCTTAACCAAAAATGGAAAGATAAATTCAGAGGAAGCTATCTATTCTTATATGTTGTTGCATCTTGTTTGGCTTCTAAATGCAATCTTTTAACAAAGTCTGGCTTAGTGTGGAGAGAAATCAGAACAGTTCTGCTTGCCTTAAAATGGCTCAGTGGCCACAATGTCTGAGGTGATGAGGTTGTCCTGTACCACAGAGGTGTAAAATTCAAAGCAGCAACACTCCCCAATGCCACAGAAATTAAGTTAAAATGTAATTAGGAAATATTATGCAAAATAAATAAAAATAAAATGTAACATAGATGTTTATAGATGCCTTTCTGAGTCAGGAGGTATTGTTAAATATAATTCAATGACCTTTTTTCTATTTGAGTTTGACACCACTGATATACAAGATACAATGCTGGTATCTGGAGAAATGTACCCTGATTCCCAGAATTTGCAGAGCTTGGTCATGGGGGAGAGACCACCAGGTTACAATTGTATGAAACAGCCAAGTGATGAGAACATTATTTACTTAGGTCAAAGGAACTGAAGCCTTTAGCACATCTTATCTTGGTGGGGCAGGAGGGAGCAAACTGTTCAGATACATATCCTGGAATATATGCAACTTACTCAGTTTCTACTTCTGGTTACTAAGTTCAATAAAGCAGTAGAAAGAGTAGTACTGGATTTGGTGCCAGGACTGAATTCTGCTACTTACTGAATGGCTTAGGATAAGTCTTTTCTCTTCTCTGGGCAACAGCTCCTTCACTTGTAAAATGAAAAGATTGGACCAGATTATCTCTAAGTTTCATTACTGTTATAAATCTGTGTCCAAAATGCATAATTGCAATGCCACCTCCATTCAAGGAAATATTTAAAATATGCATATATGCACATACATACCTAAATATGTATGTCTATATATGTGAAGCACAGCTTTCATATTCAAAGTGTTAGAAAATTCTAGATAACTCTTATCTATTTATTTTTTTAATTAGCACATAAATTGATTGTTTTAGAAAACTCTCAATGAGTCAGTTATCTTCTAGATATTCAGGATGAGAGCAGCTCTGAAAATTAATCCTAGGAACTGCCTAGGGACACTGAGAGGTTGAATAACTTCTCCAGGCTCATATAACAAGTGTGTATCAGAAAGAGCATTTTAACACAAGTATTCCTCACTTGAGGATTAATCTCTATCCACTACCCTACATTGCCTCCTCTGTTTTACATGCTTTTAATATTTAAATACTGGCAAATGCCAGATGCCACATTTTCGCAGCCATCACCATTACCATCTCTCTCTCTCTCTCTCTCTCTCTCTCTCTCTCTCTCTCTCTCTCTCTCTCTCTCTCTCTCTCTCTCTCTCTCTCTCTCTCTCTCTCTCTCTCATACACACACACACACTGACACTCTCAATTTCACTCTAAGAACAATGGTCATAAAAAATAGCCAGCAGTTTGTGTACTTGTGGAGAATGAATGCTTGAAAAGAGAGGATGATCCTGTAACAAAGTTAAATGTTTTCTATAGTTCCTGCAGCAGGCTGACTCCCTGAGTGCAAACATATAAAAGATTTATGGTTGTCTCATACCCGCAATTCAGTGTGTGGTAACGCCAGATGCAGACAAATTGAAGACAGTTCAGAGAAGATCCATGGAGATGATTGAGGGCTAAGGAAAAGAGTTATGAGAAAAGGCTAAAGGGGCTGAATATGTATAGCCTTACATGGGGAAGAGAAGACTCTGTCTCTGGATGCCAAGCAGGGAGAGAGTTATTGCGTCTGCTGTACGAGCAAATGATTTAAAGTAATGAAAGAAGATTTCAATCATTTAGATTTGAAAAACTCATAAATTTTCATAACCAAGCTTTGCTGAAAATGTGGAGAGAAAGTAATGCAAGAATCAGACATTTAAAACCTTTAGAGTAAAATGTTCTCTCACTTTCTTCACTCAGTACACTGGATGCTATTAACCTGCTGTGTATGGGAAGAGGGAGGTTCTAGGATAAAGAAAAGCTCTATAATGGTTGAGCTTAGGAGTGAAACAAATTGATGAGTTTTTAAAATACAGCCTAGTTAGTTTATTCTTTTATTCTGAAATAGCTAATTGAGAGTTTTGAGTTTATTAGGGGGTGACACCTAGATTTAAATTAGAAAAATCCTACCTATTTTGCATAGGTATAAAGAATTATCTCAGGTACTTTGCTCTGTAGGATGCTTTATGGCTCTCCTTGATGAGAGGGGAATAGATATACACAAAACCAATCTGAGATTCTAGTTACTTACACCACTTGAAACAAATTTCCTCCTCTTCGGGAAAAACAAATCTTCCTCATTGAACAAAGGGGTTTTAGGTTTTATTAATTAATTGTAGCAAAAGTTAAAATAGGTATAGCTTTATTATAGAGTTTGTACATCAGAACATAGACTTGGGAAAGCCTTTGTAGGTGGACATTTTGGACACCAAACTGAGAGTTTAGAGGGGAAAAGAAAAAAAATGGACAATGTAATGAATGTCTTCCTGGCCAAGCTTCTTTCTGGTGAATCTCCAGGATCCATCTTTTTAATGACACTTTTTTGTAATGCTATATGGGTATAAGCCATTGAATACTGCAGTCTCCCAAGAAGTCAATGGTCTCAAAAAAGGCAACACAAAGGCATATGGTGAGCATAAACAGGTTATATTATGTTTCCACCAAAGAAAGAATCACAAGAGACACAAAGATTGTCATCAGAGAGATATGTGACTAGAAAAAGAAAGCAGGTAGTCAGCTTTATGACAAGAGTGAAGGATAACTGATAGCCTATGTACACTTTGATTATCCACAAAATGACAAATGGTCTCTAACAGAGAAGTGAAACATGCCACATTGCAGCCAGCAAGACTATTTGCTGTGGCATGAACCAGACTGAAATATAAATAGGAAATATGTAACAAAATAAAAACACAATAAAACATAGAAAGTATAAATATGTGGTTTTCTAAGTCAATATGTGGCCCACAGAAATACTGATGAATGATTTAATGATCTATATATCCATTTAAGTTTGACACTACTGAACTAGGAAAGTCCCCAGAATGTTGAATAGATCTCCTGTAAGGGATATGTGGAAGACTGTGGACAAGAGATGCATAGAATGGGAAGGCACAGATCATTTGTTATTTTCACCATTGGAGTGAATACACACATTGATGAGATCGTGGATCCAATAGAGTATAGAAGTATGGGATTTACCTCACCACATACAATAAACAAAATGTTCTAAACTTGGACCCACCAGTGGGTCTACAGATAGAATTAAATGGGTCCATGAATTTGGAGAGCAAAATAATACACCTTTAGTTCACTCTTGGTTTATATCCTTTGTAATCATATGTATTTAGTTTTATGCTTTTCAAAACATTATTTTGAGAATTAGTCCCTAGGCTTCCCCAGACTAACAAAGGGGTCTATGACAAAATAGTTAAGCACCCCTAGGTTAAATGTTTTCCAGAGATGTGCATTAAACAAATCACATTATAAATGCCCTCAAGAAGTCTTTTGTAATAAATCTGTGTGAATTCCTTTGTAGATGGAAATTTTTCTATATAGTTATCCCATACTTTATTGTGTTGATCTGCATGTTCACATATTTGATTTATTTAATTCAAGATAAACCTATTCCATGACTATCAGAGATAGTGATTTTCGCAAATGAAGAAGTAAATGTAGTGAAGATTTGCAAAAAATAACAAAAACATAAAATACAAAACAATCCAGGCTCATCATAATAAAGGTGTGGTGAGGAAGGAGATGAGCTTAATACCAAAGTTTTAGTATAAAATGTTCCATAAAAAAATGTATTTTCAATAAAAATAAATTATAAGCAGTAGGGTATGAAATTAGAAAATACTTTTACAGCCATAGGAATTTATTGCCTGACATTTAGAAATCTTCCTTGAGCAAGCAATCTCTCATTCTAACTGATAAATATCTTTGAATGCCAATAGTGAATTTTATGACGATATGCAATAGATCAAGTTGACAGTAACATTCATATAAACGAATTGTATGGAAATTTTTAAAATATTCAACCATTTATGCAAATACATTTTATAATCTCCAATTTTTGTATCTGTACTATCCTTTTCATCCAGTTTCATAAGACCATTTTACAAATACCTCTTTCCCCTGAATTATCTGCAACCTTTAGTTTTATTATTGTATGTTGCCATGCCAAGTCTGTCAGGCATCTGTGATTTCATACAGAAATGATTGACATTTAAAATAATCCCCAGTGGAACTTCCTGAAGAGCAAAGAATCCTTTTGTAAAGCAAATATTTACACTAAATTATCAGCTTGATAAGTATTTACCTTTGGATTTGACTTTTCTTAAAGAAGGAAACATCTCTATGTATATGTCCTATTTTAGGCAAAGCATCTTATTCTAACTCCATATCAAATAGACTATAGAGATGGAAACTATTCCTTCTCAATCCACCATTCCACATTTTCAGAAACAATGATGCCATTGTTACTCTTTAAGCCTGAAACTTGAGTTTTCATTTGTGAAGAAAGATTAGGTCGTGGGAAGAAAATCACAATATTAATTCATCATGGAATTATCTACAAATGTCATCAAATATTATTGATGTTATTTACAACAAATACGTTAAAACTTTCTTAGAGAATATACACAGAAGACATTATCTTCTCCACACATACAGTATTTGTTCCAACAGAAAATAATTACATTTTATCTTAACATTGCAAAATAATTCACATGATGACTATGATAATAGAGGCATACCCTGCATACTGTGGCCTTAAGCAACATCATTTGGCAAGAGTGTCATCAAGTCAAGATAATCACTATAATTCCTGATAACTCCACTCCAACAGTGTTAGGCCAAGACACAAACCAAATGGTTGCTAATGACGTAAAACAGTTTTTAGCCTTAGTAGTATTAATTCCTTTGAGCATTAGCCTGTTCCTTGTAACCTTATTTCATCTAACATGGTGATTTTTGCAGAGCCAATCCACCTAATTAAGTTGGAGTATGACTGGGCCTTTAGTTTGCATAATTTTACAATATTCAAAGTACATTCACATGCCTTGCTTCATTTAATTCTCACAACAATGTCTGCGACAGATATAATAGCCATTATCCCTACTTTTCTCGTGAGAAATCTGAGGACCAGTAAGTGGCAGAGCTAGTACTAAAGCCCAGTTCTTCCCATTTCTTGTGTCCAGTATTCTATCTCTTCTTCTATATCATTTCCAAGTTAATGAGTTCACAAGTTCATGTCATTTGGCATTTATACTAAGGAAAAAAGGGATGAATTCAATTTAACAAATAATAACAAATAATTATTTGTTAGGTGCCTACATTATATAGGGTACTCTTAGATGATGAATATATGAAAATGGAATTCAGCACAATGCCTGACTTAGAGGAGCTTTTTTCTGCTAGGAGGATATAATATATACATGGATAAATATCCATAGAAATCCATTAGAGCTGTTGGAAGATATAACACAAAATAAATATCCAAGAGGAGTTAAGGACACCATTTTTATTTGCAAATGGTAATAATATGGTATAGGGGGTATTCAGGAGGGACTGTCAACTCTGGTGTGAGGGTGTGAGGAGCTCTTTTCAGGCCTATTCACTTTGCTCTCCATCTGGCACTCAATGCTCACCTGTCACTCCAAAAAGCTGTAGCTTGTGAGGCAGCCACAGCTCAGCAAACCAAGCAGATTGGTTAAATCAGGTTCAGGTAACCAACAGGACTAATTCATTCCAACAGCAATGAAGGTAATTGAAGCAGACTCTTTTGAGCACCTAAGGGTTGGTCAGAAATTGAAGATGCCAAGGTCATCCACTGAATTCTCAGCCATCTCTGGTCTTCCTGACTTTTGTCTTGCCACTGGACTTTGATGACCCTGGAAGAGAAAGTGAGACTAATGAATTCTGCCTCACATAAAACCAATTCATGAGCAAGTAATGTCATTGATATAATTGGTCCTCTTCCAATTAGACGAAGAACAACAGCTATATAATTCTAGATACGTTGTTTAATCTTTGTCTGCTTTCAATTTCTTCATTTCTAAAATGGAAATTATAATAGCACTTCTCAGTGTTATTGTGAGGCTTAATTGAGATAAAAATGTTAATGTATTTAGCACAGTTTCTGGTTCAGAGTTGGTTGTTGTCTTTCATCCTTAAAGAGGACAAAAATGCCATCATTATGTTGGGATAAATAGACAGTATGTTGGACTGTGGCTGAGCAGACCAATATGAGTTCAGATGGCTCTACCACAAGTTGGGCACAAATAACCCTTATGAATGTTTGGGTAGAAGCTGTCTTTAAACTGGTACATCTCTCAGATCTTTTGAGATACTGCAATTCTGCTTTGCTCATAGGACACAGTACCTTCTTTCATTTGGGCACATCATACAGGATGGTCCTGTGTCAGTATAGCCTATTGAAAAAGAAATATATCTCCCAAAGGATATAGATTGATTGGGAAGGATCCAGATTGATTGGTAATGAAAAAAAAAAACCACCTAGGGACTTTTCCAGGGCCAGTGAAGCACAAACCCATTGAGAATATAGGAAACCAAGTTTATTTTACTTATTGAGGTTAGGGAAATGGTAGGTAAGGTCCTAACCCTATACAACTCTATCTCCTCCCACTTTCTATGCTCCTCTATCGAGAGAACTCTTCTGATCTTCTTTAAATGCTCTTTAGTCATTTCCTTCTCTTTCTAGCCCTCTCCCCAAATCTGATTACCTTGTTAAAACTAAATATTCCAGATTGTCTCTAAAAGGCTGAGGAGACTGGACTGAGTCCTTCCCCAAGCCTGGGGTTGGCTTGTTAGGTAAAACCCAAAGTCCCAAATGTAAAACCCTTTGATTTACCTTAGCCAAATTGCCACAGCCAGATTTTCACAGCCAAATTGTCCACAGTACGACAGGGAAACCTCCTAAGTATCTTCCAAGCCCAAACCCTCCTAGTTTCTGCATGAAACTAGTCAGGTTACAGGAATGTGATGGAGCAGGTGTTATCCCCTCCAGCTCAGAGAAAGGCCAGTTCAGGAGTGACAGTATTTCTCAGTTAATACCCCAAGCTCTGTAGAGCTTCCCCTTCTAGAATCTTTTCCCAGGGTTAATGGTTAAATTCTTGTCTCTCTTTTAGAGACAAACTTTGCATTTTTCCCTATCAATGTAAAAAAATATTATTATTTAAATTGCAAAGTTTAAATTCCTTTTGAGAAGAAGTTTAGGTAAAGAAGATGCTACCTCTCTGAATCCAGAACTGAACTGTTGGAGAAGCCACCATGAAGAAGCCTCCAGACCACAAGTTGCACAAAATTGAACTTTGGGTGTGGTTGATTGAACATTTATTTGTATCTGTACTTTCATGCCAAAGGGGATCTGCCCCCTAACTGGCTTTCTGTCAATGCATCCAGTAATTATTGGTTTTGTTTTGTTTTGTTTTTCTTTTCTCTTATCCTCAAATTATTGTAATCTTTAAATTGATTATGTTTTTATGATCCTTTGGGGAAGGACTTCTTCCCAGAGGATCAAACGGGGGGAATGTAAAATTGGACTTGAACTCTGAACTTCAATCCCCACAATTCCTTGCTCCACTTCCCCAGAATGCTTTGTAATCTCACCTGGGCCGAGATTGAGAAGGTATTTAACCTGATTGCAAAAGCTTTTAGCACGCTTTTGGACTTCCGTTTTGGAGCAGAGGCATCTCTTCTGTGATGTGAGGTTATTTTGTCTAGGCCTCTGGCCTAGGCACATGTTTCTTACTTGTATATTCTTTAATCTTTAACCTTTAATAAACCTCTAAAAAATATAATACTTCTTGCAGAGACAAACTAATTTCTACCTGCCTCAGTCTCCCCATATTCCCTAATTTTAATCTTTACATCTCTTATTCCTCTATCTTTATACTATGTCTCACAATTGATACCAAACTTCTTCAGAGAGGCAATTAAAAATATTTAAATAACTTTTTCTGATCCCCATGTGAGTTTTTGCCTTGTGTGAGTTCTCCATAAAGTAAAGCTACATTTTGCATTAGAGCAACATGGTAGGCCCATTGGAGTTGTGCTTTCTGCAGTAGGGATCCTTGTCAATTCAGCTTGAAAGAGGATCTCAGTGTCTGGCATCTTATCTTGCCAGATGTATTTCCTAAGATAATTCATAAGGAAGTGATTCAATTTCATTGCATGGCATTGGTATTCTATTCAAGTTTCACAGGCTTACAATAAAATCAGTACAATGGCTCTGAGACTTTGAGATTGGTGAAGGACCTAATACCTCCTCTCTTTTCCAATTTGGAAATTAATTTCTTACAATAACCATCCATTTCCTAACTTATCATGTGTCATCATTTCTATTTAAAAAAATTTTTTGGTGATTAGTGTGTTCAAGGCCTTCCTACTCTGTTATTGAAGAAATTATTTGGGAGCAGCTGGGTGACTCAGTGGATTGAGAGCCAGGTGCAGTGATGGGAGATCTTAGGTTCAAGTCTGGCCTCAGATGCTTCATAGCTGTGTGATCCTGGGCAAGTCACTTAACTCCCATTACCTAGCCCTTACCACTCTTCTAAGCCTTAGAACCAATACACAGGATTGATTCTAAGATGAAAGGCAAAGGTCTAAAAAAAATTGTTCATAACACACTACCGAATGCTTCAGAATAATATGCAAGTTTGGGACTTATTTCATACCTTAATCCAGAATTATATTTACAAACTATTTGTTCCAATTTCTCCCTTCCTATTAACTATGACCAATACAATGGCCATTTGTGATTCCAGAGGATTGATGATAAAACATACTATTCATTACAGAGATAGGATAAATTTAGGATACAGAAGAAAGATACACATATAGATAAACATAAACATGACTATAGATAGTATTCAACTTGAGGGACTTTGTTTTGTTGAATATACATATTTGGGGTTTTTTTTACTTCTAATTAGGTGTGAGACAGAAAGAAAATAGATTTCTGTCATTTTTTAAATAGAGAGGCAGAGTTGGGACTACAGATGTGAAATGATATGTGGACTTTCAGATGATGCCATTGTATTATTAGTTTTATTCAAATGTTTTACATTGTTACCAGATATCTAAGTATTGTGCATTTTAAAATGGCTCTGAACCCTGGGAGACTACATCTCCCAGGACTCTCTATCCCAGCTTCCTCAGACACATCCCACTTCCTTTGTGGGAGGTGTCTGGGAAGATATAAAAGAAGAGAGAAGCGTGGGTTTTGGCGCCTTTTCTGGAGAAGAGCCTTTTGGCCCTACATTGCTGTTGGAGATCACTAGCTTTCCCAAGCCTTTATTTTTCTGGCCCAAATAAACCTATCTAACTATCCCTATAATATGGCTTGATTTAATTTAATTCCCTAGCATAATTATAAGAAAAAAGAAAAACCTGGTCAATTTCCCTACCGGAGCTAAGGGGGGACCCCTGGTTACCTTCCTTTCCCTTCCTTTCCCTCCAATTTCCCTTCAATAGTATGATGTAAAACACACAAACACATCAATTAAGCTTCAGTTTAACATTAACTAGAATCACAGAACCACACACACACACACACACACACACACACACACACACAAAACATGAACTAGAATCAAGACATACATTAAGTAGGTTTTGAGGACCTTATTTACATTTTAGAATTTCTCTACTTCTTCATCCTTTACCACTGTGTTGTCACATATGCTGCAATTATTTTTATAATTGTCTTCTTTTCCCTATCTATCTTTTCCCTAATGACCATAACAAACAATGAAATGCAGGATTAAGTGTCCCAGGAACTAACTTCTAATTCCTATATTTGGTCTCTCCAAACCAATCTGTGAGCCATTCTTCAATTTAGAAGTTATAATACCAGTATATTTGGGGGTTTCATTTTGGGTGTTTGGGTGCGGGGGTTTCATTTTCACTACATAAATTCACTGAACCTTAGACAAATAATACACTTAGAGAAACAATAGTTAAAATACCATGTAGAGATAGTTTTGAAAACTATGTGGTACTTTGCATGACATATAATGTTCTTTAATGTATAAAGTATTTAGATGAAATTGAGGTGCTTTTTAATTTCAATTATATATTCATATATATCATATATATTATATTATATATATTTCTAGGCCTAAGTCCTAAGTTTAGTCATGTAAAGAAACACAGTTAATTTTTTAAAATTCTTTTAGGGGAGCAAGAAGAAAAAGCCTGAAATGAAGAATTTTCTCCTGAGAAACACAAAGAGCTAATATATTTCTAGTCAAAGGGAAGATTATTAGAAAGGTAAGATAGGCAACAAGATTCTGTGGTACTTTTTCATGTAACTGTATAGGCCCAACTCCCTCTCCAATAATTACATAAATCATATTTATGGGTTACTGCTTTGTCCTAACTGCAGAAGTCCTGTGGGCTAATTCTGGGCATATCCATAGTCTATGCACTGGTCTTCAGGTCCCAATTGGCATCTTGTACTCTTAAGCTCCGTATTTCAGCCCCCAGCTGCCAAGTATTTTTATGTCTTCAATAAACTAAACTGAACCAAGCTATTATTACTGAATTGTAGACTATTAGAAGAAGAAAGTAGCTGTTGGTATTTTACCATGGGAAATAAAAACTGATTATGTTCATTTTGTACGGTAACCTAGACAGCTGCATTTTCAGCAATCAGAATTTGCACAGGCTGAAGGAGATGGCAAAGGGTTGCCCTACCCACCTTCAAAGGAGGCCTCTTCATGATTTCAATACCCAAGTCAAATTGCTTGGCCACATCTCCAAGAATGAACAAGGCAGGAAGTGATGAATCAAGGTTGTTTCCTAGGCAAGTTAAGGTATTTGCTTCAATTCCCTACAAAGATCTTGGGTTTTGTGAAAAGAATTTTTTTTTTCTTGAGAAAGAGCATGGTGTGGGGGACAATGACTAAGAAATATGGTGGGTGAGATAAAGAAGCGTAAGTAGTAGTAATGACTTGAACTAGGTGGATAGCAACCCATGAGGTGATCTGACAAATGATCTTCCCTTCATGCTATGTGTAGCTCATCACCAAGGAGACTTGGAAAGAATCCTTTTACAAGAAAGAGACTTTTAGAAAAAAAATGCTTTTCTAAATGAGGGGAAAAGAAGAAATGTGTTCTTCCCCAAACTTAGTATCAGGGGAACAAATAGCATGTACAACAGATCAGCTGATTTTTTGGTTCCCATTAAGTCAAAACCAGGAGCAGACACAAAAACTGACTCAGACAGGAGTAATTATCCAGCTAATTGCTCCCATCTTTCTTGACAGAAAACAAATAGTCATACCAAGGTAGTCCAATTTAATATAAGATTTTGAGTTTTCACAGTTTTACAGAATGGCCCTGTTTCACTCTATAGAAAGCAGAATTTGCCTGAAAAGTAAGGTATTAGAAAAGTTATAACATATTTAATTTGCAGAGAACTTGCATTCAGGAGAAATGATATGGACAACATGAATATTACAAATATACAATTATTTAAAGTTAAAACTTACTATCACAGATGGGCAAGTAAGAAGGAAGGCAGTGCTTTATCCTACTCTTAGTAATGACATTTCTGCCTTGCAAAAATGGCAACAGACTCTTGCCCTGGGTCACACAACTAATAAGTGCCTGAAGCTGGATTTAAACTCATTAAAATGAGTCTGTCTGTATCCAAGCCCTCTGCTCTGAGATTCTTTAAATCTGTGATCACTCCATTCTTAGGCAGCTAGGTTGTACAGTGAATTAAGCAATGAACCCAGGGTCAGGAACATTTGTATTCACATCTGGCCTCAAGCCTTGGGTAGCTATATGACCTAGGGCAAATCATTCGCCTTCTCTGTGCCTCAATTTCCTCACCCGTTAAGTGGTGCTAATAATAGCACCTAATTCCCAGGGCTATTGTCAGGATCAAATGAGATATTTAGACATCTCTTTGTAGACCTTAAAGTTCCAAATAAATTCTAAGCTGTTATTATTAAAATACTAGTAAGTGAATTCTGGTCTATGTCACATAATTTAGCACTTAGGTACTTTACCTTGTTATAGTCCTTTAATTGTACTCCATTAATGAATTTTCCCTAACTAATTAGAATTTAAGCTTCTTGAGGGCAGGAACTTTGACATTTTTTTTACAATATGTTATTTTATTTTTACATGTAATATAATTTTAATCATCATTTTTCTTATATTTTGCAAACCATATTCTCTCCCTCCTCATCCTCCTACCTAAAGTGGCAGGCAATATGATATAGGTAATACATGTACTATCATGCAGTACATATTTCCTTGTTTTTCATGTTGTTAAAGAAGCTCCATATAGCTTGTCTAGGAAAAAAAGTTTTAAAGGAAATAAAGTATAAAAATTAAAAAAATTTATATAAATTGTAATAAAAATAAGAATGTAATTCAAATATAATAATATAATAAATATAAATATTCATAAATAAAAGGCAAAGAAAGGCATGCAGTTAGGAAATTGAGTATGCTTCGGTCTGTATTCAGATTCCATGGGTTCCTTCTTTGTCAGTGAATTACCTTTTTTGTCATGAGTCTTTTGTAGTAATCTTGGATCTTTGCATTCATGACAATAGTTGTCATCCACAGTTGATTGCTGTTACTGTGAACAACGTTTTCCTGGTCTGTTCACTTCACTTTGGATCATCTTTCCAAGGCTTTTTATGATTGTCCTGGTTATCATTTCTTATGGCACAATAGTATTCCATTACAATGAAATGCCACAACTTGTTCAGTCATTCCAAAATTGATAGAATCCAATTCTTTGCCAACACCAAAAGAGTCCTTATAAAAATGTTTGTACATTGGGTCATTTCCCCTTGTCTTTAATCTCTTTGGGATACAGTAAGTGGTATTGCTGGGTCAAAGAGTATACACAGTTTTATTGCCCTTTGGGCATGGTTCCAAATTACTCTCCAGAATTATTGTATCAGTTGACAGCTCCACCAACAGCATATGTGTCCCAATTTTCTTACATCCCTTTCCACATTTTTCATATTATTTTTTGTCATATTAGCCAGTCTGATAGATGGGAAGAGGTTGTTTTAATCTCAGAGTTGTTTTAACTTGCATTTCTCTAATTAATCTGATTTGGAGTTTTTTTTCTTCATAAAGCTATACATAGTTTTAATTTCTTCATCTGAAAACTGTCTGTTCATATTCTTTAACCATTAGTCAATTGGGAAAGGAACCTTGACTTCTTAATTCTTTTATTATATCCCTTAGCCCAGAGTTGAGTGGCACTTTATAGCATTTTATAAGTATTTGCTGATTGATTTGCAAAATTCAATCAAAACCTTTTTTTAAAGAGATCAAACACATGTGTATCACACTACAATACCTAAATAACACTTTTCTAAAAGGTGATCTACATTTCAGACACTAATTAAGCCTGAAAAGTCCTATAAGTTATTTAAGTCACATTCATATTTCACAAAGAGAGGAGCTGAAGCCCAGATTACTTAAGAGATTGAGTCAAAGATCATTCAACAGACATTTATCAATGTTTGCTGTGTATAAAAAACAGTAGTAGTGAAGGGAGGTCCAGAGATTTAAGAAGCATGGTTTTTAAGGAATATCAAAGGGAGATTAGACCAAAGTGGAAGTAACTATTATTGCTAATAGCTAATATTCACAAAGTATTTAAAGATTTGCAAAATACTTTTCATATCTCATTTTGCTCACGTGACAATCCTGAGACATGGGCATTATAATCATTCCCATTTTATAGATGGAAAAATTGATTCAGTCAGAAATTAGACAGACTTTCCAGGGATAACACTGCTAGGGAGTATCTGAAGCAGGATTTTAAGCGAGATCTTCCTGACTCAAAGTCTAGGACTTTATCCAATATGCCACCTAGCTGCCTATCAGACAAAATTTTAGTGCAGAACTCTAATCTAGGGAGGATTACTTTTGGTTGGAGGGAACAAGGAAAGCTTCATAGAGACAATGAAACAACAAGCATTTATTAAGCACTTGCTATGTGCCAAACACTGGCTAGAGATGAGGAAAAAACCAATCTCTTTTCTCAAGAAACTCACCTTTTAATAGATATTAGGAAGAGAGAGAATGTGTAAATAATTGCACTAAAAGATTTACACAGTTTAAGTTGAGGGTGGTCTCAGAGGGAAGGGGCTAAGGGGAAAAGGGAAGGAAATAAAAAAGGTCTCCTATAGAAGATAGAATTTAAATTGAGTCTTGAAGGAGGCCAGGAAAGCCAGGAGGCAACATGTAGGGGAAGATAATTCTAGGCTGGTTAGTGCAAAGAAAGGCAGGGAGTCAGGAAACTGAGTATCTTGTTTGAGGAACAGCAAGTAGATCAGTGTGGCTGGATTGTAAAGTACATGTTGTTTAGTCATGTTTGACTCTTTGTGACCCAGGGGTGAGTTTTCTTTTTCTTAAGTTAAAATTATTTTCTTGTTTTGTTAAAATTTCCAGGTATCTTTTCCCCTCTCTCTTCTCCCTGTACTAAGGAAGGCATCATTTGACAAAAAGGTGTTTTCTCTTGTTTCTATTTATCAGCTCTTTTCTCTGGAAGTGTGCATACACAAGTCATCCTTCAAACAATATTTCAGTTGTATATAATGTTCTCTTGGTTCTGCTTGTTTTACTCTTCATTTCATGTAGGTCTTTCCATGTAGTATTCCATCATAATCATATGTCAAAATTTATTTAGCCATTCCCCAATTGATGGACATTCAATCAATTTATAGTTCTTTGACACTACAATGAGCTATTTAATATTTTAGATAACATAGGTTCTTTTCCTTTTCCCCTGATCACTTTAGGAAACAAATCTAATAGTAGTATTGATGGATTAAAAGGTATACACTGTTTTATAACTCTGGAAATATTTCCATATTACTTTCCAAAATATAACAACCAATCTATAGTTCTACCATCAGTGTATTAGTGATTTTATTTTTCCACATCCCTTCCAACATATGTCACTTTGCCCTTTTGTCATTTTAGCCAATGTCCAGGTGTGAGATAACATCTCAGAGTAATTTTGATTTGTATTTCTCTAATTAGTAGTGATTTAGAGAGTTTTGAAATTATGATTTTATATAGCTTTGATTTCTTTATCCAAAAGCCCTCTGTTCCAATTTTTTGATGATTTATCAATTGGGGAATTGCTCATATTCTTACAAAATTGGCAAAGTTCTCTCTATATTTTAAATATAAAATCTATATCTGAGAAACTATAGCATTTTTTATAATTTTCTATTTTCCATCTCATCTTTACTACATTAGTTAAATTTGTATGAAACATTTAAATTTAATATATTCAAAATTCTTCATTTTACATCTCATAATACTTTTTCTCTTGTTTATTCATAATTTCTTCTCTTATTGATAAATCTGATAGGGTGCTCCCTGTTCTTCCAATGTTTTTTTCCCTTTATGTCTAGGTCATTTATCCATCTTGATCTTATCTTAATAAAGAGTATAATATATTGGTCTATAGTTTCTAGCAGACTACTTTCCAATTTTCCCAAATATTTTTACCAAAAAGTAAATTCTTATGCCAAAAGTTTGGATCCTTTCTTTGGTCAAACACAAAGTTACTGTAATCTTTTACTACTGGTTGTTGTATGTCTGTTTTGTTCCATTGATCTATTTTTCTATTTCTTAGCCAGTCCCAGAGAGTTTTGATAATTATTACTTTATAATATAGTTTGAAATCTGGTACTACTAGACTTTTTTCCTTTACATGTTTTCCATTAATTCCTTACATAGTCTAGACTTTTGAAAATGAATTTTGTTTTTTTTCCTAGCTGAATAAAAATTTGGGGTGTGTGGCAATTTAATTGGAATGACATCAAATTTAATTGGAATAACATCGAATAAGTATATTAGTTTATATAAAATTGTCATTTTAATTATGTTGGCTCTGCCTATTCACAAACAATTGCTATTTCTCCAATTATTTAAATATGACTTTGTATGAAAAATGTTTTATAAGTATTTTCATGGGACTTCCTTGACAAAGATACCAGAGAGGTTGCCACTTCAGTTGTCATTTCTTTTTCTAATAGATTAAGCAAATAGAGACTAGGTGGTGTGTTCTAGATCACACAGCTAATCTGAACTGAAATTTAAATTTAGATATTCCTGACTCCAGGCCTAGTGATCTGTTCACTGAACCATCTAGCTGCCTATTCTATGTAGAGTACATAGAAGGGAGTGTCATCTAAGACTCCTAAAAAAAGTAGAACGTGGTCAAATTGTGAAGTTCTTTAAATTTGGGGGGGGGGAACAGACAGGTAAGCTTGAGTACACTAGGAAGAACCCCAGCTTTGAAACTTATAGTCTTTGATTTACTAACTTCATTATTAATACTATACTACATAATACATACCATTTACCTCATGGTACCATGCTCTGTGGCTGAACTTGCATAATTCCAATTACCTTATTTTATTAGAGGAAAAGTGATCTTACTGTGAACATTTGAAGATTCTTTTTCTAACCCACTTCATTTTCAAAACCACAGAATTAATCTAAGTACTTACATACTTTTTTGCCATGATTACCCATTTTCACATCACTTCATCCATTGTGATCAGTCCTACCAACAATAGCACTAACCATTGTTGCCATGAATTGTATTTTACACATCAATCTTTTCTGTGATTTTCAGTCATTTCCAGTTGCCTTGTGAAAACCAAAAAAAAAAAAAGTTTATGGATTTTAGATTCTTTTCCAATCTATTCCTCTAGTATTTAATCTGCTTTTTTCTTTCTATTTTATTCAGCAAACATTTATTAAAAACTTACTATGTTGGGGGTGTCTAGATGGCTACGTGGGTTGAGAGCCAGGCCTAGTGTGGAAAGCAAAACTAAAGCAAGTTCTGGACTTTCTGCCACTGAGTTGGAACAAACAGCAGTTGGAGTGTTAGAGAGAAGATATTGATAAGACTAACAGTTGATGGGGTAAGGGGCAACTGGGAGTGGCAGTTGGTCGTCTGATGAGCACTTCCTTCCTGGCCCTGGAACTGGAAGGAGCCTTTCTCCCTATCTCTGGATAGAAGTGGCTCTATTCCTGAATTTCCTGACTGTGTGCCCTACCTGGATCCCTGTGATCATGTTTGTCAGACAAAAGGAATTAAGGGAAGCAGTTTGGACTGTCAGGCCAGTTTTTAGGGTTTCAGTCCAAAGAGACAGGCCCAACCAGCTCTGAAAGTCAGAACTTTTCTCCATCTACTGCTAAGACTTTGAACTTAAAAAAACTAGCACAGATTAGCATAGAAATGAATAACAGAAACCCTCCACCAGCCTGCAAGGCCTGGCCTCAGCTCAAAAACTGAGAGAGACCCAAACCTCATCCAGGGAAATCCTTCTCCCCTCTTCCCTGATACCTCCCAATCCAAACTTGTTATTAAAATTTATCTTTATTTGAATATTGCAGTCAGATAAGAGGACTAACTTTTCAGGGGACATAGAGGGAGCTGAACCTCAGGACAGCCATTCAACTATAAACGGTCCTTATTGGACCCCTGCTGGGTGGCTTCCATCTGGGGGGAGGCTTGTCCCTCAGGAGATTCCGTGCTTACCTGCTCTGGAGTATCTTCAACA
The DNA here is from genome assembly GCF_027887165.1 of Monodelphis domestica. Taxonomy (NCBI): domain Eukaryota; kingdom Metazoa; phylum Chordata; class Mammalia; order Didelphimorphia; family Didelphidae; genus Monodelphis; species Monodelphis domestica. The sequence goes on from NC_077229.1 coordinate 270,398,577, forward strand.
TCAATTTATAAAGAAGACATCCCCTCAGGCTATCATAAGAGACCCATTTTGCAGGAACCCTATTTTTCAAAAATAGCCTCTCAGCAGGAGGTATCTTTCTCCTTTTACTTCACCGGCAGCCATATTCCCTCTCTCTCTTCAAGTCCTCCATTCCCTGTTACAAAACCTTCAGTATCCCCTGTTCTTCAATTGCACCCTTTTTCTCTAAAATTTTACAATAGAAATGGGAGAGTTTAGGTTCAAATATGACCTCAGATACTTCCTAGATGTGTGACCCTGGGCAAGTCACTTAGCCTAGCCCATACCACTCTTCTGCCTTGGAACCAATACATAGTATTGATTCTAAGTTGGAAGGTAAGGGTTTAAAATAAAATCTATTGTGTGTCAGGCAATTTGGAAATAAGAGATAATCAGAAAGTAGTGTGACCTGCAGCCAGGACAGGCTTCCATGCCTCCAACTGAAGTCTGCCAGGGTACAGCAATATCATGAGTTTGAGAGCAAGCCCTTTGGGCAGCCTGGGAAACCACAAAACAGAATCCACGAAAGGTTAGAGATCAAGAGGTACAGATAATGAATAGATGCAAAGCTGGTGGCAGGTTTTCTGCAAGAGTCCATAAAAGAGGAATGGAATCAAAAAGAATCAAAGGGAAGAAACAGAATGCTTGCTCACTAGACACACATGGGTCAGAAGCGAAAGCTAGGGATATCAAAGGCAGTGATCATTCAAAAAAAAAAAAAGGGATCTTGACTTGCTCAGAGGTCTTACTACAATTTGTCATGCCCCAGGAGCTGAGAAGTCTTCATATTTTTATAATTCAATACATCATGAAATGTCAGACCAGCCCTAACTACCTGATAGCTGTAGGGCCTGCCACTGTAGGAGGCCCTGGCCCATTGCCAGATTTTCTGAAAAGGAAGCACTTGTGTTAAGGATCCCAGCAAAAAACAAGGAACAAAATTTCTCCTCATCTATCTCATGTTTTTCCCTTCTTCAGTTTCCGTGACATTATCTGTGGTTGTCCCTATAGACTACAATATCCATTATCGATCATTTTTTCTCAAACAAGACACCCCATCTCCTACTCCAAGAATTTTCCCTGGCCATCCCTCATGTCTAGAATATTCTCCCTTCTCATTTTTGCTTTCTAGTTTCCTTCAAGTCCCAGATAAAATTCTATCTTCCATAAGAAGCCTTTCCTGATACATCTTAAGGCTATTATCATCCCTATGATGATTATCTCCAAGTTATCCTGCCTTTGTTTCATTTTTACATATTTGTTTTAATGTTATCTCCCCCCTTTATGCATTGGGCTCCTAGACAATAGGAACAATTTGGCCTTTCTATCTCCATAGCTTAGCATAGTGCCAGACAATAGTGGCCCCTAATAAATGCTTCTTTGCTGACTCACTGTATGCAAGGTCCCTGCCTCCATTAAACAGGAAAATGAGAAAGACATTTAAGAAAATTTCTTCACTGACTGTCAAGGAATATTGAAGAGCCTTGATCAGTTTTCATTTGATTTGGGAGGTAACTGAAAATCCCAGAAGGGCTAGGAAAACGGGCAATGTTCCCATGGCCTTTTTTGTACACTATGATCCTCTTCACCAGTGGAATGAAGTTTTATTATTCTTTAAAACATCAAGGCACTAATATTATTGTCTGCTTACAATGGCTCTGAAATAAATGTTTTAGACTCACTACACCAAATCAAAATCATAGCAACATTATAAGATCACCCTTTTCCTAGAAAAAAAAAGATTAGGTTATCAGATTCTTCAGAATGAAAAACTAGCAATGATGAATCAAACAATTCATATCCCTTGAATCTTCTTATACCTTACATCCCTCTGTATTCATTGATCCTGTCTATACTCCTTGAAGATATTCAATCTCCCAACTTCAGGTACTTTTATTGGCTATATCACTTAATTTGAGTGCCTTCACTCTATTGAATATCTCCAATATATCCTGCCTATAGATGATTGGTACAGGAATACTTTGCTTTATTGTGCTTTGCTTTATTTCACTTTGCAGATATTACATTTTTGTGAATTGAAGATCTGTGGCAACCCTAAGTTGAACAAGTAAATCAGCATCATTTTTCCAATAGCCTGTGCTCACATACTGACTCTGTGTCAAATTTTTATAATCCTCTCAATATTTCAAACTTTAGTTTCATTATTATTGCTATACCAGTTATTGTGCTCTGTGATCAATCATCTCTGGGTTTATTTTTACAATTATTTTGGGCACCCACAAGTAGCACCCATATAACTTAGCTGACAAATTCTGTCTGTATTCTAATTGCTCTTCCCACTGGCTATATCCCCATCTCCCTCTTCTTGTATCTCCCCATTTCCTAAGACCCCCATACCTTGAAGAATGTTACATAAAACTTAGTTGATAAGGTAGGAGCAGGGTTTTAAAAGGATTTATACAAGTTTTGAAAGTTCTACAAAGAATTGGAAATTGAGGGGATGTCCTTCAATTGGGAGCTGAACAAATTGGGTATATGAGGATGATGGAATACTATTGTGCTGTAAGGAATGATGAACAGGATTATTTTAGAGACAGCTGGAAAAGCCTACATGAACAGATGCAGAGTGAAATAAGTAGAACCAGGAGAACGTTATACACAGTAACAGCAATACTGAATGATGATCAAGTGTAATAGACTTAATTCTCTCAGAAATCCAGTGACAAAAAAGTACTATCCACCTCCAAAGAACTGTTGCAGATAGAATGCAGATCAAAGCATACTATTTTACATGTTAGTTTATTTTGTGTTTATATTTGGGGGTTTTAGTTTTAAATAGGTATTTTCCTTAAACAATGACTAATATGGAAGTTTTACAAGATAGTGCATGTATAAAAGATCAAATTGCTTAGCATCTCTGTGAGAGGGGAAGGAAGAAAGGGAAGAAAACAATTTGGCTCTTATGATTTAAAAAAATGTTGAAAATTGTTATTACATGGAATTAGGAAAATAAAATGTAAAAAAAATAATTAATTTTAAAAAGTTATACTGTGGGTAAAATGCTATCAAACAGCATCACATACTACAGAGAAATCTTTCATGAAAGGAAGAGTCAATCAATGAAACTTCATTATTATCTTATTTCAAGAATTAGCCACAGCCATCACAAATTTCATCATCTATCACACTGATCAGTCAGCAACCTTCAACACTGAGGCAATCCCTCCACAAGAAAAGATTATAATTAGATAAACCTAACTTTTTATGCAATTAGAAAGCAAAAAATTCATGTGACTCAATTTATTAAAATAGTCTGGAACCAAACCCATAGTATCTATGATGTTTGCCTATTGTTGGTTTTTGCATTTTCTCCAATTATACCATAAGATCCTTGAAAAAATAGGTTATTTTTTTGCCTTTTTTATTTTCATCATTTAGTACAATACCTGGCACATAGTAGCAATCTAAGAATTATTTATTGATATGCCTCATATATCAACAATCACTTCCTTAGCTATTCATTTTTATAATTATATATTATACCATTTCTTTATGATGCCTCAAATGTTGGGATTTGGTGGGCTGCAACTAGATTCAGTCATAAAAGATCTCAGAGGCATCAAGTCTAATGCCCTTATGTCCAGATAGGTCAACAGATCAGTAAAGTTATTTGACCTATCTGGGCCTCACTTCATACACAGATAGTAAGTGACAAAGCCAGAATTTTGCCAATGAAAACAATGACTTATTTACACCATTTTGTAGATCTTCCTATAACAACATCTGAAGTAGGTAATGAAATCATTATCCTTCCCTTTTTATAGAAGAGGAAAGTAAAACTTGGCTAGGTTATACTTGATTCTATGACTTCTGCTTTCAAATGCAAATGCATACTCAATTTGGAGTTGCATTAATAGAAAGTTGAGAAACACTGGACTAATAACAACAGATAGTTCATTCTTTTTGAAAGAAATGAGTTGTCACAGGGTTTTTTTTTAACTAATGAAGAACAGATTTATTGTAGTAAATTAGCAGGAAATGACACATTTCTAATTTTGGGAAGAAGGTCACAAAAATAGTTGTTTTATAGTGTAACAAATAGCTCTAATTCTTCAATGTTCAGAGCTGTTGAGTCACAAGTTTTACAGGAAGCAAGAGGGATAACCAGTAGAGAGTCAGCCTGGTCCAGTGGTATTCATGCAATTCCAAGAGATCAAGGGAAGGGTTTCCAGAACCTTGAGTGAATTCTGTTGAGTGGATTTCAGGGAACTAATGTCCATGAAAGTGTAGCTAGGTTATGATCATTATCCACAGATGAAAATACATGTATCAAGGAGAACATAGAAACAACAAAGTATAAAAGTACTTTGCCATCACTAAAACAAAAATAACACACTAACACAGTTCATTACTGCCCATCAAATGTTTTCATCTGTGAAATCATACTGCAATTTTTTCACTAATTTACAAGTAAGAAAACTGAGATAGAGAGATAAATGAATCATATATAATATATATCACATATGAATCATATATATTCAGAGCTATCGAATATCTGTCAGGACTTGAATGAAAATTCTCAGACAACAGATTTATTGATCTTTTTGGTATTTCTAAGAGCTTCATATTGTGTTGGGTATTTGAGAGTTCACAGATTACAATAATATTGCCACAGATATAGAAATGGGGGAGCCTCAATGCCATCTAGTCCTCTCCTTTATTCTACAGATAAGAAAACTGAGTGATTTGCCCATAATAAGGCATGGAGTAAATAAATACCAGAGGCAGACCATTCTCCTAGTGTAGATATTTAGTTGGATGTGGTCCTGGTTTTAGAGACTTTCTGTGATCTTCTGTGATGTCATTAGAATATAATATCTTTAATTTTGTTGTTAAGAATTCACTCTAATGAGATCTTTGACCAAAACAAAAGGCTTTAAATTCACCAAAATATTTATTTTAACACTTTTGGTAGCAGCAAAGAATTGGAAACAAAGTAAATACTCAGTGACTGAGGAGATGTTAAACAAATTGTGATACAAGAACAGAGTGGAATATTACTGTGATATTAAAAAAATGAAGAATCAGGATACATTCAGAGAAGCAGAGTAAGACATATAAACAAAGTAAATTAATTAGGATAAAGAATAGACACAATTCATATATGTGTATTATATACATATATATGGCAAGAGAGAGAGAGAGAGAGAGAGAGAGAGAGAGAGAGAGAGAGAGCGCATTACCACCAATCAGAATTTATTGGTATTATAAAAAATGAGCTTGGCCTCCAAAAAAAAAACATAAGAGTCCACCAGTCCCCCATTTTTGAGGATATCAGGGGTTCACATATAAGGAATATTACATATAATGTCTTTGAATCACTTTTCCTCCTATTTATTTTTTTTAATTTCATAAGCAAATGCTTTGAGAAACAGGAGAAGATGAGGATACAATGTGAAATGTAGGTGACAAAATTGAAATGTCATCCCCCCAAAAATCTACTTAAAGCAATAGAAAAAGTGTAAGGTCATTGAGAGTAGGGACTCTCTCACTTTTGCCTTCATATTCCCATCAGCACAGTGCTTAGCCGACAGCAATACTTAATAAAAGTTTGTTGAATGATCAATTGATCCACTGTTCAAAAAGTAGAAGTTTCAGTACAAGGTATGCAGTATCTCTCTTTTTTCTTTCTAATATGATATAGAAGGCTAATCCCAAAGGTTATGATAACACTGCTAGTGATATGTATTGAATGAATACTAATTAGGAGGCACTATGTCTAAGGCTAGTTATTGTTTTTGTTGAGGAGAACCTACACTCTCAAAAACTCAAAAGGCCTGATCATGCCAGACTAATAAAGTTGAATTCCATATTGATCAGAAATGCCAGTAAGAAAAGATAGCATTAGATAGATCAATATTTCTTGTTCTAAATTATAAATTGAAGTGGATCACTCTCTGAAAAATTCCTTCATACATTTCAATTTTATTATAAAGTTTTGTACTATAGAACTGCAGGTTAATTACATGTGCTGTGGTATTAAAAAATTTTGTAGCCAAAAAGCCCTGTTGTGTTTGTTGTCTGGGGGACTCAGGGTTTCTATGCTTGATGCAAATAATAGAAAGAAGATTGCTTTCAAATTATATGGAATATGTGCCATTTTTTATCTTTTAACAAAGTACTTTTTGATTTTAATAAAATCAAAATAATTTTTTGGTGGCAGGATTGAAGAATGCCACATCAAGTTCTATTTACAATCTTTATCAAGGGTCCTTGGGGATGGAATTTTTAGGGATCTTCCAGTCATTAGGTCTTATATATGAAGGGTAGCCAGGACTGATAAACTGTCAGGAGTCCATTAACAAGGTATACATTTGAAAGGTTAGCTCTTTGGTGGTTCTTTGGCTGTCTCACTAAAGAAAATGTCAGTGATGCACAAGGGTATGAATGTTTTCTGTCTTCTTTGTACTGGATCATTAAAGGGTATAATTGTACACCCTGATACAAAAGAGCCAAAACAGAGCACTGCTTTCTTCACTAACATGCAGCTCTAGCAAATAGTGAACCTTTGTATGGAAACTGAACAGATTTGGCATTCTAAACAAATATTTTGTCCCTAAGCTGGTTGAAATATTTCTACATAAAGGCAGGAAATAGAAGAAGTGTTTGTGGGTAATATTTAGAAGACTGATTAGTTTCTTTTTCTGCCAATTAGTCAAAAAAATATTGATAAATCCTAGTGGCAACAGTCTGGGCAATTATTTGTAATGAAGGACAGTGATCTTTGGCCTGTGCAGACATCATGTTCTAAGGATCCCTGTCTCTCTAGTCATCTTCATTATATTATGTGTTTTTAAATTTACTCACTTGTAGGCAGCAGAAGGCTCCAGGAAGTTAGTAATGGAATTAGGATCAGTAGGTCAACGATTCTTCTCCAGACAAGACCAAAAGTAGCCATGAATTACTTTTGTCTAATGACTGGTATTTAACCTATCTCTAATAAATTAGAATGATAATCCTATGACCAAGTGGCCCAGGCACCCTGAACCCTTTTTTGGCAGTCTTCTCAAAGATGAGTGACCAACAAAAGACATGATTGGGAGACTTAAGGCATATTTTAGCCAGGAAACCTCCAGGTCCCTTCTAAAATAAGGTAGGGAGGAGCGCACACAGGCATGTCATTCACTGTGACCATAGCATTGCAAATTGCTGCTATTCATTCATTCATTTAAAAAGGCAAACACCATTCTTTCTTGGATACTATATGTATTTTACTATAGAGAATTAGGTTTTGTAGATTAAGCAACCTGATGTCTGTCAATCTTTGCTCAATTTTTACTTCTGGTTTCCAGATGAAGCTACAATCGTATGGTCAAGATCCATTTTATCCACAACTCTGACAGAAAGTTTTTCTGTGTGATAATACATAAAACTAGCTTACTTTTATAATTGATTCACAAATTTCTATTTCAAAAGATACAATATCACATTTACTTCTCTTCTTTGCATTTGTCACGTTTGGCCACCATTGAGATTCTAAAACAAGACAGTCAGTAAGCATTTTTCAAACACTTAGTAAGTGCTGGTCACTGTGCTAAATGCTAAGAATGTCAATATAAGCAGAAATAAAAGCCATCCAAGTCTTCCAGAAGATTACATTCTAATGGGGGAAGACAAGACAATAAGAAGCTGAAATGGGACAGGGGACTAGTACCTGGCCCAAGGGCCAGAGTTCACCCTGGTGGCTGGCCTGGGCACTCTTTTTTAAGGGAGCACCCATCCAACTCTCTGCTCAGAACATGGGCAGAAAATACTTCTAATGTATTAATTGAAGCACTAATGTGAGCTTTCAGAGTAAGAAACTTTCTGGGGCATTAAGGAGAAAAGTCCAGAGTGTAGCATAAAAATGGAGTACAGTAAAAAATATCTCCTTGTCTGTGTTTGCTTTTTAGCTTAGCAGCTCATAGGGAGCAAAAGGGATTTCTCCACATCACTAATAACAAGAGGAATACAAATTTTAAAAAAAACTGTGAGATTTCATCTCATACCCAGGGAATTAGCAAAAATAATGAAAAATAAGGATACTCAATGTTAAAGGAATATGGGAAAACAGATATCAATACCCTGATGATGGAAGTTAATTGTTTCAACTATTGTGGAAATCACTTTTTATTTGTTCAAAGAAAGTGAATGAAATGTTCATATATTCTGACCCAAAGATAAAGTTAGGCATATATCCCCAAAGGAAGTAAAAAATGGGGGAAAAAAGCTTCCCTATATGTCAAAATATTCATAGCATCACCTTTTTGTGTTGACAAATTAGGGACTATCATTTGGGGAATGACTGAACAAATGTTGATGCATAAATTCAGTGGATTATGACTGCACTATAAGAAATGATGAATATGAATAATTTGAAGAATCATAGGAAGAAGACATGGAAACTGATACAAAATGATATAAGCAGAATCAGGAAAACAGTTGAAAAATTAGTATAATATGAAAGCAAAATTAATTTTTTAAATTGAACACTCTAAACTTAATGACCAAGTTGGATCTTAGAAAAGAGTTGAGAAAATGAATCTCCCTTTCACTATTAATCTTCTATGCTTCATTCTATGCAGGAAATGAATACTTCCATTACCTCTGCCTCTTAGAATTCCCCTCTTCCTTAAAAGCTCAACTGAAGAATCTCCTGCTCCCTGTGGTCCTTTCTGACACCCTCTCAGTCAATAAGCATTTATTAAGCACCTGCTATGTGCCAACCACTGTGTTGAGGCTGGCTGATACAAAAAAAGGCAAAATCAGTCCCTCAGTGTTAGAGAGCTCACAGTCGAACAGGAGACCTATTTAGTTCTAGAGGTTTCATTTTTGGAAGGATGCTAATAAACTGGAGAGTGGACAGAAGAAATTTATCAAGGTGACAAATCTCTAGAAAATCAAGACACATGAGAATGAATGGAAGGAACTGAAGTTGTTTAGCCTAAAGAAGAGAAGATGTAAGGGATATATCACTCAACTGTCTTCAAAAGTTTTAAAGGCTTTCATGAGGTTGAGGTAAATTATTTGCCAGCTAATGAGAGTGTCTGAAGTAGGATTTGTACTTATATCTCTCTCAGTTTCAAATTCAGTACTCTATGTACTTTGTCATCTAGCTGCAAGGGGGTAGATATTTAAAAATTTTTCAAAATCACATAAAATTTATGTTAAATAAAGGGCATTTAAATTTATCAATAAACTAGATGTAGCAAAAAAACAATAAATTAAACATCTATTTCTATACATATATGTAATATATAGATTAAGTGTTTGCATTTGCACCTAATATTATACATACAAAACAAATGGTATCAAAGCAAAATATATGTTGGTTTGTGATTAATCGGCCATGCTAAAAACCTAAGAGTACTTGTGAGATACCTACAGGGTATCTAGGAAAACTTCTGTTAAGAAAAAGTTTGCTGTGGAGTTTTTGGAAGTAAACTTTAATAGTATATCCAATAAGTAAACACCTGATTCCTTAGCCATTTGCCATTGTTATGGTCTGTTTCCTGGGTCATCTTGTCCTTTCCTAGCAATAATTTCTAGGCACATCAGTTTTTAGCTACCTCACATTAACCTGGACACAGAATCAGAGTTATATAAAGAAAGCTAACAGCTTTCTGAATGATAGCTAACCTTTGTGCATCTGCCTCATCATTTATACATGCAAGAAGGGTGAGGCTGGATAGAAACTCTCTCCTGTTTAAATCAATCAAACCTGGATTTTCAAAATACCTATCACCCGATGGAATGATGATTTGCATTTGCTGCTGTAAGATTTCAGATAAACAAGCTCTAATGAGAGGTTCATCCTCACAATTCCTCCTCTGAAGCCTTGTCTTCTGGAGGTGACCTTGGATTTGTGACAGCTTTACTAACAGCCTAAAAGCTCTGGATGGGCCTACCCAGCTATATACATACTCAACAACGGACCCATTTATTTATAGTTCAAAAGCAAGCTTGGCTAAATTTGGAGAGGTTCATCACACACCTGAAGAGAAGCCACAAAACCAGGGCAACTATGTAGTAAAGCAGGGAGTCAAGGGATTCATGAATAAACCACAAAACCCATGAATTTGGAAAGAAAAAATAGTACATATTAACTCATTTTCAATTAAATTTAGCATTTTCTTCAATTATGATTTTTTTCCCAAAAAACATAGTTCTGAGAGGGGGTCCATAGGCTTTACCAGACTGCCAATAAGATTTATGACACACCCAAAAAGGATAAGAACACCAGGAGTAAAGGAATAAGAGACTGTGATTTCTATTGTGATGTCTGAAATAGGTAAATGAAATTAAAGACTATGTCTCATAGATTTTTATGTTTATGTTAGTTGCCCATTAGAGATAACACATGTGCTCACCTTTTGTTGTTGTTATTTTAAACCCTTACCTTCTGTCTCAGAATCAATACTATTGATTCTAAGGCAGAAGAGCAGCAAGGGATAGACAATTAGGATGAAGTGACTTGCCCAAGGCTACATGGTTAGAGAGTGTCTGAGGTCAGATCTGAACCCAGAACTTTCCATTTCCAAGGCTAGTACTCTATTCACTGAGCCACCTAGGTGCCCTACTTTTTATAGTTAATATTAGAACCGTTTAACTACATACAGTTAGAGATAGAATAGAATTGAATTTACAGTATTAATATTCTGCTTAAGAGGCAAGAATGATTCAGTGAATAGAGTGGGCCCCAAATTCAGGTGTTATATTTAAAATTAATATCTACCAATTCTTATTTTCCATAAAGTTTATTAATAATCACTTGAGATAGAAAAAGGTGCTAAGCATAGATTTAAAGTCTATTCTTTACTCTAAGTTTGACCATGTGTAACCATCCTGCAGGAAAATCTCCCTCTCCCTCACCTGTCAGCTCCAACCTGTAGTCAGTGCCAAAAGACCCAGGTGGGTTCTGCCTTACCCTCTTTTATTTATGGAGGGAGGACTGGTATGTGAAAAATGTTGATGAACCCGGTCAGTAACCCAGGAGAGGGAAGGGACAGAACAACCTGGGTTCAAGTCTTGTCCCTGACATATGCTGACTATATGACCCTGGTCAGGTCCCTGAACCTCTCACTACCCTCAAATCACCTTTCTAAATTCAACAATAGTTGTTCTGCTTTGGTATTGGGAGTTTCCTTAAGGATGGCTCTCTGCACTGATGAAATCACAGATATTGCAAAAAATTAAATATATATATATATATATTACTTTGATAAAATATAAAAACTTACATTATTTATTATTTATTTAGATGGTATGATTCCAGCTTTTTTTCTGAAAGGCTGCTGATACTAATCTTAAACCCAGGACTTCCACACTCATGCAATACTTCAGAACAACAGAAACCATGCTGCCAAAAATTTTAAATTTTAAAATATAAAGACACTTTATTATCATAAAAACCAATTTATTATTATAAAACTAAATCATTCAATGGATGTTTATTAATTCAACTCAATAAACATTTCCAAGCAAGGAAATGTGAAGACAAATCCAAAAAATAGGCTGTATGACCATATCAAGAAGTTTCCATTCAACCAGGGAATATAACTCACAACCATATAAGTAAATGCAAGATAACATGAGAAAGGGAAGAATAGTCCAATAATAGCAAGGGAGATCAGAAAAAGGACACCAAATGGGAACTGAACCTTGAAGGAATCTGGCAATTCTAAGGGGAAGAGAGGAAGAGGCAGTATAGTCCAAGTGTAGGGGAAAGCCTAGAGAAAGACAAATGAGGGGGAGATAAAAACAAGCCACATTTGGGGAACAGCAATTAGACTAGAATGCAAATTGTATGGAAGGCAAGAATGTAAAATGAGTGTGAAAATGTAAGATGAATTCAAAATGTGGAAGGACATTAAATAACAAACAGAAATGTGTCTATAAGTTGACTGGCACAGTGAATAGACTAGAAGGCCTGAAGTTAGAAAGACCTGATTTCAGATCAGTTCTTGGGTACTTACTAGCTGCATGACCCAAGCCAAGTCACTTAAATGCTGTTTGCCTCAGTTTCCTCCTCTGTAAAATAGGGATAATAATAGCACCTAGCTCCCAGGATTGTTGTGAGAATATAATGAGATGATAATTATAAAGCACTTAACACATTGCCTGACCCATGGTAAGTACTATATAAGTCTTTGTTCCTGAGTAACTATTATATATTATCCTTGAGGCAACAGAAAGATAATTGAGGTATTATGAGCAGAGGAGTAACAGGAAGAACACTATTATTTTGGTAGCAGTGTAGAGGTTGAGCTAAAGAATGGAGATACTAGATATAGGAGATCAATTAGGAGTTTACTGAAATAGTTCAGGCAAGAGACAATGAGAGTCCAAATTAGTGAGTTAACCATGTGGATGAGGAAGAGAACACATACAAAAGTAAATGGAGAATCAATAGGACTTCATAGTTGATTGGATTTGGGAAATGGAGTGTGTACAGAGTCTGAATGATTACCTTGAATATACTGAAACATTCATTAAATTTTCAAACATTTCAAAATGCTATAGAAAAAAAGAAAACATTTAAATCAAAGAATTATAGAGCTAGAAGAGATCTTAGAGACTATGACATGCAAGCTCCTTTTTTACAGATTAGGAAACTGAGGCTGAGGGATATTAAATGATTTGCCTACATAAAGAGTTTGGGGAAGATCATTAAAAATACAAGCAGCAGTTCCAAAAATATATACAAATCCTTGAAGTTATTTATGGTCCATATTAACAGACTATGCTTACAGAGCCCATCTGCCCAGTACCTCCATGATTCTCATCTTGGACCACTATTTTTATTCAATATACTGGGGGATAGGGAAGAGAAAGAAAGATGTTTTACTATCTTGAACATTTTTGTTCTCTTGCTTTTCTCTCCCTTTTGCTTTCCCTTGCTTTTGTTCCAGCTATTCATTAGAGTACTCATTAACCCACCAGTAGACTCTCCATTTGCTACTATCTGCAGTTCAATAGGTGAGCTCTCCTTCAATATTTGCCTCTTGTCATTTTCCCAAAAAGACCACAAAGGACCAGCTCTCTCACAATGACATAAGTTTCTAAAGGCATACATTTTTCCAACTTCAATAAAAACCAACAAACCATTGCTATTCTTACGTTTTGCTTCATACATGATCCCTATCATCCTAAATTGTACATAAGGCTTCTTACATAGCTATGGGAATGCTTTCTTTCTTCTTGCACTACTAAAAAAAATCTTATTTTTCAACCCATACAAATTTAAAGTACTATCTCTTTAAAATATTGCCTTTTATATGAAGCCAGTTAGTGATAAAATGTACAGAAGATGTACTTCTCTTTGTTAAAAATTGATAAAATGTGGGGACAGCTGGGTGGCTCAGTGGATTAAGAGTCAGTCCTAGAAATGGGAGGTCCTAGGTTCAAATCAGACCTCAGACACTTCCCAGCTGTGTGACCCTGGACAAGTCACTTAACCCCCATTGCCTAGCCCTTACCACTCTTCTGCCTTGGAGCCAATACACAGTATTGACTCCAAGACGGAAGGTAAGGGTTTAAAAAAATTGATAAAATGTGAGTATGAAGGAATACCTTTTTTTAAGGATACTGACAGTGGATGATTTCAAGAACTGATTAATGTCTAGAACTATAAAGTATTGTGGTCCCTCCACAGATTTGCATATAAGTGTATTTAAATTAAGATAGTAAAACTCAAAAAAAATTTAATCACATAATTATTTGAAAACTAAGGGAGATTTTTTTAAAGGGCTGTTGATTTAGTAGGAGAGATTTGGTGAGTTTTTAGTCAGTAAGTGAAAAGGGAGTCACTAAGTATCAGGAGACTGACTTAAGCCACTGAATATATGTTGCAGATTGGACACAGTAACTGTGGGATTTTGCTTGGCTTAAATATACAAATATTTTTTACTAAAGCTTTGGTTTTCTTTACTTATTTTCCAAATAGAGGGAAAAGGGTAGGGAAAGGCATAGGAGGAAGGAAGGAAGGAAGGAAGGAAGGAAGAAAGGAAGGAAGGAAGGAAGGAAGGAAGGAAGGAAGGGAGGAAGGAAGGAAGGGAGGAAGGAAAGAAGGGAGGAAGGAAGGAAGGGAGGAAGGGAGGAAGGAAGGAACAAAGAGAGAGAAAGAAGTCAAGGAGGGAAGGAAGGAAAGAAAAGAGAGGGAAGAAGATATTGATAGAGGAAAGAAAGGAAGTAAGAAAAGTCATTAGGGCATCTTATTACAAAAGTGCAGAGAAAAAAAAAAGAAGGAAGTCCAAAAAAAAAAACACAGACAAGCAGAATAGATTTGAAAGTGATGTATAATTTTTTTTCCATGCACAATCATCTTTTCCTACTCTGTCGTCTATATGCAAATGTGCACCCCATTTGGTGTTTTTTTTTTAACTTTAGAATAAAATTTTAAATAAAAAAATTTTGTGAAGACATTGAAGAACTTGGCAATAGAAGAAGTACATAGAAGGACAAAAAAATCAGCTCTGTTGGAAATTGTCAATGAAACTAACAGCAAGAGCAGAACATTTAACCAAAAAAAGTCCTCAGCTACACATTCTTGATTGGAAAAAGATTGGAACTCATTGGAATAGAGATTTGGATATAGCTATGGCCATATAGAATTTGAGAGGAGGAAAAGTCTCTCAGGAGTGTCTGCTACTCTTAGCCTCCCTCTTTGGTTGGAAAGAGAAAAACAGAAATAATAAAACAGAATTTGCAGCCGTTTGCCATATAAAAATAGATGCTGAGATTTATTTAATTGTAGTATATGGGGTATTCAGTGAGGACTAACTTCAGTGAGAAAGCTTGTTGAGTATTTTTCAGGGCTGCTCATCTAACTCTGGTGACTACTTGTCACCTTACTCTCACCTGTAACTCCAAGAAGCTGTATCATGTGCAGTGGCCATATCCATAGACCTTCACTGCTCTCCCAGTCAGAGTCTTCTCTCCTCAGGATTCCCCTCCTGGGGCCCCTCCCCCATTGAGGTGATCAATTTCATATACTCTTCAATCTGGCACTTTTTCTTTAGTGCCAGCCTCCAGCACAGATAGTACCACAGATGGTAAAACCATCTGGACAGATGAACTAAACCAGGTTGAACATAACTGGCAGGCCTCAAACCCATTAATGACTTGGGGGGAAGGCATGTGAAATCTTCCTCTCGTGGAATGGCCAGAAGAGAACAATTTGTTCCAAAAGCCATGAATGCAGCTGAAGTAAGGAGAGCTTATTCAGACATGGAAGTCACCAAGATCATCCATTGCATCCCAAACCATCACCTGTCATCCTGACTTTTGTTTTTCCATTGAACTTTGATGGCTTTGGAAGACAGAGTGAGGCTGATGGCTTTGTGTAATTTTGCTTCATTTAAATACAACTCACTCATTGGTCTTCAATAGAAAATGAAGTATGAACAATAATAATATCCTCATGAGTGAATTGCTGGTATTAAAAAAAAAACATGGAAACAACTACATGGGATACACTGTTCATTAACAGTGAAATGAGTAGAACCAAAAGAATATTAGACACAGATACAGAATTAATCACAGAAGAACAAATTGTGAATGTTACCTCCAGAAAGTGAATGAAAGGGTGCAAACATGAAAGATATAATCAGTACGAACATGTTGGTCTCCTAGATGATATCTTCTATGATAGGGACTAGGATATTCATGGATATGATTTATTTATGTAGATATAAAGAAATGTAAGCTAAACACATGAGATTAGTGATTTCATTTACAAGCTTGTTTTTCCTTGTATATGGAAATACTTGTTTTAGTTGTTTCTGTAAAAATAAATAAATAAATAATGAGTGAATATCTGGTTAGGCTTTTATTGCCCTAAAAGAGTCAGTTTGATAAGCATGGAAGTCCTCTGGTTTAAAGGGAACTCTTAGCTAATTTAAGAGCTTAATACTTTTCCAACAAGTTTTTAAGGATCACTGTAAGTAAAATGAGCTTGTAAGCATACAAAATTTTAGAAAAGATTTGCCCAGCTAGACAGCAATGAGAACTAGTGAGCAAACATTTAGCAGAGAAGTTGGCTTTGAGAAGCGATGTCAATGAGTAGAGCAATGACATCTAAGCCTAAAGGGCAGCATTATAAGTGAGCCATTATCTTCCTACAGATCTCTGTGAAATAAGCCTGTTCTCCCTCTCTGACAGCTTCAAAGTGTGATCAAATTTATGTGTGAATTATTAGACATTTATTATTTGTAATATATTTCTTTTGCTTTATTGTTAACTAAATGTTTATGTTTAAGATTAAAAACTTCCATCATTGTTAGTAGCTAGTGGTATAAATAGAAGCACATTCACAGGAGCCCAGATGTTAAAGTGGTAAGTAGAAAGCCTGCATTCCTTACAATAGAATTACTCTTTCCTCCTCCAGGACCCTGAGAGAGCTTGAATGTAACTTTTCCATGGTGGTTTTTCTCTGGGAAACCTGCCAGTATGAAAGGAGGCTGGAGTGAACAAGGGAGCCCAAAGGCATCTCCATACCCTGAGTTGAGAAGTGCCTCATTGTAGTTGGAAATACTCCATACACCAGAGGTACACAAACTTGTGATGAATCAATACTGTTTGCCTCCTACAATCCCAACATTTGTACAACATTTCTCTCACATCCTTTAGTATTTCCCACTGAGTTTCTGGGCTTGGGGGAGCATTCCTACTCTTTCCCTGATTATGCCTCAGTCCCTTGTCTTTCCCTAAAGGCCAACGCCTACCTTATTCAAATGTCCTACAGTTGTTTCCCAAAATATTTAGGAAAATAAATGTGATGGGGAGGTGGCTAGGAGTAACAGCCTCTCCCTAGGTAGCTGCCCACGAGCCATGAAAGACAGTCACTCATAGACTCTGCTCCAGTGCTGTAGTAGGAAAATCACTGAAGTGAAAAGCAGGAGACTTGATGCCTGGTCCCCTGTCTGGTTGTGTGCCCTTGTGCTCACAACAATCCTCTCTAGGCTTCTTGCAAAGTGAGCAAATCTGACAATATAATTATGAAAAGATATCTTCTGACTCTAGAATTTTACTGTTCTAAAGAATATTGCTTCAGAATACTATTCTTCAGAATAATATTCTTCTGTTACCTTACCCTGCTTAGCAAAGCATCCCTAATTCATAAAAAGGATCCATTTTTTGCATATCTCCCATTGGTCAAGTCTGGAAGGAAGGCTCATATTTTATTGTCATAGTTTCTAATCCACTATCACCCAAATAGATTAATTCTTTATAATTTAGTCTTCATTTCAATCTTCTATTACTAGCAGACTACTCACGTAGCAAATAAGTCATCAGGATGTCCTAGGCTAGTAGCTTCATTAAGCCACTGGATGCAAAGTAATTACCTTAGCACACACTTTTTCTACATTCATTGTGGTCTGATACTCAAATGGCAGGAGATTTCCCTATATACATGCTAGGTTGGAAGCTGTTTGAAAATACAGTATTTATACGCAGCCACAAGGTTCCATTTATGAGAGCAGACCTTGTTAGTCTAGAAGTATTAAATTATACACATAATTATAAAATCCACTTTTTAAAAATTAAAGTTTGAGCCATATATAGAGAAGATAGAGAAGCATACCCCCAGCCTATCTTTTATCAGTCCAATAGACCAGTGCCAAAGGAATGTTCCTTGGTACTGTCAAACAATTCAACATTAGAAAGTAATATGATTTTATCTGAGGAAACAATATTAAAGTAGAAGCTCAACCATCTGCTTTGCCACTGTACCATTGAGTCTTTCCATCCACACTACTGTTGAATACTTTTATATATATTGCCTCTCACTATTAGAATGTGGGCTCCTTGAGAGCAGGAAGTTTAACTTTTCTACTTCTATCTCTGGGGTTTACTATGATGCTTTGCACATAGTAAGCCTTTAATAACTGATTTGATATTCATTCAGTCACAAGTCTGATCATTACCTCATCCATTAAAAAAAAATCAGTGGCCATTGATAGCCAGTGAACAAAAGTATAAATTCCTTGGGTCCTGTTCAATTCAAGGTCCTGTTCCATCTGGCTCCTATCTTTCTAACTTCATTTTGTGGCAAGTGTCCTTTGAACATTCCCTTCAGTCAGACAGGACTGCTAGCCTTCCCACAATTGTGTTCTATGCTTTATGTCCTTGGGAAAATAGTGCTTTTAATCTAAAATGGACTCTATCTCATTACCCCATATCTATCCATTGCAATCATTGTTCTTTTTGACTAATAAATAAACATTTGTTAAGCTCCTACTGTGTGTGACAGTATACTAGATTCTGGAGTAACTTTCCAAGTTCAGTTCAGGTGTTACTTCATGCAAGATGTTGCTCCCACACCTCCCCAAACTCCCATAGATAGAAGTGTCTCCTTCCCTCTACTAAAATAGACTTCTCTTGTGTACTTGAAGACTTTCTAATTCATAATCCAGGGATTGTTTTGTGTATTTATCTCATATACTTAACTAATCTGAAATTCCTGGAGTGAAAGTATTATGTTATTTGTTTTTGTTTTTGTTTTTTACTTTTATAGTCCCAGTATCTTGGCCATAAGTCAAATAAAATTTCTTCTACCTAAAATTGATTTCTTACTACAAATCTAGATAGGTCCTTCATCCCTTTCAAAACTTAGCTCAGAATTCAACTGCTCTAAACTTCCTTAAATGATAGCTTCACTTGACTTACTACTTGTCTCCTACATACCAATTATATATTCAGGTTGTGCAAGCGCATTTCTACTTATCAATGTTTTTCCAAAATGTGCTCTTCAGCTGTTTCAAGTATATATAGGCAATTGTTTGAACTAGACTAGAAGACTTTTTTAAAGACAAGGGTATATTTCTAATTATCTTCTAATCTCTTCTATTCAACAAAAATTTAAATATAATAGACCTCAAGTCAAGAAGATATAAATTCAAATTCAGGCTCAAATACTTATTACCTAGGTGACCCTAGACTAGTCACTTAATCCTGTTTGTCTCAATTTCCTCATCTGTAAAATTAGCTGGAGAAAGAAATGGCAAACCACTCCAGTATCTTTGTCAAGAAAACCCCAAATAGTATATAATTAAAACAACTGAACAACAACAATAGGCAAGACATTGTGCTAGTTGATGGAAAAACAGACAAATTGTTAAAATATTCTTCTATTGACTGAAGAGAGTGGGGAAGAGATAAGTATAATGTAAAGTAGAAGAAACCATATATAAACACAGAAAAAAAGACTAAAAAAATCTAAAGAGTGCAAAAATGTACTCAGTAGGTGTTCAGATCCTTGAGGACAGAGGAGTTTGAACAGCAGAGATAAGGAAATATAGGGGATGTGTGGAGAGACAAGCCCTGTGCTAATGCACAGAGACAATAAGTGGCATGCTGGTCTGTCAGATTGGGGAAGTAAGGCAGAAATACCAAGTTCATGAAAAGGAATAATGATAAATGAGACTGGAAAGCAAGATTGCAGTCACACTGTTTCAAGCTTTGGACTTGCTTAAGGAGCTACTGAAGGTGAATGGAAGCAAATGAAGGCCTTTAAGAAGGACAAAGTCTCATTCAGGCCATTGTTTTGGGGGAAATTATATTGGTAACTCAGAAAAATAGATGGGAGACAATAAAAACTTTGATCATTGTTATTTCACTGACTAAGATAGGGTTGCATTTATTTTATGTCTTTTTTTAAGTCATTTAGCTCCTTTAAAATTATTAGATTAGTAATTTGGGTATCTGCTACAACTACTCAAGGGGCACATGTGTTTAGAGTCACACAGGTACCCTGGCTCATTTTACTCAGAGGCAACAATAAACGCATGATTTACTTATTATTTCTTCACATGTTAGGATTCCAAGAATATAACTAGGCTCTCATTTATACCATGGAATAAAGCATTTCAGGTCTTCTCCACAAAAATATCCCTTTAACTACCTTTCATAGGGTATCATTTACATAATAATCTACATTGTCTTGAATCTCGGAGATTTTCCAGTTTCTAAATATCCTTTATTGTTGTGCAAGGACTACTAGGAAGGATGGTGACACACATCTATATTCCACTCATCCTACCTAGACATGTTTGTCCTGTCTTTGTCCTTGGAGAAATAGTTTTCTCATAGACTCCATTTGTCATATCCATTAGTGTGTCCATGCTAGAAAGGAAAGTAAGATACTTTTTTACACCACTCCATTAGCAAGGCAACCGAGCACAAATGGTCAATGCTTAAGTTTATTCTCCCTGTTAGTACTTGAGATGTTGGCCAAACTATGATTATTACACTGTGTCTATGTGGATTGGGAGACTGAGTGATAAGACAACAGGCAGAATTTTTCTAATTATTAATTTCTCTTCCATGATAGAGCAGTTGGTATGGCTAAAAGCAAGGCCCTCCACATGGAAACAACCATACTGGTTATTTCATTGAATGGTAAGTTATGCCTCTGTAGTCACCTTCACATATTAATTATTTCATAAATGCCACCACTCAAAACAATTCTGGAAGCCTTATTTTGCATTCATTTTCAGAGCCACTTTATGAGTCATATGTGAAAAAATTCACATCATTTATTTATAATTGCATCTTGTTTTTAATTTAAAAGTTGGTATTCCCCGACATGACCCTTTCCCTTCAGGACCACTCCCAATTCACTAGACTGAGGTCTGAATGATTTTTGGCTTCATTCAAAAAAAAAAAAAGACCATGTCAGGTTAAAATGGTATTACAAAAGTTGGCAGAGAAGCCCACCTCTGCCACATATAAACACCAGAAAATAATCTAGAAAAGACCCCACAATGATAAATACTAAATGAACTGAAAAACAATAGAAGTATACTTATCCATCCATATGCAAATAACATAGCTAAAATATTCATTCTCTTGGAATCAGGGATTCTATAGCTAGACATATGAAAAAGGTGATCATGATAATGATGGTGATGATAATGAGAGGAGCATTTATATAGTACTTTAAGGATTGCAAAATACTTTACAAAAGGAGGTAATTGAAAGTCCCAATATACTTCAAAATATTTATTGCAACATTTTCTGTGGTATCAAAGAACCATAAATGAAGTAGATGTTCAATGATTGAGGAGTGGCTAAATAAATTGTATTACATAAATATAATGGAATATTATTGGAGTCTAAGAAATGACAAATACAGAAAAGCATAGAAAGACTTTAACTAATTGCTACAGAATGAAGGAAAGAGAGCCAGGAAAAGTAAAAAACTGTGATAACATCAATATACATGGAAAGAACAGCAACCACAAACCAGTTGAAAATCAATGTGGCAAAATTAAGGGAGGGCCCACAGCTGAGATATATTGCATGTAATGTCAACTTTTTAATGTTTTGGTGAATTTTAAAGAATTTTTTCTTCCTTTCCCCTCTTTCTCTTAGATTTAAAAAATCTTTTTTGACTTTCCAGAAGGGAAAAGGATAGTGATATTGGTGATATCTAAGAAATGAACAAACAAAAGTTATCAATAAAATATTTTGAGAAAAAAATAAATAAATTCATTGAGCATGAAACTAAATAAGTTGGAAAAGTAGCAAGTCAAAAAACTCAGTTAAACACAAAATAGTCTAAAAGAAAAGATTAACAAAAACTGATCAAAAAATCATCCCATTGAGTAGAAAAATGAAACAAGAATAGCCAAAGTCTGATGAAAAAAGAAAACCACATAATAAATATCAAAAAAAATGAAAGGGGAGGAAAAAAGGAGAAATAAGGGAACTTATTAAAACCTATTTTAGCCAATTACATTCTGGTAAGTCTTAAAAATTAAATAAATGAATATTTACAACCATAAAATATTCAAAATAGCAGAATAAAAATGTTGAATTTAAATAATCAAACCACAGAAAATTAAAATCAATCAACCTTAAGGGAACTCTCAAAGAAATAAACCCTAGGATCAGATGGATTTACAAGTAAATTCTATCATTGTTTCATTATTGTTGTTGTTGTTCAGTAGTCATGTCCAATTCTTCATGACCTCATTGGGAATTTTCTTGACAATGATACTTGAATAGTTTTGTCATTTTCTTCCCCAGCTCATTTTACAGATGAGAGAACTGGAGTCATTAAGTGACTTGCTCAGTATCCCACAGATACTAAGTGAAGCTGGATTTGAACTCAGGAAATTGAGTCTTCCTGACTCAAGGTCCAGCACTCTATCCATATCTCAATAGGTTGCAATTTTAAAGGAAGGTTGCAATTTATTTTTATTTTCCTGTTTGGTTTTGTTGGATATATACATATATATTTATAGATGATTGTATATGTATATATAGATTTATGTTGTTCTGTTATTCAATCTCCTCTTTCTCTATTCTATATGCTCAAACACCCAACATATCCAATCTATTGCTACAACTTGCTGTTTCTAACTTCAAGACATCTTTCCTCTAAGTCCCCTTCTCTCAATTCACACAATCATCATCCTGACACAGGCACTTATGACCTAATAAGTGAACTTTTAAAACAACCTTTTGGTTACTTTCCTTGACTCAAATCTCTCTCCACTCCAAGTCATCCTTGCACTCAGGTCTGATAATAATGTCACTCCCTTAATAAATTAGCAGTATTATATAAATACTATATAATATAAACAAATAAAAATATAAATAAAAAGTAGCTCCCTAATACCTCCACAATCAAATATAAAATACTTCTTGAAGCCCTTTATGAACTATCCTCTTCCTACTTTTCTAGTCCTCCTACTGTTGCTCCCCTCCACATAATCTCCAGTCTACCAATAATAGCCTTCTATTTTTCCCCCCAGCACTTTACAATCCATCTTTTGATTCCAAGCCATTTCATTTTGCATCCCCTGTGCCTGAAATTCTATTCTGTCTTACCTCCACTTCCTAGCTAGTGCCTTCTTTCCAAGATTACTTTCTCTTTATGTCTTACATTTATAATTTTTCCCATATTGTCTCCTTTATTAAGATACGAGTTCCTTGAAGTCAGAGACCATGTTTCTACCTTTCTTTGTCTCTCATACTTAGTATGCTACCTGAAACATTATAAGTGTTTAATATATGCTTGTTGATTGAATAAATGAATATACTTACAGAAATATATAAATACCTGGGAGCCTAGCTACCAAAAAACAACATGATTTACATTAATATAACTGCTAAACATTATTTAAAAAGACAAATAATTTAAATACTGATTCTTCATGATTTCTTCATGCCAATATAATTTAAAATGATTATACCACTTAATTTAGAGATTTAGTGCCAATCCTATCAAAATACCAAATATTTATCTTAGAGAACAAGACAAAATAAAAATAAAATTTATCTGGAGAAAAAAAATTAAGAAGCTCAAGGGAAATAATTAGAAAAGTGATAAGAAAGGAGCCTAGTAATATCAAATATCAAATTATATTATGAAAGTAACTGTCTAAATTATTATTTAGACTATCTAAACTAAATTTTATCCTAGTTTAAAAACAGAAGAGTTATCAGTAGAAGAGATTAGGTATACCAGAACCAGAAGTAATTTAACAAAGTGCCATAATGACAATTAAGTCACTGAATACAGCTACCAGAGTTATTTAACAAAAACTACTGGGAAAGCTGAAAGTTATCTGGCAGAAATTAGATTGTGACCAACATCTCACACCATCTAGTACAATAAACTCCAAATGGACATGAGATCAAGATACAAAAATCATATCATAAAATAATTAGAGTACCAAGGAAAGAGATAACATTTCACATCAATAGATAGGGGAAACATGTAGATATATCATTTAGGATATATCATTTATCATGGATATATCATTTATCATGTATCATATAGCCTAAAGCAATAGATAGTTCTTGACCAAATAAGGGATAAAAAGAATTATAGAAGATAAAATAAATAATCAAAAAGAATAAATATGCAAAAAAATCAATGTAGTTAGAGCAGGAAGAGGTTTAATTAAATGGAGTAAAATCTATGCAGAAAAATTCTCTGAGAAGGATCTGACATACAAGACATATAAAGGGTTGGTTCAAATCCATAAAAATAAAATCCATTATCCCAGAGATAAATAATCCAAAAATATAAATGGATAATTCTCTAAAGAATTATGTTAAACTATCAATAATTCTATGAAACAATCCTCCAGTTAACTAAGAGAAATTTACTTCACCCCTACTAGTTTGACAAAGATGAAAAAAAGAGAAGCTGGAAATTGTTGAGGGCTATAGAAAAAGGCAGACTAATGTTCTGTTGGTAGTGTTATGAAGTGATTCAACCATTATAGAAAGCAGTCATTAAAAGAGAACTAAAACATACATATCCTTTGACCTAGAAATACCGCTACTAAATATATATTCCAAAGACATCAAGGAAAGAAAGAATCATATGTATAAAAGTAAAAGAGTCTCTTATTATAGTGATGAACTAGAAACAAAATTGGTGCCCATCAACTGTGAAGAATTATAGAATATGAATGGGCTGGAATATCAGCCTATTATAGGGAATGACAAAACGAACCATTTCAGAGAAACTTGGTAGTACTTTTAAGAAATGATACAATATAAAGTGAGCAGATCCAGAACAATTTATGATAATAGTCAACATTTATATGAGGCTTGCTATATGCCAGGAACTGTGCTAAGCTCTACAATTATTATCATGTTAATCCTCAAAACAACCCTGAGAGATCCCTCTTAGCATAGGGGGTGATCAATAAGGAGAATTAAATGAGTTATTTTCAGATGTAGTCAATATGTAAATGTTCTGAACAACTATACTTGTTATAATTTATTTTCTCTTTGTTGGGAGAGCAGAGTTCGTGGGCTAAAAGAAAAAGGGAGAAAAGTCAAAGAAGAGAAGGAGATTTAGAAAGGGACACAGACAACCAAAAAGAACAGTGGTGGATTGTTTTACTGTTTGTCCCAATGCCTGGAATGCTCTCCTTCCTTGCCTCCATCTCCTGGTTTCCTGAGCTTCCTTCAGAATTTACCTCAAATCTCAACCTCTAGAAGAGGTCTGTAGTCTTCCTCAGCCCTCCTTAATCCTCCTCCTCCAGCCCTGCTCATGTTTTCCCTCTAAATATATTTCCTATATATCTTGTGTGTACATATCTGTTTACATGTTGTATCCCATTAGATGAGCTTACTGAAGGCAAGGGCCATATTTTTGCCTTCCTTTAATTCTCAATGTTTAGCATTATGCTCGGCACATAGTAACTTCTTAATAAATGCCTGATGATGTCAAAAAGGATGATGAAACACATAAATTAGAATTTTTTTAAAGCTGATTGTTGTGAAGGGAAAATAAGTTATATTTAAAAGAAGTTCAGAATTTCTTATGCAATCATATTTTTCTTTCTCTTTGCATATTTAATTGTTTATTTATATTGCTAATGTTTTGCATAATAAAAATTAAAATAAAACAATTTCTTTAAAAAGACTACTCTCAAGGATGAAAAATTTGTTTTCTCCAACCTCTAAAGACAGTTCATAGGAGGGCATTTCCAAAGTGCTTGGTTAAATGGGCAGCATCATTGGAATAAGTAAATGTCTCCCAAGATGATTATTTTGAAGGAAAACTACTGACTAGGTATTTATATTTTGATGTTTATTTGGGAAGTTTGATTTTGACTTTTTAAATCCCTGCTTTAAAGCCACACTTGTACTCATGTATTTATAATCCCCTACCCATAGTAGGAGTTCAACAAATTTTGTTTATTAAGTTGATTTGTTTCACTGAACTTTAATATGAAGTTGTAGGCATATATTACTTACATATATATATATATATTTGTATGTATGTGTACACCTATAAGTTTATATAAATGTATGTAGATATAAAAGTACCAGCCATTTTTTAGGAGTTTAGGATTTATTATTCTTTAAAGTAAATATAGTATTGGGCTTTGCTTTTGTAAATATTTACCTCTTTGCCTAATAATTCTTCACTGTCAACATAACAAAAATAAATATATTTTGTTAAACAGACTGCAACACCTCTAAGTAAATAATAAATATGCATTATGCTGATCTCATTTGCATTTTAAAGTGTAAGCATTTTTCTTACAGGAAAAGAAATATCCTCCTTGACATTTAGTTTTCATAACAACTAAATATAAGAGGAAATTTCAGAAATAGCCCATCATTTCTTTCCCTTCCCTCCATCTCTACAAAAGATGACATTTGATCCTATTTATCCTTGAAAACAAGGATGTCTTATTTAATTGATTTTGTATCATCAGCACTTAGCACAATGCCTGGTAGATAGCATGTATTTAATAAATGCTTGTTGAATGACCACTCAGAAAATATATATCCTTAGAATATATATATATGCCAATAGAGAAATTTCTTGTTTCTTTGGTAGCATTTTCAAACACTAATTTAAAAATGAAGAAAACCATCCTTAAATTGAAATTATTATAATTGCAATTTATTTTTTAAATCCTTACATTATATCTTAATAATTCTAAGACAGAAGGGCAAGAGCTGGGCAAACAAGGTTAAGTGATTTGCCCAAGGTCATACAGATATGAACCCAGGTTTTCTTGATTCCAGGCCTAGAACTCTATCCACGGGTCTATGAAGCTGTCCTAAAATATTAGTAAATCTACTTGTATAATGCTTTATGATTACAAATTAGTTTTATACATGACCCCACTTGATCCTCATCCCAGTCCTTTGAGAGAGTACCATTGTATCCTTATTATTGCAGAAGAAATGGAAAGTGAAACATCTGTTAGGATTGCTCAACATGACCCAATTAAGAACTGATGGACCTGGAAAAAATGTATCATTATGGTGTAAACAAGATCACATAAGAAAAATTCCAAAGAGTGGCATTCAATTCTGGACCAGGTATTATCCTAAGAATTAAATGCTGTTCAGGAGAATTTCTCAAAATATGGAAAATTCTTTGTTTTTGTTTTATAACAATCCTCTTTCATAACTAATAGAAAGACATTTCCATAGCAACACTGCTTATTGTTTTTGATCATTTCTCATGGTGCAGTATTTAATTCTATTCCATCACAATTATATACCACAATTTGTTTGCTATTCCCTAATCTATGAGCATTACCTTAATTTCCAGTTCTTTTCCACCACAAAGAGAACTGCTATAAATATTTTGGAATATATAAGATGTTTTCCTTTTTTAAAGCCATATATAGGTACATGAAACTATGATGTAAATGACTACTGATTAGAGAACTGCAAACCAAAACAATTCTGAGATATCATCTCATACCGATCAAACTGGCTAAAATGACAAAAAGGTAAAATAACAAATGTTGGAACAGAAGTGGGGAAATGAAGATACTAATACACTGTGGATGGAACTATGAATTGATCTAATGATTTTGGAAAGCAATTTGTAATTATACCTAGAGTGTTATAAAAAGTGTGTATAGCTTTAGATCCAGCATTGTGTCATGTACCTGTGTATGGCTTTGATTTCTATATTTTAAAATTGTTCATATGTTTTCCCATTTATCAACTGGGGGATAGCTCTTATTATTATAAATTTAACATTTTTTTCTATGTACTTTAGATATGAGAGTTCTACTTGAGAGGTTATGAACAGTTTCCCCAATTTTCTGCTTTACTTCTAAGATTGGCAACATTTGTCTTACTTGTACAAAAACTTCTCAATTTAATGTATTCACAATTATCCACATATGTTCTCCATCTCTTGTTGACTCAGATTCCTCTCGTATAGATAACATAAATCTGATGAGTCATATGTATTCTGTTCTTCTAATTTACTTATGATACCTCCTTTTATGTCTAGATCATATATCCATTTTGATCCTACCTTAGTGAAGATATTGGTCTGTAACTAGTTTCTGCCTAACTACTTTCCAGCTTCCTCGACAATTTTTATCAAATAGTTATTTCTTATCCCAAAAATCTGGATCTAAGTTTTTTGTAAAAGGTTTTTATACTTTTTTTACTTTTATTGGCATTTCTTACATGTCTTTCCTTTTCCACTGACCTACCTTTCCTAGCCAATAACAGATAGTTTTGATAGTTACTGCTTTATAATACACTTTAAAATGTGGCACTGCTGTATTTCCTTCCTTTACTTTTTTATTAATTATTTTGATATTCTTGATCTTCCATTCTTCCAAATGAATTTTGTTATTATATTTCTAAAATAAAATAATTTAAAGTAATTTAATTAGGATAGTATTGAATAGTGTGATAGAGGCTGGCACTACAGAAAAAGTGCCAAGCTGAAGAGTATGTGAAATTGATCACCTCCACAGGGGAGGAGCCCCAGGAGTGGAATGCTGAGGAGAGAAGACTCTGACTGAGAGCAGTGAGGGTCTCTCGGTCTTGAGACATCGAAGAGAGAAGGTGAATAAAGACTTCCTCCTGAGGGTTACCCATTTTTCCTGCTGCTGACTGGAAATCTTTCCCCCCAACACTTCCCAATTGAAGGGACTTCTGAAGAAAAACCTGAGCAGACTTTACCTCAGCTCCTATTGCCCAGGGGTAAATCAACCTGACTTTCTCTCAGGTGGCTCAGGCTACCAAGGCCCAAGTTCCCCCAAAACTAGAGGAGGGAGAAAAAGGGTTTAGATAGAGACAGGGACTCCCTTTCCCTAGTTTCCTTTTCCCATTCCTCCCTGCCCATTATTTCCTTTTGTATTACCTGATTGAATTAACGTTAAAGGTTATCTGTTCCCCAAGCTGAGTGTGAGTGAACGGATCAAGGAGAGACCTTTCAGTCTTGAGTAGTGGAGGGGGAACAAGAGGGAAACGAGCAAATTGGGGAGAGCAGCTTTAGTGAAGGAGGGAAGGCAGGAGGGGGAAAATCTTCAAACCCCTTCTCCTCTCTCTGAGTCAATCTGCTGTCTCCCCTAAACCCTGCTTTGTGGAAAGAGGGTTCTCCTCTCTTTCTCTCTCTCCATACCAAAAGCCCAAGCTTCCCTTCAGGGGTACATCCCTCCCTTCATTCTTTTTATTTTTTTAAAAACAATAGGTAAATTATTTTAGGTAGTATTCTCATTTTTAATATATTGGCTTTGCTCATCTATGAACAATTAATATTTCTCCAATTATTTAGAGCTGACTTTGTGTAAAAAGTATTTTGTAATTATGTTCATGTAATTTCTGGTTTGTTTTGGCAGTTATATTCCTAGGAACTTTATTATATGTGTGATTATTTTAAATAGAATATCTTCTACTATTTTTTCTTAAAGGACTTTGTTAAGAATATATTAAAATGCTGATGCTTTATGTGGGTTTATTTTATATCTTGCTACTTTGCTAAAATTATTGATAGTTTCAACTAATTTGTTAATTGAATCTATAAGACTTTCCACATATACAACCATGTTGTCTGCAAAAAGGCATAGTTTTATTACCTCTTTGCCTATTTTTCTTCTCTTATTGATATTACTAGCATTTTAGTACTATTTTAAATAATACTGAGGATAATTGGTATCCTTGTTTCAATCCTGTTTTTATTTGGAAGGCTTCTTACTTCTCCCATTATAAATAATACTTGCTGATTCTTTTTATGTAAATTCTTCATATAATTTTAGGGAAAAAATACATTTATAACTATGCTTTCCAGTGGTTTTAATAGGAATGTGTGTTATACTTTGTCAAAGGCTTTTCCTGAACCTATTGACAAAATTATATGATTTTTTTTACTTTGTTATTAATACCACCAACTATGTTGATAGTTTTCCTTATATTAAACCATTCCTATATTTCTGATATAAATACTGCTTGATCCCAATGTATAATCTTTGTGAATTTTTACATTCATATTCATTATTGAAATGGGCCTATAATTTTCATTCTCTGTTTTTGCTCTTCCTGGTTTTAGGTATTTGCATCATATTTTGGGTTAAAAATTTTGTTAAACTTCTTCTTTACTGGTTATTTCAAATAATTGATTTAATATTGTTGATCTTTAGATGTTTGGTAGAATTCATCCTTCTGTTCCTGTTGTTTTTTTCTTAGGCAGTTCAATTCTGACCTGTTCAATTTCTTTTTCTAAAATGGGTTTATTTACATATTCTATTTCCTCTTCTGATAGTCTAAGGCAGTTTATTGTTTTATAAATACTTTTTCCATTTCACTTACTCTATTAAATTTGTTTCCATATGATTGAACAAAATAATTACTGATTAATTGCTTTAACTTCATCTTCATTGCTGGTATATTCACCCTTTTCATCATTAATGTTGGTGATTTGGCTTTCTTCTCTCTTTTTTATCATATTAAGCAATGGTTGATCTATTTTGCTGATTTTTTCATAAAACCAACTCCTAAGTTTACTTATTAATTCAATGGTTTTCTTATATCAATTTTCATTCATCTGACCTTTAATTTTAAGATTTCTAATTTGGTGTTTAGTTGGGGATTTTTAATTTGTTCTTTTACTAGATTTTAATTATATTCCCAATTAATTGATCTTTTCTTTCTCTTTTTCATGAATTACAATCTAAACATAATAATGTAGACATTAAATGGGAGCAATAGATTAGGACTCCTATGAGAGTGAGAATGAAGGTTATGGGTTGAAACTATGATTGATTGAATCAAAAATCAATTATCTTAATTAGATTAAAAACCTATTTGATTTATTCTAAGTCTTTTAAAAATCATTCATAATTCCTACCTTTGTAAGAATTCAAAATCCCTAAGGAAGGTGTCTTAAATATGGATCATACCCTAGACATGCTCCATAATGTTTTCTTCAATCATTTCAATCATAGCTGACTCTTCACAACACCATTTGGGATTTTCTTGACAAAAATACTGGAGTGTTTCCCATCTCCTATTCAACTTATTTTATAGAGGAACCTGAGGTAAATAGCATAAAATGATTTGTTCAGAGTCACATAACTATTAAGTGTCTGAGGCTGGATTTGAACTCAAGTCTTCCTGACTCCAGGCCCGGTGCTCCATTCACTATGCCACTTTGTTGCTCCACAACAATAGGAAACATGTTTAATGAGCATACATCCCCTTATTTTCTGCCTTGTCCAATGTCAGTAATCAGTGAGTAAACAAAATAATCTCCTTAGCATGGCTTTATCAAGAAGAGGTCATACCAGATGAACATTTTCCCCTTTTAATAGTAGTGAAATAATAAAAAGTCAGCATGGGGTAGTGAGTAGAGAGTTAGACTCAGATAGAGAACTACTAGGATTCAAGCTTAGCCTTTGACATATCTCAATGGTTTAAGCAACTCTCTAACACAGAGTGCCAAAAAATGTGCTGACCAGCATTGGTAGTGGGAGTTCTTCACTAGGAGCTTTCTACACCAATTAAATCATAGGCTTAGTCCCTATCCCTATTTACCAGGAACATAAGAATATGATATAGAATTTAGCTAAATTTTAGCAAAATAATTAATAATAAAGTGACTTGAAATTTTGTGAAAAATAATTGTCATATTTAATAATATAATTACATTAATTTGAAAATGATTAAACTGGATAAACCTGAAAATTAATCATAATGTTTCCATTGTAAGATTTAAATTAATGTCCAATACTGCAAGTATTATTTTTGTAAAGTTTATTATCTAACAAAACAGAACCACATGACTAAGTTTTTCTACCTGCTCAATAATCCCTGCTCCACCAAACCTGCAACAGGAAGGAAAAGAGAGCCGGACCTCCACCAAATGTATATACTGTCTAAATCAGTGTGTAACAACAGGAAGTGAGTGGGGAATCATCATTTTGCTGGGCATCTTAGTTTTTTCTGGGAATCATAATTTTTAGGGTAACAGATTCTAATTACACACAATATGAGCTTGGAAAGTAGCCCCCCATGCAATACATCCAGTATCCATGTTTACCATTGAACTACTTAACATTTGTATTAATGAATTGAATAAAGACATAGATACCATCCTTAGCAAATTTGCAGAAAACCAAAAGACAGGTAAGAAAATTAACACACTGGATGTCCTCCTAAAAGCATTTCAAATTTGATATATTCAAATCAGAACTCATTCATTAACCTCTTTCAAAATTCCTCTTGTCTATTGAGAATGCCACCAACCTTCCAGTCACTTAGGCTTGAAATCTTAGTTATTCTTAACTCTCAACTCTATCTCATAGCCTATATCCAAGCCTTATCAGTTTTACTTATTTGACATCCCTCAGTCCATATTCTCCTTACTACTCAAAAAGCACCGTATTATTTCATGCCCTGATATATGAAGTATTTCAGGAGATTCCTAATTGTATGATCCATTTCCAGTCTTTCCTTTCTCTAAGATACCCTCCAACGAACGATCAAATCAATATTCCAAAAGCATGGTTCTTTCTTACTGCCACACTCAAGAATCTTATTAGAGCTCTGAAAAACACAAAATATTCAGTTTAATATTTGTATCCCACCAGAGTATAGTCTATTCTACTTTTGCAGACATCAGTCAACTGACACAATGGCTTGATCACATTGCTTTTCTACAATAATAGCAAACAACTTGAGCTAGTGAACACTCTGAATGCTTTTTTGATTAGAGAGATCAATACCAAGGGTTTAGACTATATGTCAAGAAAGAAGGAACATCCTATAAATCAGAACTCTTATGTTTCATTCACTGACAACCTTTAAAACTTAAAAAGAAAGTATCACCAAGTGGTTAGAAGAGAAATGGAAGGAGGGAAAGGCATGGCTAAAGGAAATAAAATATGCATAAAACTTTATTTTCATGAAATTTGAGATCTATTCCTGCCTCTACATTTCATGTCATAATGAATCTCCGTAGTTAGGAAAGAAGAACTTTAAAATATAATGATTGAAAATGGAATGTCTACTGGATATTTGTAGCACTATCACCTACAAATGACATGTCTTCATCATTGGGCTTCCTACAGGCTTCACTTGCTTTCTAAGGTTTCTCTAACATATATCTGACTTGTTTGTTGTAGAATTTTAATAGTCCTATGTGGGTGCCCCATGGTCACATTGATGTGAAATGCCTTCTGGCTCTAAATTTTGGATAGATGATATAAGCTTCTATGGTCTTATGGATTTTTCCCTGTCCATTTTCCTTGATATATTAACTTGATAGGAAAGAAGTGT
The DNA here is from genome assembly GCF_027887165.1 of Monodelphis domestica. Taxonomy (NCBI): domain Eukaryota; kingdom Metazoa; phylum Chordata; class Mammalia; order Didelphimorphia; family Didelphidae; genus Monodelphis; species Monodelphis domestica. The sequence goes on from NC_077229.1 coordinate 270,431,625, forward strand.
TTGTTTTTTCTGAAGACTGGAGTAAAGAGATTTAGTTCTCTCTCTGTTTCATTTTATCAAAAATAATTGACAGTGGTTCTCTTGGTTGATCAAATCATTCTTTTAAGACTGAGATTTATTCACCAGAACTGCTGTGAGAAACTTTTCCAGTTATAGTAAGTCCTTATTAATTGTCATTTCAAAACTAGAATTTGTTTTAATTTGAAAAGAAACTGGACAGAAATGTATCTTGACATCAATAAAAAAATGGAAAAATCTTTTAAATCATGATTAAAACAAACAGTATTATCTTTCTTGTTTTTTGAGCCAATCTTTTCTTTGAGACAAAACAGATTGATTTTTCTCTAATCAGTTATAGATTTCATGATTTTCTCTCTATTTTCTCCTCTTACCTTAGAATAAAGGTATGCCATGATGTTTGCTATCTTATGACTTGATTTTATCTTATCTATATAAAAAATACAGTAAATTGATAAAAAACAACTTCATTTCAAGTAGACTTTTGGGGGCATTCAAGAAATACACCATTACCATAAAAAAGTCATTACACTCATCCTTCCATTCAATTTTTTGCACACCTCATTCTCTATTCACAGGATTTATTAAAGATATACATACTGAGGGATGAGATCTATTGGCTATCCATCCAAATGCATATCATTATCCAAAAGTAAATGTCCTTCATCAGTTTTTATCTCTGTAGGTCTTTTCTGTAGCTGTAGACTGAACTCTTCTGAAATATAGTAGATCACACATAGGAAGCTCTGCAATATCCTAGGCCTTGAGAAATTTAACACAATATCATCCACAAATAGTGGCATCTAGAGAACTTAATAATACATAAGAAATCCCTTTGATTTGGATTCTGCATCGAACAATCATTTTTCTACAATGCAAAAGTAGTCTTGATATCCCAAACAAGAAGACACAAAACAAAAAAGAAAACTATAGTTCCCTATCTCCAAGAAATATTGATACAAATTTTTAAATAAAACATTAGCAAGTAGGCTAAACAACATATTATAAGACTATATATAGTAACCAGGTTGGATTTACAACAGAAATGTAGGACTGGATTAACATACAAAAGACTAAATACACAACATACACTATAGTAGGAAGAATTATAACGAGAACTTCCATTAAAACAGACTATAAAGATTTAAAATATTTGAGACTTTATCAAGATCTGCCCATGAACTACATGAATTTAACTTTAAACCCTCTGCATAAAACAAGACATACCTAAAAACCTGGCAAAATAGAAACTAAAATTAAATTTAAAAATTAAATGTACATGGGTAGGTAAAGCTAAAATACAGTGACAATAGTATTTAAAATAATGTAATTGTTTGATAATATACCAAATTCCTAAATGAATATTTTATAAAAATATAAAAACAAGAATTAAACTGATAAAGAGAAATAAAAGGTCAAGAATACCAAGGGAGACAATGGAAAAGGAGGAAAGGGATCATTCAGTAATCATTGTTTTTTTCGTATTAACCAAAAAAAAAAAAAGTCAATCAGAGGAAAAGATTAGTTACACAGCACATAGAAACAAGTAAACAAAATAGCATAGTACTCAATAAAATCTTGCTTCTGGGGAAATGACTCACTCTTTGATCAAAACTGTTAAGAAAACCAGATTGGTATAAATTTATTTAGTCAAGACCTTACCCCACACATTAAATAAACCACAAATGGATATGACCAAGATATAAAAGGACAAATCATAAACTAATTAAAGGAGCAAGGAAAAAATAACCTTTCTGATGTAAGCATAAAGGAAAACATCAAGACTAAACAAGTAATGGGATCACATAATATTAAATGAACAACACTGTATAAAATTTAAAATATTTTTAACATTATTTTATTTGGTCATTTCCAAATATTATTCATTGGAAACAAAGATCATTTTCTTTTCCTCCCCCACCCCTCCCACCACCCTTCCCTCTCCCATAGCTGACACATGATTCCACTGGTTATCACATGTGCTCCTGTTTCTAACCCATTTCCATGTTGTTGGTATTTGCATTAGAGTGTTCATTTAGAGTCTCTCCTCAGTCCTATCACCTCCATCCCTGTAGTCAGGCAGTTGCTTTTCCTCGGTGTTTTTATTCCCACAGTTTATCCTCTGCTTGTGGATAGTATTTTTTAGATCCCTGCAGATTGTTCAGGGACATTGAATTGACACCAATGGAGAAGTCCACTACCTCGATTGTACCACAGTGTATCAGTCTCTGTGTATAATAATTTCCTGGGTCTGCTCCTTTCGCTCTGCATCACTTCTTGGAGGTTGTTTCAGTCCCCATGGAATTCCGCTACTTTATTATTCCTTTTAGCACAATAGTATTCCATCACCAACATATACCACAATTTGTTCAGCCATTCCCCAATTGATGGGCATCCCCTCGTTTTCCAATTTTTGGCCACCACAAAGAGTGCAGATATGAATATTCTTGTACAAGTCTTTTTCCTTATAATCTCTTTGGGGTACAAACCCAGCAATGCTATAGCTGGATCAAAGGGCAGATAGTCTTTTATCACCCTTTGGGCATAGTTCCAAATTGCCCTCCAGAATGGTTGGATCAATTCACAATTCCACCAACAATGAATTAGTGTCCCTACTTTGCCGCATCCCCTCCAGCATTCATTACTTTCCATTGCTGTCATGTTAGCCAATCTGCTAGGTGTGAGATGATACCTCAGAGTTGTTTTGATTTGCATCTCTCTGATTATAAGAGATATAGAACACTTTTTCATGTGCTTATTAATAGTTTTGATTTCTTTGGCTGAGAACTGCCTGTTCATGTCCCTTGCCCATTTATCAATTGGAGAATGGCTTGATTTTTTGTACAATTGATTTAGCTCTTTGTAAATGTGAGTAATTAAACCTTTGTCAGAGGTTTTTATGAAGATTGTTTCCCAATTTGTTGCTTCCCTTCTGATTTTAGTTACGTTACTTTTGTTTGTACAAAAACTTTTTAATTTGATATATTCCAGATTATTTATTTTGCATTTTGTAACTTTTTCTAAGTCTTGCTTGGTTTTGAAGTCTTTCCCTTCCCAAAGGTCTGACATGTGTACTATTCTGTGTTCGCCTAATTTTCTTATAGTTTCCTTCTTTACATTCAAGTCATTCACCCATTTTGAATTTATCTTGGTGTAGGGTATGAGGTGTTGATCTAAACCTAATCTTTCCCACACTGTCCTCCAATTTTCCCAGCAGTTTTTATGAAATAGTGGATTTTTGTCCCAAAAGCTGGGATCTTTGGGTTTATCATATACTGTCTTGCTGAGGTCACTTATCCCGAGTCTATTCCACTGATCCTCCTTTCTGTCTCTTAGCCAGTACCAGATTGCTTTGGTGACCCCTGCTTTATAATATCGTCTGAGATCTGGGACTGCAAGGCCCCCTTCCTTTGTATTTTTTTTCATTATTTCCCTGGATATCTTTGATCTTTTGTTCTTCCAAATGAACTTTGTTATGGTTTTTTCTAAATCAGTAAAAAAAATTTTTGGAAGTTCCATGGGTCTGGCACTAAATAGATAGATGAGTTTGGGTAGGATGGTCATTTTTATTATATTGGCTCGTCCTACCCATGAGCAGTTAATGTTTTTCCAATTGTTCAAGTCTAGTTTTATTTGTGTGGAGAGTGTTTTGTAGTTGTGTTCATATAGTTCCTGTGTTTGTCTCGGGAGATAGATTCCTAAGTATTTTATTTTGTCTAAGGTAATTTTGAATTGGATTTCTCTTTCTAGTTCTTGCTGCTGAACTGTGTTGCAATTATATAGAAATGCTGATTGATGGCTTATGTGGGTTTATTTTGTATCCTGCAACTTTGCTAAAGTTGTTGATTATTTCAATTAGCTTTTTGGTTGAATCTCTAGGATTCATGTCCTATATAGGTAGACCATCATGTCATCTGAAAAGAGCGATAATTTGGTCTCCTCCTTGCCTATTTTAATGCCTTCAATTTCTTTTTCTTCTCTAATTGCTACTGCTAGTGTTTCTCATACAATGTCAAATAATAAAGGTGATAATGGGCATCCTTGTTTCACTCCTGATCTTATTGGGAATGGATTTAGTTTATCCCCATTGCAGATGATATTAGTTGATGGTTTTAGGTATATACTGTTTATTATTTTTAGGAACGGCCCTTCTATTCCGATGCTTTCCAGTGTTTTTAATAGGAATGGGTGTTGTATTTTATCAAAGGCTTTTTCTGCATCTATTGAAATAATCATGTAATTTTTGTTGGTTTGCTTGTTGATATTGTCAATTATGTGGATGGTTTTCCTAATATTGAAACAGCCCTGCATCCCTGGTATAAATCCTACTTGATCATGGTGAATGATTCTTCTGATCACTTGCTGGAGTCTTTTTGCTAGTATCCTATTTAAGATTTTTGCATCTATATTCATTAGGGAGATTGGTCTATAATTTTCTTTCTCTGTTTTTGGCCTGCCTGGTTTTGGAATCAGTACCATGTTTGTGTCATGAAAGGAATTTGGTACAACTCCCTCTTTGCTTATTATGTCAAATAGTTTGTATAGTATTGGAGTTAGCTGTTCTTTGAATGTTTGATAGAATTCACTGGTGTATTCGTCAGACCCTGGGGATTTTTTCTTAGGAAGTTCTTTGATGGCCTGTTGGATTTCTTTTTCTGATATGGGATTATTTAAAAAATCTATTTCTTCTTCTGTTAGTCTAGGCAATTTATATTTTTGTAAATATCCATCCATATCACCTAGGTTGGTATATTTATTGCCATATAGTTGGGCAAAGTAGTTTTTAATAATTGCCTTAATTTCCTCTTCATTGGAGGTGAAATCCCCTTTTCATCCTTGATGCTGTTAATTTGCCTTTCTTCTTTCCTTTTTTTAATTAGATTGATCAGTACTTTGTCTATTTTGTCTGTTTTTTCAAAGTACCAGCTTCTAGTCTTGTTTATTCGCTCAATAGTTCTATCACTTTCGATTTTATTAATTTCTCCCTTAATTTTTAGGATCTCTAGTTTGGTTTTCTTCTGGGGGGTTTTAATTTGTTTGTTCTCAAGTTTTTTGATTTGCATTTCCAATTCCTTGATCTCTGTCCTCCCTAATTTGTTAATATATGCACTCAGGGATATGAATTTTCTTCTAAGTTTTGCCTTGGCTCCATCCCATATGGTTTGAAAGGATGTCTCGCCTTTGTCATTTTCCTCAATGAAATTATTGTTTCTATGATTTCTTCTCTAACTAACCAATTTTGGAGTATCATATTATTTAATTTCCAATTAATTTTTGATTTGGCTCTCCATGTACCCTTACCGATCAATATTTTTATTGCCTTGTGATCTGAAAAGGCTGCATTTATTATTTCTGCTTTTTTGCATTTGAGTGCCATGTTTCTGTGACCTAGTGTATGATCTATTTTTGTGAATGTACCATGTGGTGATGAAAAGAAGGTGTATTCCTTTTTGTCCCTATTTATTTTTCTCCATATGTCTATTAACTCTAGTTTTTCTAAGATTTCATTCACCTCTTTTACCTCTTTCTTTTTTATTTTTTGTTTGATTTATCTAAATTTGATAGTGGTTGGTTCAAGTCTCCCACTAATATGGTTTTACAGTCTATTTCCTCCTTCAAGTCTCATACTTTCTCCATTAGAAATTTGGGTTCTATACCATTTGGTACATACATGTTGATTAGTGATATTTCCTCATTGTCTATGCTCCCTTTTAACAAAATATATTTACCTTCCCTATTCCTTTTGATCAGGTCTATTTGTGCTTTGGCTTTGTCAGATATCATGATTGCAACTCCTGCCTTCTTTCTATCAGTTGAGGCCAAAAAGGTCTTACTCCAACCTTTAATTCTGACCTTGTGAGAATCAACCCTCCTCATATGTGTTTCTTGAAGACAACAGATGGTAGGGTTTGGGGTTCTAATCCAATCTGCTATTTGTCTACGTTTTATGGGTGAGTTCATCCCATTCACGTTCAAAGTTATGATGGTCACTTGTGGATTTGCTGGCATTTTGATATCTTCCCCTAGTTCTGACCTTTCTTCTTTAGCTATATCCTTTTGAACCAGTGATTTACTTTGGGTCAGTCCCCCTAGTCCCCTCCCTTGATATGCTTCCCTTTCTAGCCTCTCCCTTTTTATACTCCCTTCCCCTCCCCCCTCTCCTTCCCTCCCTTTTTATACTCCCTCCGCCCTCCTTAATTTTCCTTTCTTTCTTGCCCTGTTGGATAAGATAGGATTCAGGATCCCACTGGATCTAGATGTTCTTCCCTCTCAGATTTGATTTCACTGAGAATAAGGTTTAAGTAATTCCACTTCATGCTCTTTTCCTCTTCTTCTCATATGAGAGTTCTTCCCCTCCCCTTCCCATGTGTATCTTTATATGGGAAAGATTATTCTCTTAAGTCCCCCCCCTATTTCTTGAAGTAAATCTTAGTATTATTGACAGTTCTCCCCCTCCCTTTTCCTTTCTTTGCCCCCACTTTCACCAAATCTTCTTAATGCCCCAATATTTCCCTATGCATGTTTCTTCTAACTACTCTTATGATGCATACAAATTTTGAGAGTTACACAAAACATTTTCCCCACATATTAATATATATATATATATATATATATATATATATATATATATATAATTTGATGTAAATGTAGTCCTTATAGAATAGAGTTTGGCTTAAAGAAAAAGATAAGCTTTATCTCCTTTTCCCTTTCTTTCATATTTATCTTTTCATGTTTCTCTTGCTTTCTGTGCTTGGATATCAAATTTTCCACTAAGTTCTGGTCTTTTCTTAGCAAATGCTTGGAAGTCTTCTATTTTTTTGAATGCCCATACTTTCCCCTGGAAGTATATAGTCAGTTTTGCTGGGTATTTCATTCTTGGTTGGACACTCAGCTCTCTTGCCTTTCTAAATATCGTGTTCCATGCTTTGCGGTCTCTTAGTGTGTTAGGCACTAAGTAATGTGTGATCCTTATGGGAGCCCCCCTATATTTGAAGCTCCTCTTCTTGGCTTCTAGTAGGATTTTCTCCTTTTCTTGGAAGCTCTTGAATTTGGCAATTACATTCCTGGGGGTTGTCTTTTGGGGATTTAGTATATAGGGTGTTCTATGAACCCTTTCTATTTCTATTTTGCCCCCTTGCTCCAGAACGTGCGGGCAATTTTATTTTATAATCTCCTGTAGAATAACATCAAGTTTATTGTTTATCTCTGTTTTTTCTGGGAGACCGATAATTTGGAGGTTGTCTCTTCTTCCTCTGTTTTCCAAGACTGTGACCTTTTCAGTGAGATATTTTATGTTTTCTTCTAATTCATTAATTTTTTGGCTTTGTTTTATTGATTCTTGCTGTTTTATGATCTCGCTTTCTTCGAGTTGCTTAATTCTGGTCATTAGGGACTGGTTTTGCTTTTCAGCTTTGTCTGCCCTTCTGTTGGATGCTTCCCGCTCTTTCTCCAATTGTGCAGTCTTATCTATCAGACTACTGATCTCTTTCTCCCATTTTTCTTTCCAGAAGGCTTCCATCTTTTGGGTAATCTCCAGTTTGAGATCTTCCAGAGCTTGTTGATAGTTTCCTTTTTGGGAGGCATGTTCTGATTTTTTTTTTTTTGGATTTCATCCTCATTCTCTTCTTTTCCTTGGGTACTCCCACCATAAATGTTTTCAATAGTCACCTTTTTCCCTTTCTTCCTGGAGGCTTGATTTTGGGCCATGTGAGCCATCCCTTTGGTGGTTTTATTCCACTTTCTTTTTTGGTCTGGGATCTGGGTGATGTGGGCCGGTTTTCTGTGAATTTAGGTTGCCTCAGACTAGTTCTTCCCAGTCTCCGAGGTTTCTTAGAGCGCTGGGGCTCTGATCACAGCCAAACTGCCCAGGTGTTCAGCTCTGCCCAGATAATCAGCGTGTGATCCACCCCTGGTGTTTAGCTCCACCCAGATACTCAGCACAACCACCCCGAGTACAGCTCTGCAGCCCCTGTGCTCAGCGCAGGATTCTCCCATGAAACTGCCCTGAGATGTTGTTTCCTGGCAGCCCCCAGATCCCAAAGACCCTGGAGTGCCCCCCCCCAGACAGAGACATTCCCCACTGACTCGCTGTCCCAGTGAGCGCTCCGGTAGCTTACTCTGGTTTGGTGGGGAAGGTGTGGGGGGTGGGGAAGGGCGGCTCAGTTCACATTTCTGTCCAAGCTTTTCCTCCTTCTTATTATAGTGTGGAAATGTTCAAACCCTACGTACCTTCACCTCTTTGGGGTACTGGGGAGTCCTTCTGTTCCTCCAAAGGTGATTTTTATGCTCCTTTGATGTAATCTATTTCATTCGATGCCAGGGAGGGGAAGCATGTGGTGTCTAGATTGCAGCCATATTTACCCGGAAGTCCAAAATTTAAAATATTTTTAAGGACAAATCTAATGCAGTAAAAATTTCAAGAGAAGCAGATAATTGAGGGAAATCTTTACAATAGACTATACTTACAAAGGTCTCATTTTCAAGATATGTAAGAAAACGCTTCAAATTCTTAAGACTAAGAGATATTTCCAATAAATAAATTGCCAAATTATATAAAGAGAGTTTTCTAAGGAAGAAATCTAAGTTAACAATAGTGATATGAAAGAATGTTCCAATTCAGCAATAATTCTAGAAATAAAAATTAAAAACGTTCTACATTTGAGGTTCTACATACTGTAAAAAAGAAAATGATAAATTTTAGAGGGACTATGAAAAACCTTATTACACAGCTGGTGGATCTTTTCACCACAATTTTTTCCTAGCCATTATGGAGAATAGTTTGGAATCATTCCCAGAAAGTTACTCAAATATGTATACCCTTTGACCTAGATAGCTATAATACCATGACTGGGCTTATATCTCCAAATAACTAAAAGCTGAAAAAGAATATATGTTAAAAAAAAAAAAGATTTAGAGCCCCTTTTGTCATGGTTATCAACAATTGGAAACTATGTGCTTCTCATCCTATTGGGTAATAGCTAAATAAATTGTGACATATAAATGTATTAGAAATTGCTGTGCCTTAATAAATGATGAAATGGTTTCATGGAAAATTGTGATGATTTCTATGAATTGATACAGAGCAAAATCAACGAACATATTAGAAAAATTTACATAGTGACAATATTATAGAGAAAAGTAACTCAAAAGAGTTTGTAACTCTAATAACATAATATCCTTAATAGTGAAGAGATAGTTAAAAATTTTTAACAGAAATTTTCCATTTTTTATCCATTGGTTTATCTTTGAGTTCCATTTTTTAGGACTTCATGGTGAAATCATTTAAATGGTCCTCTTGTAAAATTTCCTTCAACTTGGCCTCTTATTTTATAAGATAGTACTTTTAATAATATTTCATGATACTTCTCTATAAATTTTACAAAGAAGTTTATTTTTTTTATATATTTTGTCCTTAATTAACTTAGATTCCAGAAGGTCTACATTCTGCCTCAGATACTTACAAGATTTATCATCCCCAGACAAGCCACAATCTACCCCAAGTTCTGTTTCTAGATTTGTGAAGTAGCAATGATAACAGCACCTTCCTCAAAGGGTCATTGTGAAAATCAGATACATGTAAACTGTTTTGAAAATATAAAAGTGGTATATAAATATTAGCATTGTTGTTGTTAGCATGTTTCTAATTAGCAAAGAGGTTAACTGGTAGAGGTGATTTGTAGGATCTTTTAAATTCATTATAATATTAAACTTCTGTAAGAAATAGTTATAATTAATGATAATATCCATTACTTCATCTGTTTCTCATTTTTTAATATAAACAGCTTATTTTAGTCAGTCTGGATGGCATTTTTACATGACACTTGCTCTCATTTTTATTTTTCTTGTTTAGTTTTAAATTTTATCTCTAACTAATTGATAGTCTTACTTAACCCAGACATTAATTCAGAAATGACTTTCTTATCAGTATCAAATAATATGGTATTTATTAAAATACAGTCAATCTAATTCTTGTTAAATTATCTCATTATCTACATGTAGCATTTCCTCAATCTTATCAAGAAAAAATTCACAATGGATAGGTGAAAATTTTCTGTATAGATTGTAATCCTTTGGCTTTTTTCATTTCTTACTAGTGTAACATATTTTTCCATCAATTTCCTCTATGCCCATCACTTTATTATAGTACCCAAGTCCACATATATGTGGATTTAATATGGAAGGTCTTAATTGAACTATTCTTAAAATTTCTCTTCTTACTCCTCCTCTACAACTAATATTGGCACTTAAACTAAAAACATACTTAAGATATTCTTTTTACAAATACATACCAAAAGGATTAAAATAGTAGATAATTTCATTCCAATAAATGATATTTTATCATTGCCTTTGGACACACTACACAACTAATTACTTTATGTTTAATACTTCAAAGATCCAGAAAAAAAAAACCCTTCCATTGAACTGTATATCTCGTTTGTTTTCTGGTGACATTTATAGTAAGAATGGCAAGGCTCACAGGTTCAGTTCCTCTGGTTTCTGGTCTACTTGTTGCCCATTGGACAGGATTATGATGTTAGGTTATAAAATACATTGCTATATATAAAAAGTTTAAAAACCGTATTATTTTTCCTCTTAGTGCCCTCTGATTCCTTTTTCCACCACTGCTACTCTAGTTGTAAAAGACTACCATGCAAGATCATGAGACTATTTTTCTTTGCTTTACAAATTGTTTTGGCCAAAGAATTCATCACTATTTGACCAGTACTCTAGTAGTGAGTTTCTCCATACTTAGTTAAGCCTATCCTAAGAAAGGAAACAATCTATCATTAGAACCATATTCAAGCCTTTTCAATGTGATAGAACCTGCTGACAGTTGCAGTCCACTAGTAAATCCTTTAAGGCTCCAAGGTGTGATGCCTTGAAGCCTTCTCAAGACAGTGAGGAATGAGAGTAGCTTTATCTGGAGAGATAAGATGCAATCATTTCCTTAAGTGATGTCTTCCAGTTCACTCTTACTCTGTTTAACATAGGGTCTTCCAATTTTTTCCAAGTTTTCGTGGCCTGATTCTTTATAATGTATTCACTCTACCTGAAGGTAATTGTGTGTATTGATGAAGTCTGATAAGAGTCAAAAGAGTATTGGACATAGATCAAGGGAGAGTTGGGTTTCAGTATTATCTTTAACATTGATTATAGGGTAATGCAAAAGTTATTGAACCTCTTAAAACGTATTTCCTCATTTTTAAAATGAGGATAATAATATCTCTAATAACTATCTCTCGGAGTTTCTGGGAGAAAAGTACTTTGTAACTCTTAAAGTGCCATAAAAATGGTTTGGTTATGAATAGCAATTATCACTAAATATATCCTTATATGAGGATAAACAAAAGAAAAGATGTGAGATAATCTATTACTCTTCTACTACTACATTCCTTCTTGAAGCACCAATTTAAATTACTTACCCAAGGATCCATAGACAATATTTGCCCAGAGCAGGACTTGAAGCCAGCTTGTCTTCTTTCAAAATCAGGCTCTCAAAATACTAGAGCATGGTGCCTCTCCATATAATTGATGCTAAATAACTGTTGCTTTATTAGCAGTTAACATTTTTATTTGGTATTTGTTCATGAAAAAGAAGGCATTTTCCTGTAGACTGGTTATGTAAAATGAGGCAATGGAGAGGGCAAAGTAGCAGAACTTCAAAAGGATAAGGCACATGCACAGTTCTTAAAAACATTCAGGGTGATGAGTTATCTATCAAATTATACCTTGGCATAAGATATTTTAATCACAGAAATGACAAATTAATCCCCAAGTGATAAATTCCCTATTTTATCTTTCCTTTGGTTGCGAGGACACTCAAACTAATTTATTTAATTGTGATAAAATAGCCCCTGTGAGACAGTTATTCCTGAGTTCTTCCTTTTAAATATTCCTCAAAATATATTTGGCTACATAATTTTTAGATTAACCAAAAAGCAAAGTGTTGTCCATTTTCACATCATTCAATTGACTCTCATCAAGTCTTCTCAAAAAGTATAAGGCCTCTTTTTAATCTAGTTAATAAAAAAATCAGTAATCATTCCTCCTTGGTTTCTACACCTTTGAACATAGTTGGCCACTCCCTCCCTATTTACTTTCCATTCCCTTGGTTTCAGGGTTGACCATGTGTGAAATAGCATATTTTTTCTTTGACTTATTTTGACTTTTCTCTCTTTTCCAAGCCAGAAGTGGAGTAAGGAAGCAATATGGGGGAACACCTGGACTGAGTAATTGGGAGAACACTGGTGGTCTTTAGGAAAGTTTTTTCAGTACATATTTGAGGACAAAAAGCCAATTAAAGGTGGTTGAGAAGATATTGGATATATATCAGTTCTGTTTTTATGCCCTAGTCATCTATCCTTGTCTCCCACCCTCACCACCACCATGGAACCCTATTTTAAAACATTTTAAATAATTATATCAGTGTAGAAGAAAAGAAAGATGGTGAATAACTGGTTTGTCTTGAAAGGTCAACAGAAAGCTTTTGTCTTCCTTTTTTCTATACTGTATTATTCAAGATATCTGAGGAAGATAAGACTCAATGGAGAAGAAAAAACTGAAGCTCTAAGAAAGAGATATACAGCTAAACAAAAGAAAGGGGGTTTTGGAGGAGTCATAAGAGAAAAGGATCAAGGGGCAAAGCTAATCATTGTTAGATTAAATAATATAAGAGAAAGTAATGAAATAACGCCAAGAAGCACTGAAGACAAAGCACTATGCAAAGAGAACATGAGCTGATTTCCATCTTTTTAGTGAAGAGACTCTCATATATAATAAGCATTTATTAGAGTGGAGATTGTAGGAGAAATTAACAGAAGAAAATTCTGAACTAGCTACTGTAAGACGTTAGATAAAGAATCAATAAGGTCAACAAAGAAGAATAGATAAAAAGAAGCAAGGACCCAAATTAAATTATCTAAAAATATATAGGTGCTTAAAGTCAGGCTGGGTTAGTGATTTCTTCCATAGACACCCAAAGCAGTACAAAAAACAGTAGTGGAAAAATCATCACCTCATCACCCCTGCACTGTCCGCAAGGATCTAATTTTGGCCCCATGATGATTATTAATTTTATCAATGAGCCAGATTAAGGCAAAAAAGGTATATCTGTTAAATTTGCAGATGATATATATCTGAGAGGTAGAACTATAATATGTTGGATGACAGTCTGGATCCAAAAAACATTCAGCAAATTAGAATAATAGGTCAAATCTGTTGACATAAAATGTAATGTTAATAAATCACTCAAGCATAGACTCTCCGAGTTGCATACAATATCATCAGCCAATTAATTTAAATCATAACTAACTCAAAATTTCCTCCTAGAGTATCCACAACCAGGGGATAATATAGTTTCAAGTTTAAAATTTCATAATTATGATTAGGAAAGTATGGCGATAACAAAAAGAAACTACCTAGGCCACCTTATAAGGACAAGTGAATGGAAAAATTAAACTACTTAAAGATTTCATGAGTGACTAGAAAGTTATTATAGCATTTATTTGCATTGGAATATATTTTACTAGGCATGGTGGTACATACCTATACTCCTAGTTATTTGGAGAGGCTGATGGGTTACTTGAGTTCAGGAGTTATAAGCTGCATGTAGTAAAGGCTAAAATCAATATAATGTTCATACTGACTGCTACTAACATGATCAGCCCCCATTAACAAGGGGATAACAGGCTGCCTAAGGAATATTGAATCAGCACAGCTCAGAAACAAAGCAGAAAAAGCTTCCATGCCAACGAGCAGTAAGATTGAACCTATCTGTGGCTTTTTATTATACTTCCAACCTAGATTATATAGGGAGACCAAATCTCAAAAGCAAACAAAAAGAAATAAATTTATATTAGGGCTATAATGTAAATAAATATTTGGAAAAATATAAATGTTAAAAGAGAGTAAGATTGTTTAATATTCAGTTAATATATCATATATAACATAACAAATCTGTTATATATATTAAACATTTTGTTATAAATAATGTTTAATGTTGTTTCTAATAAACCACTTTAGAAAAAAATAAAGATTTGAATGGAAAACAAGTTCAAGACTTCCAACTAAGGTAACTGCCTGAATAAAGGCATGTAGATTGCCCAGGTTCTATGTATTTACTCCATCAAAAATTTGAAACTTGAGCCAGAGAAAAGTAATCAAGAAATTCAATGAGGAACTAGAGGGTCTACTTCTATCTCTAAACTACACAAAAAGTCAATAGTCCACAATTACTAGGAAAGGGGCCCAACAGCAAAGGTCACAGCCTTCAAAGCACAAAAGCTTCCAAAGATGACCCTAGGTGGACCTTGATATACATGTAGTCTCTGAGGTTCTGTGTCCAGAGGCAGCAATATTAAGAGGGTCCTATATATAGTATAATCCTTAGACCAGGATAATTCAGGTGTCCAGTAATTCCAAAGCCCCTAGAATTCTGTCTTGACATGTCAGAAAGGAATGTAATACTCAAAGATCTAGGCCAGAATAATCCTATCTTAAGTAATAGTAATCAGTAATCAGTAGTAGCAATCAGTAAAGGAATCCTGGGAATACAACAGAAGAGTGAGCCCATGAAATATTGAACATCCACCCCAAAATGTAGCAAGTTCCAATTAGGAAGACAAATTTAAAGACAAAGAATGAAGAAAAATATAACAAGTATAAAAAATTATGGATCTAAAAATTATTCCCACAAAATAGACTCTATAACAACTGCAGGCAGAGACACAAAAGGGGAAAATGGATTTTCTGCAACTATATGAAAATCTATAAGAAATTTAGGAAAAGAATTTTTTAAAAGAATGAAATAAAAGCAATGGGGGCAAAAAGTAGAAAGAAAACAAATAGCTCAGAAGAAGAAAAATATAAAATAAGTAGACAGCCAAGTAACTCTAAAAACTGGAATAAATGAAGAATAAATTAATAACAAGACAAAACAAAATATTAAAATGAAATAAAAAACTGAAAAAATAGATCTATAAAATACATCAATAACAAATCACCTTGAAAACAGAGCAAGGAAAGATAATGTATAAGTAAACTCTCTAAAAACTATCAATTTAAAAAAACCTGGACATAATGGACATCATAAATAAAAACTGTCCAGATTTCTTAGATATAGAGGACTACATGCAGATAGAAAGATCAGGTCCTAAAATAAATCACCCAAATAAAAATCCCAATAAAATTTCAAAGCTAAAATCCACGGCTTTGTCATCAAAGAAAAAAAGGCTAAAATCAAATCAAAAGAATAAATTTAAATACAATAGAACCAACCAGTCAGGATCATGCAGGATTCATACTAACACAAGAGATCTTGGAGTACTAGACACAAAAAGGCAAAAGCTATGAGTTTACAGTAAAGAATTATTTATTCTTTTCATAATGAAAATATTAACACTAAGTAAGGAATTTAAAATAAATAAGAGTGCAGAGAAGCATAGATAGATAAAATGTATCTGAACAACAAAACAATATGGAAAAACTTTTGTGATTCTGCTAAAGAAGTACTTGGGGAAAAGATATATCTCTACATACATTCATCAATTAAAAAGACTAAAAAGCCATAATTTCTGAATGAAATTTCTAAAAACTGGAAAGTAGCAAATATACAAAATAGACATCTTGAAAAATAAAGACCAACAAAATAGAGAAAATTCACTTAATTGATAAAAAAAACTAAGAGCATTTCTAAAAAAAGAATAATTTACCAAATTTTATTTTAATAAAGGAAAGCATTTATACTAAGATATAAAAAGGAAAACTAACAATTAGGGATGAAAATACAAACGATTTTATCCTAATATATGGCAACTAACTCTAACAGATGAAATAAATGAATATTTAACAAAAAAAAATTGTTACCCATGAAAACAGAACAAAATATTATTTAAATAATATGTTATCAGAAAAAGAAAATGAAAAATTCATGAACAAGCACCCAAAAGGAAAAGAAAAACTTGAAGCATTTATATATTATTCTATCAAATATTCAATGAAGAATTTATCCTGATATTTTAAAACTCCTTATAAAAATAGCAAAAGAATGTATTCTTATAAAATCTTTCTGGAATACAATTCTGATTTGGACACTTGAAACTTGAAAGAGACAAAGCAGAAAAAATAAATCGAGAGACCAAGTTTCATAATGAACAATGAGACAAAAAACATTAAAGAAAATATTGAAAAAGTCGCAAAAATAGCATGGTTAAAAGACTATGTTCTATGACCAGATTGTATTTTTTCCAGAAATTTGAGGAAAGTTAGGTCAATATAAGATAAGCTATTGATATAACACCATATTAATACCATTTTTCTATCAATTGATGTGAGATAAAGCTCCATAAAATTAAACACTCGTTTCTATTAAAACACATACCCCTACATAGAAAATATAGGAATGAATGAACTTACCCTAATATGATAACTAGTATTCATCAAAAATCAAGAACCTACATTATACATAATAAAGGCTACAGCTTTTATAATAAGATTAGAGGTAAAAGAAAAATATTATTCACACTCACTATAATCTAATATCATTCTGGAAATGCAAGTAATAGCAATTTTAGAAGAAAAAAAATAAAAGAAAAAAGGAGAAAGTTTTTTTTTTTTTGGATCATGGATCCTCTTGGCAGTCTGGTGAAATCTGTTAACTCCTCAGAATCATGTGTTTAAATGTATAAAATAAAACAATGGGATCACAAAGGAAACATTTCATACTGTCCTTCTCTTTCTCCCCCCCCCCTTTTTTTATTTGATCATTTCCAAACATTATTCATTGGAGACAAAGATCATTTTTTTTTCCTCCCCCCCCCACCTCTCCCATAGCTGACATGCAATTCCACTGATGTTCCACATGTGTTCTTGATTCAAACCCATTTCCATGTTTTTGGTATTTGCATTAGAGTGTTCATTTAGAGTCTCTCCTCAGACATGTCCCCTCAACCCCTGTAGTCAGGCAGTTACTTTTCCTCGGTGTTTTTACTGCTACAGTTTGTCCTCTGCTTGTGGATAGTGTTTTTTCTCCTAGATCCCTGCAGATTGTTCAGGGACATTGCATTGCCACTAATGGAGAAGTCCATTACATTCTATTGTAACACAGTGTATCAGTCTCTGTGTACAATGTTTTCATGGTTCTGCTCCTCTCCCTCTGCATCACTTCCTGGAGGTTGCTCCAGTCTCCATGGAATTCCTCCACTTTATTATTCCTTTTAGCACAATAGTATTCCATCACCAACATATACCACAATTTGTTCAGCCATTCCCTAATTGATGGGCATCCCCTCATTTTCTGATTTTTGGCCACCACAAAGAGTGCAGCTATGAATATTCTTGTACAAGTCTTTTTCCTTATTATCTCTTTGGGGTACAGGCCCAGCAGTGCTATGTTGGCCTTCTCTTTCATTTTGGAGGAGACAGGAAGAGGAGAACCCCATCCCACAACCTTTCCACCCTGCCCCCCCCCAAAAAAAAGCAAAGTATAGGTTTTAGGCCAGAGAGAATCACAGACAAGAGGGAAATCTTTGAAAGTAAATATTGGAATATTTTCCATATTTAAGAAGAAAAAGTAAGCTGTATAAAATAAAAATTTTCAGTTGCATATTAAAATCAAAACAGAAAAGCTGTTAACCTTTGAAGTGACCTTAGACATGACAATTCATTGCCATCTCTAAAGGTCTTGAAATTACCCACAAAATACTCAAATATTCCCTTAAGTAAATCTATAGTCTCCTACATCTTATTCCTAAAATTAAATCTGTCTTTTCTCAAATATTCAATATAAAGACAAACTGACTTTTTCTTCAGAAATGTATTTTTAAAAGTCTTATTCTATAATTATATTATGGTTCTCTTGCATAAGATGAGGACTCTGGATATTAAATGAGGAAAAAATTTTTATTTGCAGGGGATAATCATCGGAATCAAACTTGAGCTAGGGTCTGGGGAGTAAAGACCTGATCAGTAGAGGTAACTTAGTTATCTTTCAGTAGAGATAACTGCCCAAAGCTAGAGAATACTGGTCACTCTGAAGATAAAATGGGAATATAGGACCAAGTGTCTTACAAAGAAGGATGATCAAAGTTAGTATGGTGAGTGGGGTTCTGAACAAATACATGACATCCACATAATAACAAACTAAGAGTAAATATTAAGAAAGTTGATAGAGAAGCAAAGCAAACAAAAGAGAATAGAGTAAGCAAGAGTATGGTCTGGGCAATCAAATACCATGAATTCAAACATTGCACATCTGGGGAAAAGCAACTAAAAGCATAAAAAGTTCACTCTCTGAGATTTATTTTCTCTAACAAGATTTATCCATGCATCCCAGCTTCTTTTGACCCACTGGAAAACATGATAGAAATATCCTTCTCATGGGGAATGGCTAAGAAATTGTGGTATATGGTGGTGATGGAATACAATTATGCTATAAAGAATAGTGAATCACTTAATTTCCATAAAAATTCGAAGGACCTACAAGAACTGACGTGGTGTGAAATGAGCAGAACCAGGAAAACATTGTACATAGTAACAGAAATACTTTGGGACTATCAAATGTAACTGACTTTGCTACTAATAGCAATGCAATGATCCAGGATAATCCTATGGGACTTATGAGAAAGAATGCTATCCACATCCAGAGAAAGAACAATGGGAGAAGAAATACAGAAGAAAAACATATGATTTATCACTTGTTTATATGGGTATATAATTTGGGGTTGGGGTTTTAAAAATTTTTTTACAAAAATGAATAATAAAGAAATGGTGATAATACATGTGGAATTGTTTGTCAGCTCTGGGAGGCAGAGGGAAGAGGGGAAGGGGAGAACATGAATCACGTAACCATGGAAAAATATTTTTAAAATAGAACTATATTTAAAAAAAGAAACATCCCCCCAGAATCTCAAAAAGTCAGAGACATGTTATATCCAGACATTTTGTCTAATATTTTAGTTACATTATGGGTAGAACAAGACTTTTAATGTAGTGCTCAAAACTTACTGTAGCCAAAACTAGAAATAATAGTGTCAATGACAAATATCATTCAGTATTACCTTGAATCAATCATGAGATAGAGGAAGCCTTCACATTGGTCATAAGGAAAATGCCCGTAGACATTTATCCTACGGGGTAGATGAGTCAAGCTACCAGTCCCTGAGAAATAGGGTAATAGAGGGCTCAGTGACAACTTGAGACTGATGCTTATAAAGTCACTAAGATAGATAAAGGGATAAATCACCTGGAGGGTAACCATTAGAGGATGGAAGCATGCTACCTTATAGCTGTATAGCTTAAATAATTATTCTTACTAAACAGTTTGTACACTGCTGAAAGAGTGAAAATGCTGTTCAAAATACAAATGTAACATTATAGCTTTAGAAAATGTAACATTTATAATATTTTTAAACTATATTCTAAAGAACTGTCCAGAAAACACTCTGAAAAGTTATTTATAAAGTTATTCACTACCTCAGTTCAGAAATTAGTTTTACAAAACATTCCCATTTCTATCCATATTATTTATACCAATGCTATACATCTTCATATATTTATAGAATGTAGAAATGATACATTTTATTTTGAGTTCCTTTCTGTAACTCATAGGCCTTTAACACATTCTTATATATAAATTCATGATTAAGATAACCTTCCATAATTGTTAGCTTGTTCTTAGGAACTTTGTGTAATTATCAATTTCAGTATCCATAATTAACAGGGAAATGAACCAAATAAGATGTCCAAAGTTCATATACAAACTGTCCCCATGTAACCAAAACATTAATGAAAATTGCCACTGAAATCACTGGCATAATGCATTACAACTTATCTTGTCTGGTTTTTATTGTTTGGACAAACACATGTTCCTTTTTAACTATAGGCAAATTGAAACATTAGGATATCCAAGAATTTCAATTTCAGAATACTTTCTGTCTTTTACTAAAAGTCAAGATTCTTTCCCAAAGATCCTACCCATACAACCCAAGAGAAAAAAGAAAAGAAAATTTCAGCAAAATTAATCAACCTATCAATGAAATCCAAAATTATATAAAGAATTTGGCAATCACAGTTGAAAAAAAAGGAAGGAGGGACATTCTCATATCTTTCCTTATAGAGTCAATCTTAGTCATGGAAATTTCAAATTGCATTTTCTTTTTATACTTTCCACTTATGTTGTTGTGGTCATTGTATATATTATTTTCCTGGTTCTACTTACTTCATATTTCCTAATGTCGTGTATATGTATTTCTAGGTTTCTCTGTATTCATCAGTCATGATTTCTCTAGTGTTTTTAGTTTCATGCCCAATTCACCAATCTGCTCTCTTTTCTTTTTTTATTGATATGAGCATTTAAGGATATAAATTTTCCCCTAAGTAATTCTTTGGGTTCAATTCTTAAATTTTGGTGTGTTGTCTCCTCATCATCAGTCTATTTAATGAAAGTATTAGTTGTTTCTATGATTGCTTTTTGACCTATTCATTCTGTTTTATTCAAATGCTTAATTTATTTTGTTCAAACTGTAATTTTAAAAATTTAATTAAAATTTTCCCCAACAACATCTAAAAAAACTTTTCAGCATTTTAAAAGGAATTTTAATATCAAATTCTATTCCTCCCTCACCTAATCCTCCTCCCCCAATATTAATTGGTAAACAACCTACTATAGATTTACATGTACAATCATATAACATATTTCCACACTTATCTTTATGTGGAAGGAAAGTCAAATGAAAATGAAGCAAAAAAATTGCTTTGGTTTGGATTCAGACTCCATCAGTTCGTTCTCTGGAAGGAGATAGCATTTATCATGAGTTTTTTGGGGTTGTTTTGTATCATTATATTGCTAAGAATAGCTAAGTTATTCACTGTATAGTATTGCTGTCACTTATGTACAATGTCTTCCTGGTTCTACTTACTTCACTTACTTGGTGAGTCTTTCCAGATTTTTCTGAGCTCCTCCAGCTGAGAATTTCTTATAGCACAAAGGTATTCCATTACAATCATATACTATAACTTACTCAGCCAGTCTCCATTTGATAGGTCTCCCCTCACTTTCCAATTCTTTGCCCCCACAAAAAGAACTGCTTTAAACATTTTGTACCTATAGATCTTTCCCTTTTTAAAAAAATTATCTTTAAAAACCTAGTAATGGTATTCCTGGGTTAAAAGGCATATAGTTTTATGGCCTTTCGAGCATAGATACAAATAGCTCTGCATAATGGTAAAATCAGTTCACAACTCCCCCAACGTGCATTAGTGTCTCAACTTTCCCCCATTCTCCTGTAAACCTCAAAATTTCTCAGACTTATGAACGTTAGGGGTTTCCCCCATTGGGAAATCTTCTACTTAAAAAAATTCCCTAGCAGATGGCGAGAACTCTACTTGAGTGTGGGGGCTCCTAGCTACGGGAGTGTCCCTGCTCCACCCTACTTAAGACTGCTTTAGGACAGAAAACTGCTTGCTAAACAATGAAAGTACTTTGATCCATGCTTATGGAAGGGACAGGAAGTTCTTTGAGTCATGACTGTTTTAGAATTGATACAATGGGATACTAAGTACCTATAAAGGTGGGGCAACTTGTAAACTACTTAAACCTAAAAGGGTGATAACTTATTCAGAGGTTTTTTTCTTAATGAAATTTGTCGACACAGCAGCATTTTTTTCTGACTTACTAAAGAGATTAAAACTACTCAGCTGTGAATTCAAAATGGGTGGTCCTTTAGAAACATCTACAGTGATTGGTAGATGTAAGGACTTAGGGGAGGTGACAGAGGAAATTTTGCCCTTAAAAATAAGAGCTTGAATCTCATTCAGGAATCTTGATTTCTGATTCTCATTCTGGAGGATCTCATTCTGAGAGACTCATTTCCTTGAGGACTAATGCTTGAGGGCTCTTTCCTTGGAGATAGATCTCTTTGAGGAAAAGTGCTCTTGGAGGAAATCTCATTCTGAAGGAGAGCTCCTTGAGGAGCTCCTCTGAGGGACTCTGTCCCTTTGGGGTAGGAGCTCTGGAGGCTCTTGAGAGAGAGGCCCTTTGAAACAATCTCTGGCTGGAAGACTCTTTGAGGAAGGACACTGGCCTGGTGTCACTAGTATCCTTGTTTAGTCAGACCTTGTGGTGAGTGTTAAAAAAACTGACTGATTTCTCTTTTAAGACTCAGGTCTAGGCCATATTGGCTTGAAGCCCTTCATACTTATTCCTTTCTTACTCTCTCTCTCTTTCTTTGATTACTCATTGTATTGTTAATTAAAATCTCTATAAAACCCAATTGACTTGGGTATTTGAATAATTGGGAATATTTCCCTGGCGACCACCTTATATTTGATTTGAAAACCCAAGACACTGTAGTGAAACATATTTCTGTGGTCAAATTTACTCACCCTCTCTTATATCTATCACAATTTATATCTTCCACTATTTTAATCACTACAGTTTAAGACCTCAACCATTTAAAATCTCACACTTCCCTCAAATTTTGATATTTTCCTTTTCTGTCCTAATAGCCATCTGACAGATGTGATGTGATACTTCAGTTATTTTTAATCTGAATTTCCCTAATTAATATTGATTTAGAGCATTTATTTGCATGACTGTAGAGAGCTTTAATTACTTTGTCTGAGAACTCCCTTTTCACTCCCTTTGACCATGTATCATTTGGGGAATAACTTGTATGCTTATATATTTAACTCATTTCTCTATGTATTTGAAAAATGAGACTTGTTATAAAAAGTTTTTGCTCCATTTCAATTACTGTGCATTATTCTCCAACCTATTTCCCTTTTTCCCTTTCATTCTGTCTATTCTCAAAATGTTTAGCTTCTCCCCTCCAGATCCTACAATTTGCCCTCTTTTCTATCAGCACCAATCCCTTCTCTTATATCCTTCCCTTCCTGCTTTCCTTAAGGGTAAGAAAGATTTCTACACCATTTAGCCAATTCCAATGAGAGTAAGGTTCAAGTGCTCTCCTCCCCACCTCCCCATTATAAAAGCTCTTCATGCTTCTTTTATATGAGATAATTTACCCTTTACTATTTATTCATTCCCCCTCTCCCAAAGCATTCATCTTTCTCATCCCTTAATTTTATTTTTTAATATCATTCCATGGTATTCAACTCATAGCCTTACCATCTATCAACTTGTACTACTTCTAACTACTGTAACAATAATAAAATCCTGATTGTGGCTCCAAAATATTTGGAATGTTTCCTTCTTACTACTTGCAATACTTTTTCCTTCGTATGAGAGTTTTTGAGTTTTGTTATGATAGTACTGTAATATTTTATATAAGGGTATCTTTCAAAAAATAATCAGTAGATTCTTTCTATTTCTCTTTTCCTTTTCTGTTCAAAGGTATCAAGACAGTTTTCCCTAATGTTTTCTTTTAGTATGATGTTTAGACTCTTTTTTAAAAAATCTAAGCCTTCAGGTATCATAAGTCTTATATTGTCTGATAAGTTGTATTTCCAAGGAGATATTTCAGATTTTCTGCTATTTTTTATTTTGTTTTATTGCTTTCTGATGGAAATCATTAGTTTCCACTTGTTCAGTTCTAATTTTAGATAGTTATTTTCCTCTTTGACCTTTTGTGTTTCCTTTTCAATTTTGGCCCATTTTGGTCTTTAGAAAGTAGTTTTCTTCAATATTATTTTTTGGCTTCCATTTCCATTTGGCCCATTTCACTTTCAATGTTGCTGAAACTGTCTATGATTTCTTTTCAAGTTCTTCCAAGTGGTTTTTTGGGGCCTTACATCCTTCCTCATTTTCCTCTGAGGCTTCACATATTTCTTTTTTGCCATTGTTGTCCTCTTCTGACTTTAGGCTTTGATCTTCTCTAACACTAAAGTAACTTTTTAAGGTTAGAGCTTTTTTCCCATTGTCTTTTGCTACTTTTTCTAGTTATTATTTTTCTTTCTTATTACCTCATCTTTCTGTTGGCATTCTGCTTTGCTCCTGGAGTGGAGGGAGCATTGTTCCAAGCTTGCTATGTAGCCTTCTTTAGCGCTTATGGTAGGTCTGGCTCTCTTTGGGTACCCTTAGTGTTCACTTCCAGAAGGTGCACTGGCCTTCTTCTTGTGGAGAGGTTTGCAACAGTTGTTTTTTTTTCCCCACCTGGATTCCATTCACTTTGCTTTCAGTTTCCCTCTTGTCTCCTGTGTTGGGTTGTTCCCTGCTCTGTGGGTTCAGTGCCTCAGGCCATGTGCAAGCACATACAGCTAGCACTAGACCCCTGCTCTGATCTTTTGTTACTTCATCATGTAGAAATGAATAAGACCAGAGTTGGGTTTCTCCCCCACTCTGCTCTTTCATTACCAAAGGCCAAATAAAATCAAGTAGGACTAATGCTGGGCCTCTCCTCCACTTCATAAAACATAATTTCTTATAGAAAAACAAAATTACATTGCTTTCATGATCTACACCTTGTTTAACTATTCTCAAATGAATGGACATCTCCTTTGTTTCCAGTTATTTACAACTACAAAAAAGTATTAATAAAAGATACTTTTGAGGACTTCCGGTCAAGATGGCGGCTTAGAGAAAGCTAAAGTCCAGATCTCCTGAAACCCTTCCTTACCGATCTCAAACCGAATGCTCCTAGGGCACCGAAATCCAAAACGATCAACAACATAGACCCCAGGAGTCCTCCTCCTGGACCTGGACCTCAATCAAAAGGTACGGCTCCCCACCAAAGCCAGAACCACTTGGACCTAAGGGGTAGGCAGAAGGAATGTCCTAGGACCCATCCCCCCCAACCCAGAGCGCCGAGTCCAAGTCCAAGGCAGCAGAGGCAAACTCAGAGCCCCATGGCCTACTATTCTGAAGGCCTCTTCCTGAAAACAACCTGACCGAGTCCAGGGGGCACCCAGACAGGGAAACAGAGAGGGATGGGGGAGCTCGTAACACCCTGGGAGGAGCCCTCAGAGCTCCGGGAAGCCGCAGCCCCTCCCCCCCAGAGAGCAGGGTCGTCTGGAACAACAGCAAACCTCAGGGCTAGCAAAAGGGCCTCGGGAGCTGGCTATTCTGAAGGCCACATCCTGAAAATAACCTGACCCAGTTGAGGGGGCACCTAGACAGCAGGGAAACAGAGAGAGAGGGGGGAGCTTGTAACCCCCTGGCTGGATCCTTCCATTGGAGTCTCACGAAAAAAGTCCCTGCCTCAAGGCATACTAAATTCAACCCAGGGAAAGCTAATCTCATTAGGAGCCCTCTGAGCTCCAGGAAGCCGCGGCCCCTCCCCCCGCAGAGTGCTGCAGCTGACCAGCTAAGGCACAGGAACAAGGGCCAAGCTAGGCTCAGAGCGTGGAAGTAAGGCAACAGAGAAGCATCAGGAGGATGCCAAGGAGAGGTGGGCAGTAACAGGGACACACCATTAATTCCTGGCTCCCCAGGAAGACAGAATAACAACTGCATAGAACGGACAATCTGCCTAGGGCTAAAACCTCTGAACACCAGACAGAGATGAGAAAAGCTAATCCTCCCCACTCAGATAAAGATGGCAAACTACACAGAAGCACAAAATCCCCAAAATTCCAAAAGAAACAAGAAGAAGGGGGTGACTTTGGACACATTTTATGGAGCAAAAATACAAAACACAGAGTAGATAGAAGAGGAAACACAAGCAAATGCTCCGATACCTTCCAAAAGAAATGGAAACCCTCCACAAACCCATGAAGAATTTGAATCTGAAATGATCAAAAAGATGGAAGCCTTCTGGGAGGAAAAGTGGGAAAAAATGCAAAAGAAATTCACGCATCTACAAAACCAGTTTGACCAAACTGTAAAAGAAAACCAGGCTTTAAAGCAAGAACTAATAAAGCAAAGCCAAAAGACCAAGAAATTAGAAGAGAACATAAAATATCTCACTGACAAAGTGACAGATTTGGAAAATAGAGGGAGAAGAGATAATTTAAGAATAATTGGACTTCCAGAAAAGCCAGAAATAAACACCAAACTTGACATCGTAATACAAGAGATAATCAAAGAAAATTGCCCAGAGATTCTAGAACAAGGGGGCAATACAGCCACTGACAGAGCTCACAGAACACCCTCTACACTAAACCCCCAAAAGACAACTCCGAGGAATGTAATTGCCAAATTCCAAAACTTTCAAACAAAAGAAAAAATCCTACAAGAAGCCAGAAAAAGACAAGTTAGATATAAAGGAATGCCAATCAGGGTCACACAAGACCTTGCAAGTTCTACTCTAAATGATCGTAAGGCATGGAACATGATCTTCGGAAAGGCAAGAGAGCTGGGTCTTCAACCAAGAATCAGCTATCCAGCAAAACTGACTATATACTTCCAAGGGAAAGTATGGGCATTCAACAAAATAGAAGATTTCCAACTTTTTGCAATGAAAAGACCAGAGCTCTGTGGAAAGTTCGATATCAAAAATCAAAGAGCATGGAATACCTGAAAAGGTAAATATGAAGAAAAGGGAAAAGGAAAAAATGTTATCTTCTTCTTTTACTCAAACTCTCTTATATAAGGACTACATTTATATCAATCTATGTATACTAACACGTGGGGAAAATGTAATGTGTAAATAGGGGGAAAAGAAAGACCAAATAGAATAATCTTTCTCACACAAAGATTCACATGGGAAGGGGAGGGGAAGAAAAACTCCTATAAGAAGGTGAAGAAGAGAGGGTTTTTTACTTAACCTTAATCTCAGGGAAATCAACTCTGAGAGGGAAAAACATCCAGATCCACTGGGATCTTGAATTCTATCTTACCCAACAAGGGTAGGGAGAAGGGAAAACCAAGGGGGGAGGGGGATAGAGAAAACAAAAGAGGAGGGAAAGAGAGGGGGTAGGGGGAGGGAACAAAAAGGGAGGGACTAAAAAGGGAAACATCAAGGGAGGGGACAAGGGGGACCGATTTAAAGAAAATCACTGGACTAAAAGTTAGAGCTAAAGAAGAAAAGGTTAGAATTAGGGAAGGATATCAAAATGCCAGGGAGTCCACAAATGACAATCATAACTTTGAATGTGAATGGGATGAACTCACCCATAAAACGTAGACGAATAGCAGAATGGATCAGAATCCAAAACCCTACCATATGTTGTCTTCAAGAAACACACATGAGGCGGGTTGACACCCACAAGGTCAGAATTAAAGGATGGAGTAAGACCTTCTGGGCCTCAACTGACAGAAAGAAGGCAGGAGTGGTAATCATGATATCTGATAAAGCCAAAGCAAAAATAGACCTGATCAAAAGGGACAGGGAAGGTAATTATATTTTGTTAAAAGGGACTTTAGATAATGAGAAAATATCACTAGTCAACAGGTATGCACCAAATAATATTGCACCCAAATTTCTAATGGAGAAACTAGGAGAATTGAAGGGAGAAATAGACAGTAAAAACATATTAGTGGGAGACTTAAACCAACCATTATCAAATTTAGATAAATCAAACCAAAAAATAAATAAAAAAGAGGTGAAAGAAGTGAATGAAATCTTAGAAAAATTAGAATTAATAGACATATGGAGAAAAATTAATAGGGATAAAAAGGAATACACCTTCTTCTCAGCACCACATGGCACATTCACAAAAATTGACCATACATTAGGTCACAGAAACATGGCACACAAATGCAGAAAAGAAGAAATAATAAATGCAGCCTTCTCAGATCACAAAGCAATAAAAATAATGATCAGTAAAGGTACATGGAAAACCAAATCAAAAACTAATTGGAAATTAAACAATATGATACTCCAAAATCCTTTAGTTAGAGAAGAAATCATAGAAACAATTAATAATTTTATTGAGGAAAATGACAATGGCAAGACATCCTTTCAAACCTTTTGGGATGCAGCCAAAACGGTAATCAGAGGTAAATTCGTATTCCTGAGTGCATATATCAACAAACTAGGGAGAGCAGAGATCAATCAATTGGAAATGCAAATAAAAAAACTCAAAAGTGATCAAATTAAAAACCCCCAGCAGAAAACCAAACTAGAAATCCTAAAAATTAAGGGAGAAATTAATAAAATCGAAAGTGATAGAACTATTGATTTAATAAATAAGACAAGAAGCTGGTACTTTGAAAAAACAAACAAAATAGACAAAGTACTTGTCAATCTAATTTAAAAAAAGGAAGGAAGTAAAGCAAATTAACAGCATCAAAGATGAAAAGGGGGACAGCACCTCTGATGAAGAGGAAATTAAGGCAATCATTAAAAACTACTTTACCCAACTATATGGCAATAAATGTACCAACCTAGGTGATATGGATGAATATTTACAAAAATATAAATTTCCTAGACTATCAGACAAAGAAATAGATTTCTTAAATAATCCCATATCAGAAAATGAAATCCAACAAGCCATCAAAGAACTTCCTAAGAAAAAATCCCCAGGGCCTGATGGATTCACCAGTGAATTCTATCAAACATTCAAAGAACAGCTAACTCCAATACTATACAAACTATTTGACATAATAAGCAAAGAGGGAGTTCTACCAAACTCCTTTTATGACACAAACATGGTACTGATTCCAAAACCAGGCAGGTCAAAAACAGAGAAAGAAAGCAATAGACCAATCTCCCTAACGAATATAGATGCAAAAATCTTAAATAGGATACTAGCAAAAAGACTCCAGCAAGTGATCAGAAGGGTCATCCACCATGATCAAGTAGGATTTATACCAGGGATGCAGGGCTGGTTCAATATTAGGAAAACCATCCACATAATTGACCACATCAACAACAAACCAACAGGAATCACATGATTATCTCAATAGACGCAGAAAAAGCCTTTGATAAAATACAACACCCATTCCTATTAAAAACACTAGAAAGCATCGGAATAGAAGAGTTGTACCTAAAAATAATAAACAGTATATATCTAAAACCATCAGCTAATATCATCTGCAATGGGGATAAACTATAGGCATTCCCAATAAGATCAGGAGTGAAACAAGGATGCCCATTATCCCCTCTACTATTTGACATTGTATGAGAAACACTAGCAGTAGCAATTAGAGAAGAAAAAGAAATTGAAGGCATCAAAATAGGCAAGGAGGAGACCAAGTTATCACTCTTTGCAGATGACATGATGGTCTACTTAAAGAATCCTACAGATTCAACCAAAAAGCTAATTGAAATAATCAACAACTTTAGCAAAGTTGCAGGATACAAAATAAACCCACATAAGTCATCAGCTTTTCTATATATCTCCAACATAGCTCAGCAGCAAAAACTAGAAAGAGAAATCCAATTCAAAATCACCTTAGACAAAATAAAATACCTAGGAATCTATCTCCTGAGACAAACACAGGAACTATATGAACACAACTATAAAACACTCTCCACACAAATAAAACTAGACTTGAACAATTGGAAAAACATTAACTGCTCATGGGTAGGATGAGCCAATATAATAAAAATGACCATCCTACCCAAACTCATCTATCTATTTAGTGCCAGACCCATCGAACTCCCAAAATATTTCTTTACTGATCTAGAAAAAACCATAACAAAATTCATTTGGAATAACAAAAGATCAAGGATATCCAGGGAAATAATGAAAAAAAAAAAAAAACACATATGATGGGGGCCTTGCAGTCCCAGACCTTAAACTATATTACAAAGCAGCAGTCATCAAAACAATTTGATACTGGCTAAGAAACAGAAAGGAAGATCAGTGGAATAGACTGGGGGAAAGCGACCTCAGCAAGACAGTATACGATAAACCCAAAGATCCCAGCTTTTGGGACAAAAATCCACTATTCGATAAAAAATGCTGGGAAAATTGGAAGACAGTATGGGAGAGATTAGGAATAGATCAACACCTCACACACTACACCAAGATAAATTCAAAATGGATGAATGACTTAAACATAAAGAAGGAAACCATAAGTAAATTGGGTAAACACAGAATAGTATACATGTCAGACCTTTGGGAGGGGAAAGATTTTAAAACCAAGCAAGACATAGAAAGAATCAAAAATGTAAAATAAATAATTTTGACTACATCAAATTAAAAAGCTTTTGTACAAACAAAACCAATGTAACTAAAATCAGAAGGGAAACAACAAATTGGGAAAAAATCTTCATAGAAACCTCTGACAAAGGTTTAATTACTCAAATTTATAAAGAGTTAAATCAATTGTACAAAAAATCAAGCCATTCTCCAATTGATAAATGGGCAAGGGACATGGATAGGCAGTTCTCAGATAAAGAAATCAAAACTATTAATAAGCACATGAAAAAGTGTTCTAAATCTCTTATAATCAGAGAGATGCAAATCAAAACAACTCTGAGGTATCACCTCACACCAAGCAGACTGGCTAGCATGATAGCAAAGGAAAGTAATGAATGCTGGAGGGGATGTGGCAAAGTAGGGACATTAATTCATTGCTGGTGGAGTTGTGAACTGATCCAACCATTCTGGAGGGCAGGGCGATAAAAGAATGTCTACCCTTTGACCCAGCCATAGCACTGCTGTGTCTGTACCCCAAAGAGATAATGGACAAAAAGACTTGTACAAAAATATTCATAGCTGCGCTCTTTGTGGTGGCCAAAAACTGGAAAACAAGGGGATGCCCATCAATTGGGGAATGGCTGAGCAAAGTGTGATATATGTTGGTGATGGAATACTATTGTGCTAAAAGGAATAATAAAGTGGAGGAATTCCATGGAGACTGGAACAACCGCCTGGAAGTGATGCAGAGCGAGAGGAGCAGAACCAGGAGAACATTGTACATAGAGACTAATGCACTGTGGTATAATCGAACGTAATGGACTTCTCCATTAGTGGCGGTGTAATGTCCCTGAACAATCTGCAGGGATCTAGGAGAAAAAACACTATGCATAAGCAAAGAATAAAGTATGGGAATAGAAACACAGAGGAAAAGCAACTGCCTGACTACAGCGGTTGAGGGGACATGACAGAGGAGAGACTCTAAAGGAAACTCTAATGCAAATACTAACAACATGGCAATGGGTTCTAATCAAGAACACATGTGACACCCAGTGGAATCACATCGGCTATGTGGGGTGGGGGGGAGGAAAAGAAAATGATCTTTGTCTTTAATGAATAATTCTTGGAAATGATCAAATAAAATATTATTTTAAAAAATAAAATAAAAGATACTTTTACGTTTATAGTGTCTTTCATTTTTCCATATACCTAGTGAATCCCCAGGTTATAAAATATAAACTACAGTTGTCATTTTCTTAGCATAATTGTATTTTACTTTATACAACATTTGTACTAATTCATAGCTCAGACATTGATAATTCCCATATTAGGTCATCTTTTTCAGAAGTAAAATTGCTGGATTGTCCTGATTTGTATTGTCAACACTTGCAACTTATCTTTTGAATATTATTTATTAATATATTTTGACTAATTATGCAATGGAGAATAGCTCTTGGTCTTAGAAATTGGTGTTAATTCCCTTTATATCTTAAATATCAGGCTCCTTTCAGATAAATTTATTGTAAAAATTGTTTTCATTAATCAATTAACTACCTTTTTATCCTAGTTCCATGAATTTTGTCATAAAAGGTCTTTTTAATTTTGAGTAACCAAAGGTATATTTTTTATCCTTTGTGATCTCTTTTGATTCTTGCCACTAAATCCAAAGACAGGAAAGATACCTGATCATGTTCTCTTTAATTTTTTAAAGTTTTTAATTTTTTTCAGATAATACATTGGTACAATTTTCAATGATCATTTTCTGATGTTTTGTAATCCATATTCTCTCCCTCCTTTCTAACTCTCTCCCTTTCCCAAGACAAGAGGTAATATCCATTATACATGGGATATTATATAATACATATTTCCATGTTTATCATATTGTGAAAGAAGACACATCACTTACACTAGAGAAAAATTCATGTAGGAAATAAAGTGAAGAATTGCAAGCTTCAATCTGAATTCAGCTTTTATTGTTTTCTTCTATAGAAATGGACAGTCTTTTTTTGCATGAGACCCTTGTTATATTGGATTTTTGAATTGTTGATGATAGTTAAGTCATTCACATTTGATCATCATAATTTATTACTGTTACTGTGTAAGAAGTTCTCCTGGTTCTGCCCACTTCACTTTGCATCACTTCATATAAACCTTCCTGGGGTTTTCTTGCGGTGATCATCATTTTTGTCATTTCTTATCGTATAATTGTATTCTACTGCAATCACATACCACAATTTGTTCAGTCATTCACCAATTGCTAAATATCCGTACAGTTTCTAGTTCTTTGCTTCCATAAATATTTTTGTACTGATCAGAAATTTTCCCCATTCTTGGATGACTTTGGGATACAAACCTAATAATGGTAATACTGGGTCAAAGGGTATCCACAGTTTTATGGCCCTTTCAGCAAAGTTCCAAATTGCTCTCCAGAACAGTTATATCAGTTCACATCTTCAGCAACAGTGTATTAGTTTCCCAATTTTTCCATATCCTTTCTAATATTTATCATTTTCTTTTTTGTAATATTAGCCAGGTATATAGATGTGATGTATACTTCATTTTTTTTTAGTTTTCATTTCTCTAATAGTGATTTGGAACATTTTTCCATATAATTAAAGATAGTTTTATTTTCTTCAACTACAAATTGCCCTTCCATATCCTTTGACCACTTCTCATTGGAGGAATGTTTATAAATTTGATCCAATTTTCTATAATTTTGAAAAATGAGGCCTTTTCCTAAGACACTTGTTATAAGAAATTTTCCCCAGTTTGTTATTTCCCTTCTAATCTTGGTTGCATTGACTTTGTTGGTGTAAAAACTTTTTCTTTAATGTAGGTGAAATTATCTATTGTACATCTCACAATGTTTTCTGTCTTTTGGGTCATAAATTCCTCTTTTATCCATAGACAAGACAAGTAAACTATCCTCTGCTCATCTAATTTATTTATGGTTTCACCTTTTATTTATAAATCATAGATCCATTCTGACTTTCGAAGATGGTTTGAGGTCTTGGTCTGTGAATAGTTTGCCACACTGTTTGTAGTTTTCATCAAATAGTAAGTTCTTCCAAAAGCTTGGATCTTTTGGTTTGTCACACATGAAAAGCAGAACCATATAGTTTTCATGGTTACATCTACATTCTAGAAGTTCTATTCCATATTCAAGCCTTCCTTTTTCCTATGAGTTCTTTGCATGTTTTGAAAAATCTTTCATTTTTCCAAATGAATTTTGTTATTAATTCATTTAGCTATGTAAGTATTCCCTTGGTCCTTTATTTGCTTTAACATTAAATCTATAAGATAATTTTGACAGTACTTTTATTATATTGGTTTGACCTTGCAGTGAGATTTGAAGCACTATTGTGATTTTCATTTAAAGGGATGCTATCAATATAATTTGAATTCTATTCAGAACTGGTTCTGCTGATTCTGCATTTGAAGGGACTTTATCAATATAATTTATGCTTAATTTCACTAAGCAGGAGAGGGCAAGTCTGAGTGAGGATGTCTCCATAAGAGCCTCAAGTAGTTGTGAGTAGTATGTGCTCACCAAATAACTGTCAGGTTCTAGTGAAAAAGTAAGAAGGGTGCAACAAATGAAGTGGGAAGATAGCAAAGGTAAATTTCATCTAATTTACAATCTTGTTTTAGAATTAACCATGGTAACAAAACTCAAAGAGAAGTTCATTTTTTCTCTTTTATATTATTTTATTCCATTTACTATAGGGTCACGTTCTCTCACTTTTTCATGATACTAATATGAATAGATATCTCTTGACAACAGATATAGAAGAGAAATGACACACAGCACCTGAAAATCCCTGTTAAGTTCTGTCATATGACTGACTGACTTGTCACTTGGTGATTGAGCCCTTCTGCCTACCCAAAGTGACTTTGTCTTGATGCCTCATGCTAATTACCAAAATCTCTACCTATTTATGGCTTGGATGAGCTACAGTTTGATTCAGCAGGTTTTTGGGGGGTATCTTATACAATAGAAGAAAAATATGAGGGTGATATTCTCTGTCCCTGAATTTGACTTTTTCTCTCACAAATTCTGTATATAGAGTCTCATCTCACTGGGAGTTCACTTCTTTTCATGTACTCAAAGAATATGCTCTCTCAGAATTCCATAGTTTAGCTTTAAGCCACAAGGTACCCAAAGGGCAATTTTTGATAAATGAGTCATTGAGGGCATGGTAGTAAGAGAGACATAAATGTTTGAGCTCCATTCAACAAATATAGCTTCTTCTAATAGGATCTATGGTATCAAACTTAAGAGATACATGAGTTTGACACTAGTTTTTTTTTTAATTCACTCTGATTTTTTTCATTGCTGCCGAATTGCCAAAAATAAAATTTCATCATTGTTTCATTTTTCAATGTTCTTTTTCTAAATGAAGGGAAAAAAAACTTAGATGCCTCCATAGTCCTTCTGTGAAGTAAAAATGAAAATGATAGTAATAAAACACTCTGCTGGTGTAAAACAAGCTCTTAATTATATGTGTAGAAGAAGAAAAGTTCATCTACATTATTCCAATATTCTCCAGTGATACAATAGAATCACAAATCATGGGATGCTATGACCTCAGAATACCAAAAATTCACCAGAATCAGAGACAATATAAAAATGCATGAAGTAAATTGGTGCATAGTACCTCAGATTGATTTTTAAAAAACACAGATTTATCATTGGATAAAACTTTAGATGCCTTCAATCCAATTCTCTTATTTTTATTTTTTTATTTATGAATTTTTAAATTTATATTTATTATGAAGTTACCACAATTAGGTGATTTGAAAATATGTTAAAGAAAAGCCAGGAGTGGATCAAGTGAGAATGAGTGAAATGGTCCCCATCTGTATCTCACACACACACACACACACACACACACACACACACACACACACACACACACACATGCACACACAAATTGCTGCAGTGAAACAAACTTAAAATACACCATCAAAAACATATAGTAAAAGGTAGGCCAAGTGCTTCAAAGCACCCACAAAGTGTCAAAAAAATTAAAGGAAAGGGCTTTAGGATATTTGGTTAGTTCTTTATATTTTTTCTAACAATTTTTCTCTTTAATTTATTTTCTCTGCAAATCACTATCCTGTCCATCTTCTTTCCAGTTCTGAAGAAAAAGAAAAAGAAAAAATATCTTGTAATAGATATGCATCGTTAAGCAATACAAATTTCCATACTGGCTCTGTCTAAGAATGTGCATCTCATTCTACATATTTAATCAATCACTTCTCTGTGAAAAGATGGGGATCCCATTGTTCTATTTTTTTCAATCCTGCATTTACTAAATAGATTGTTTTCCTGGCTCAGCTCACTTAACTCTGTCAGTTCATAAAAGTCTTCCAAGTTGGTTTCTCCTTCTTTCTTTCTCATAGCACAATTGCATTCCATTACATAATTTGTTTAGCCATTCCCTAATTGATGGACACATAAATCAATTCCATTTTCTTGGCTGCCAAAAAAAAAATGCTACTATCTTTACTGAATAACTGACAGAAAGACATGGGGAAGAATCACAGAATGAAAAGTTATAAAGGTGTGAAAAGCTGCCTAGATGGAGGCAGGACCCATGTCACTGATCTCAGTCAGTAAGCATTTATTAAGCATTTGCTATGTGCCAGACACTCTGCTAAATACTGGGGATTCATTGGAAGGCACAAACATGGTCCGTCCCCCAGAAGCTTAAATTCTAATGGAACTTTTAGTTAAAGTTAGTGTTATTAGTGAGATTATAAATCTGATCTCCTGGCTTCAAGTTCATATCTCTGTAAATTTGTGCTTTAATCTTAACAAAGCATGGTCACACTTACTAGCTGTGTGATCTTAAGCAAATAAGTTTGTTCTCCCTTGGAATTTAATTGTTTCATCTTTAAATGGAATTATAATTGTTACCTACTTCACATGGTTATTGGTAGAAACAAATAAGGTTATCACAATAATTCTACAGTTGAGTTTATTATTTTCCAAGCCAGACACTATTATGTAGCTCAATATACACTATAACTACATGCATACATACACACATACATCCAGAGACAGAGAGAGTATACATACACAGGTCTGGTGATATTCCCACTGCTCAAGAAGTTTCAGAACCTTTATATTCTAAGAAAAATACAAAATTCTCAGTTTAGGACTGAAATGCCTTCACAATTTGATTCTAGTCAATGTTTTCAACTTAATTACATACTACTTCTACTCTACATTCCAGTTGAACTAACCTATATGTCATATACAAGGTGTTCCCTCTCACATTTACATATCCTTATAAAAGCTATCTCCTTGTCAAGAATACAAAACTGGAGTGCTTGTTAGGCCAAGAGTGAGAAGCTGACCAGGACTGTATACCTCTAAGAATGTTCTTTTCACGTTTAAGATCATTGCCTTTGAAAATTAGTAAAGAAGAAAATAGTATACTTTTCATAGCTATGGACAGGAAATGTATTCTAAAACTAATCCAGGAAAAGAAGTATTTCTTTTTAAAAGATGAAATTTTAAAAGATGAAATAGATAAGTTTAATTACAAGAAATGCAAAAGATTCTATACAAACAAAATTAATATATCTGAGATAAGAAATGAAACAGTCAAATGAGGGAAAAACCTTTTTAACAAATTTCTCTGATAAGGATTTGGTATCAAAGATATGTAAAAAATTAATAGATATATGTATGTGTTTATGACAAAGAGCCATTTCCCAATAGATAAGTGATCAAAGAATATAAACAGTTCTCTAAAGAAGAATTGCAGATTATGAACAACCACAAGAAATAACATAAATGAAAACAACTCTTGTATTTCACTTCAGAACCTCCATATTGGCAAAGATTACAAAAATATTAGATGGAAGATGGAAAAAGTCACGGTGGAAGGTGTGTGGGAAGTTAGGCACATTAGTGAACCAGCAGTTCTAAAAGAATACAGTCATTTTGAAAAATAATTTGTAATTATTCAAATAAAGTGGTTAAAATGTACAAACTCTTTGATTCAAAGACTTCACTACTACATTTATACCACAAGGAGCTCATTGATAAGAAAAAAGAACCCCCCAAAAAACAAAATATTTATAGCAGCATTCTTTCTGATAGTCAATAATTAAAAACAAGTAAAGGACCATGAACTGGGGAATGACTAAACAAATGGTGGTACATGAATGGAATGGAATATTATAATACTGTAAGAAATAACACAAACAACAAACAGTGAAACAAGGACAAATTTACAGAGCCTTATGCAGAGTAAAGTAAGCAAAGTCTAACAAACAATATATATAATTACAAGAACACTTCAAATGGAAAGAACCATAAAATAATCAAAAGTGAATGTAAAATTATAGACTATACATTGCTCCCAAGAAAATGTGAGACTATATTCCCACCACACTCCTTTGCAAAGTTAAGAGGTCCACTACTGTAGGTATTTTAAGATATTTTTTTTTGGTTAATTCTGTTGGGTTTTTTCCCTCTGCTTTTTTCTCCTTTTTTCCTTTATTTTATAAGATGACTTCCTAGGAGAGGGGAGAACAAATGATGCTGAAATAAATTTTGTAGATCTAAAAAACAAAATATATCAATAAAATATTTAAATAATACTTTTCTTTGAATTAGGAAAGAGAGGATATATAAACAACACTTGGAAAATGTTGCCTCCTTTGCCTTTTCTCACTTAGCTCTGTGTTTCACACTTCTTTTTTCATATACTTTATATATTCATTTTTCTTCTCTTTATTGATTTCTACTATATCCTTTTACTATGTTTGACTTTCCATGATAGGGATCACACCTTATGGAAACTCTATACCTTCTCCATTGACTCCATTGACTGCCAGAATACAGTGAGAATTTAATATTTAGTTATTTGAATTTGAATTTGAATTATATTTAGTTAATTGAATTGTTGCGAAAGTCAGATATCAGAGAAGAAACTTATCCAGAAAACATAAGCATCACAGACTTTGGAAACTAAGAGAATGAGCTTTTATAAAAAGAAGCAATGTGACATGCTAGATTTGGTTCCCTCACCTAAGAGTTCCCTACAGTAATGAAATCATAGATTCAGTTCCTACCTCACTCCCCAAAGAGAGGAAATTAGCTCCTATAATGATTTCACTGAAAAGGGGAATGTAGACATTTAAATCACTATTTATTTAGTACCAGGAATGATTTTTTATAAGGAAGCTATCTTGAAATCATCATGACATGACAATAGATTAAAGAATGGATGTGATTTTTTTATAAATAGGAGGGTTATAATAGTTATGAAAAGGAATTACAAAGACTAAGGGATTCTAGCAGTGGTTACACTAGACAATAATCAGTAGAAAAGAGGGATTTCTTCTACTTGATTGAGATGGATGCCAAATTCACACTGAGCTGATTTTTTTATTCTACTTTTACTCTCTTATTGGATACAGAGTGACTGTCCAATATTGACACTTCACAAGCAGCTTCTCTGAGTTTTCCAAATGTAAGTTTTAGAAAATGATTTGAGAAATAAAAGTTAATTACTAAAAAAAGAAAAAAAATAGAAATGCTTGGAGTATTACATTACAACACAGACTAAAAGAAGAAACCACCAGGGAGAATAAAACAGCATAATGTAATGATTCTTGAAATCTGACGCAAATTCAATATAGTAGAGTTCTCCTAAAATGAACAAACCTGCACAACAGAAGTTAATAATAGGCAGGAAGATTTGAAAAACACTCTAATGAGAAGTAATTTTGCCTGTGGCATTTTCTTATTCTTTCTTCCCTTGTTGTTAATTAAGGGCTGCATTTGCATAAAAGCAAAGACCTTTGGGTTGTTAGCTTTTAAGAGTCCATACAACTCCTTTTAGAAGAAAGAGATGAAGTCATCATTCTTTGTGATATCATTTATCTCTGAATAAATCCATCTGAGGTTAGAAATGTGGGATTTGGCTTTTGATGAGGGAAATGAGCAGCAGGATCTGATGAATTTCTCCACAGGACAAAAATTATCTTTTCATGCAAATGTCTCTTGTAATAAAACACAAGGGTAAAGAGGTAAATTTGGAAAATCTATCACAAGTAAACGGAATTCTTTGAACAGATCCTTTTTTTCTGAGGATTAATATGAGTCACAGAATCTTGAAGCAATGTCTTTTCAAAACACCAAATTTAAACTGGACCCAACATAATATAAAACTTCTCTAAATTAAATTTGAAAGAAGTTATCTATTTTTAAAATTTCTAAGTGCTAATATAATATAAATTTATACTGGTTAAATTATAATGTATAATTTTCAATTACCCACACATGTCTATTTTCCTAGGGAGATACTTCAACCCTTCAAGAAATCCATTATTGCATGAATAGCAGTCTTCCATTCAGTATAACAGTCCACTGACCATCTATGATTTGATAGACAGTCATCAAATATTTGCCATAATAATCATCCATTGGCCAAACCTAACTTAGCTGGTCTATTGCTAGGAAACAGGTATATTTCTGTAACCAGGACTATGTTTAGAGCTTTTCAAGATAAGTAGGACCAATCTGAATTATCACTCTAATGATATGGTTTTTTAGAATCTAGGGTCTCCCCGTCATGTAAGGGACCACAGAAGGACTTTAGTGGAGAATATTGATTTCAAGTAAACCCTTCAACAAGAACTTGCCAAAGTGATTTTTATTAAAGATATATTTCTTGGATGAAAAGTTAGAAGTTAAAATTTTTATGCATTTGAAAAGAAAATCTTGCTCTGAGTAGCGAGAGAGAGAGAGAGAGAGAGAGAGAGAGAGAGAGAGAGAGAGAGAGAGAGAGAGAGAGAGAGAGAGAGAGAGAGAGAACACCTCAAGGCAGGAATTGTTTGATTTTTATACTAACTCTTTGTATAACAGAGCCTATCACATTATTAGTAATAAATAAATGCTTATTACTTTATGATGCATAGCACTGATAGTGGATGGAGGCAAGAAGAGAGATAGGAAATACAAAGTGGGGAAGAATAAAGGTAGAGGAGAGAAGTGGGATAATTTCACATAGAAAAAAAGCAAAGAATAAGAGATAGACATATTAATACCTCAAAAGCACATTAGTATTTTTGCCAAGCAAACCCCAAATGGGATCAAATCTTTCTACCCAACTAAAAATGACCGAAAGATAAGTAAACAAAGATATTTTTTCATGATTATTGATACCTTTTATTTTTTCAACTGATAATTACTTGTTAATATCCTTTAACCATTTCTCAACTGGGCAATGATTTATAATCATATATTTGACTTAGTTCTCTATATATTTGAGAAATGAGACTTTTACCAGAGAAATACAAATTTTTTCCAATTTGTTGTTTCTCTTTTAATCTTGTTTTTGTTTGTACAAAAGTTTTTAGCTTAATATAATAAAAATTATTCATTTTTCAAATGCTTTATATCCCTTTTTTGGATATAAATTCCTCCCTTATCCATAGATCTTCTATGAAAGCTATTCTATATTCCCCTAACTCACTTATGGTATCATTCTTTATATCTATGTCATATACCCATTTTGACATTATCTTGGTAAGGGTGTGAGAAACACTCTACCTAGTTTCTGCCATATTGTTTTCCAATTTTCCCAACAGTTTTTGTTAAATAGTGAGTTCTTATTCCCAAAACTGGGATCTTTGGATTTGTCAAAGACTAAGTTTCTAAGGTAATTTA
This sequence comes from Monodelphis domestica, assembly GCF_027887165.1. Classification (NCBI taxonomy): domain Eukaryota; kingdom Metazoa; phylum Chordata; class Mammalia; order Didelphimorphia; family Didelphidae; genus Monodelphis; species Monodelphis domestica. Next base: position 270,472,264 of record NC_077229.1, read on the forward strand.
TCCCTGTATATTGTTTATCTAAACTATACCATTGACCTACTATTTTATTTCGTAGCCAGTACCAGACTGTTTTGATGATTACTACTTTATATAGTACAGTTTGAGATATGGTACTACTAGGCCAGTCTCCTTCATATTTCTTTTCATTAATTCACTTGATATCCTTGAATTTTTGTTCTTCCAGATGAATTTTATTATTTTTCTAGTTCTATGAAATAATGATGTTATTAATAGGGCACTGAATAACTTAAAGCTCTAATTTAGAATAGTGTCACCAAGCACTTATTAACTCCTTGAGTTAATTATCTTGAGCACATCATTTAATCTCTCTGTACCTTAATTTCCTCCTCTGTAAAATTAGGGAGTTGGATTCTATGGCCTCTAAGGTCTCTTTTGGCTCTAAATCTATTATCTTATTAAACAGTTTATCATTCTGGCAATAAATCTCTCCTTTCTTTTCCTCTTCAAAATGAGAGCCAAAAGAGAGAAGAAATTATAGAACGTGTCCCTTGTGTACATTAGATATTTAAAAGAAACATGGCAACTGTTGGATTCTCTAAAAATTAGATATAATGAAGTAAAATAGCAAGATGATGTAGAAATGAACAATTATTATGCCTATTATGCCTACAAAAGGAAAAGAATAACAAAATGTGACAAAGGAATACAGCAATCAAATGACATGCAATTACATTTTACAAAGAAAACAAAAGATGCTAAATTGCCGGAATGTCCTTGAACTACCTGTTTCTCTTATCCAAGTTTTATTTTAAGTTGGAGGGAAGTAAGAAAACATTAACATATGATGAAGTATAAATATTTTTCTTAAGGAGACAGAGGGTTTATGCATTCATTCAGTAAGCATTCACTGAGTACTTCTGAATCTGTTTCTTTTGCATTAGAGACATACAAGGAAAAATCTGATGCAATCTTTGCCTTCTGAAATAATCTAATTGCATAAATTCATAGATCGGGAAATAAAGGTAGTCACTTAGTCCAATCTATGTTTATGACATTAAGTTGTTTGTCCTTCATTTTTTAAAAGGACTAATGGCATCAAGAGATGATGTCTTGACTTGCAAGTGAATTGGATTTAAATGAAGCAGAGTTGCACAGTCATCAGCCTTACTCTCTCTTTCAGAGTCATCAAAGTCCAGTTTGAAAGCAGAAGACAGAAGGACTGATGATGACCTAGAGTGCAATGGATGGCATTAGTGTCTTTGATCTCTGACCAAAATCTAAGCACTCCACAGTAGCTACTGTCTTCATGGCCATTGGAAGAAATTATTCCCATCTAACCATTCCACTAGGAGGTCTTCATGTGCTGGGAGTAAACATCCCCATAACTTATCAATAGATTTGAGGCTTGCCAATTACCCTCAATCTGGTTTAGCTCATCTGCTAAGACAGTTTTATTAGGTGTGGCTACTATACATGCTACTGCTTCTTGGAGCCACAGGTGAGAGTTGGGTTAAAGGTGAACACCAAAGGTGGATAAGCCCTGAAGAGGGCTCAGCAAATTCTCACACCAGAGGTTGTACCTGACAAGTTATTTAATCTTTGCATGACGAAGACCAGTCAGAGGGAACTCATTAATTATCAATATGCTTTAGGACAGTTCTCTGCTACCAAAAGATAGAAAGCTTTTCTTCATAATGAGCCCACATCTTATTCTTTGCAAGCCATTTTCTCAGCTTTATCCTCTGGAGCTAAATAGTTATTGAATTTTTCTTTTACATGATAGCCCTTTAAATGTTTCAGAATTGCTACTATGATTTCCCAAATTTCCAAGTCTTATTTTCTCCAGATAAAATCAACAAAATATGTATGATCTGGTTCTAAGCCTTTAGCTATGTTAATAATTTTTTCACTAGAAATCTTTATTTGGCATAGCCTTCCAAAGATGAGTTGCTAAGAACCAAATATTCTACATACAATCTGGCCAGGTCAGAGTGAACCTGATTCTGCACAACATTCTTCTATTAATAAAACCAAAGATCACATTAGCATTTTGGGGTTATTCAATCATATTTTTCATTCATATGGAGCTTTCGGTACTCTGAAAGCCTCAGGTCTTTTATATATGCCTCCTCCATCTTATAGAGCTGGATTTTTAAAAACTCTAGTATGGGCTTTTATACATAACTCTATTAGATTTCATCTTATTAGAAATGGCCTATTTTTCCAACTGTTGAGATCTATGTGGTCCCTGATGCTTTGATCAAATTCAATTTAGCCATTTCTACCAGCTTTGTATCACTTGAAAACTTGTTATGTATTTTACAGATGCCTTCAACCAAGTTATTGATAAAAGCTAGACCAATACATAGCTAAGTTGGTCAGAACCCTGGGACATTCCACTCAATCCATCCAAATTTTAATGTAGTCATTGCATCTGTGTTGAATCTACCTAATATAACCACATTTCTCCATAAGAATATATTGAAAAACTTTTTCAAGTGTACCCTGAAAACCAAGTTTATCATGTCTATAGCATCTTCCTAATCTCCCAGAAACAGAAACTCAGATTTAGAACTTATCTCAGGGATCTTATTTCAACTCATACCTAAATAAAATTTTCATTCATAATATCCCATAGAAATGGCCACATGAAATCCAGCATAAAAGTTCCATTAATAAGGAACCCTTTGGGGCAACTTCAGTTCAGTAGATAGAGAGCCAGTTCTGGAGATGGGAAGTCCTGTGTTCAAATATGACTTCAGACACTCCATATCTTTGTGACCCTAGAACTTGAACCCAATTGCCTAGACCTTATCACTTTTCTACCTTGGAACCAATACTTAGTATTGATTCTAAAACTGAAGATAGGGTTTTTAAAAAGAGGAAAAAAACCCACTACTTTTGAAAGAAAAAACATTACACACTGGGGCAGCTTTAATTTTCATAAATGTTTTCATATAGGGAGATAAAATCTGTATCTTTAACTTTCATCCGTTTCTTTCTTTTACTCCTGAATCCAAGCATAACAAGGCTTCTTCCTTAGATAAACCTTAACATACTTACAAGCTATCATATGCTCTTTGCAGAGCAAAATACCCTAATTCCTTCAGTATATCTTGGCATAATATGATTTCCATTCATATCTCCTTAACCTCCTCCTCTGAATATGCTCCATCTTCCCATCCTTCCTGAAATATAATGTCCTGAATTGATAATATTCCATATTTGGTCTTAACAGGACAGGATTAAAAGGAACTACCACCTTTCTTTTTCTGGTTATTTCGCCTTTATTCAAATAGCTCTCTACCAACTCTATTTAAAAAGGAAATAAGGTTAGTCTAATATAACATTGTCTTATATAAGCCATGCTGACCCAAATTAGTGAGGTTTTTTCCATCCCTAGTTGTTCACAAACCACTGTTTTAATAGTAAATTCTAAAATTTTACCAACAATCAAGGCCAAGCTTACCACCCTGTACTGTGGAGATTCCACCTTTTCTCCATTTTAAAAGTGAACATCGTCCATCTCCAGTTCTGATGCACCATGCTTCTTGTCTAGAATTTCTCAGTGATCAACAATAGTGGTTTACCCATATCTGCAGTATCTTTCAATATATTGGTATGAACCTTATCCAGACCAAAAGATTCAAGTTAATTGAGAATAGATACATGTCCTTCTATTTCCCCACTTACCTTGGTTTTCAGATCCCTGTTAAATTTTTTTTCTCCTTCTTAATCAGAAGACTGGCAGAAAAAGCAGAAGCAAAATAGGAGTTGAAAATTATCTCTCCATGATCTATCATTATCTCATCCACCCCAAGCAGCAGGTGATGAGCAAGGAGTGACCTGGACATGTGCAAAGATAAATAAAAAAATTATTTAGAATGGGCTTATATGATGAATACTAGGTATTATTAAAGGGTCAAAGATTGGAAAACACGGTCAGCTGGAGGGCAACAGCCTGACACCAACAGAACTTTATTTTTAAATGTAAAAACAATTTTTAGGTTTGATCCAATGGCCAGGCTACAGTTCAGCCTCTGAAGAGTCATCATTATCACAGAACAGTAAAATCACAGAATTTAAAGGTGAACTTTTCCACAAAAAATACAGACAATAAGACTTTCAAATAAATGTTCCCCTGTGTTTATCCTGGGATCTACAATGAACTTTTAAAGTTAACAAAAAAAAAATAACTCTTCCCCCACATGAAGCTGACTTCCTGTTCCAAGTATATCAGCAACTGAGCTTTTTCCACTGTGGCTCTCAGAAAACACCCAACAGAGGAGAAGGTTCTCCTGCCTGCTGCTGGAGCAGCTGCTAGTGGGCTAATGAGCCACACCAGGGGAGCAGGAACCTGGGTGATGACATGCCTTGGCAGCTGCTTCTCAGCAGGCTGGGGGAACTCTGCTGCCTGCTGCCTCTAGCTGTAGAGCCAACCAGGATCAAAATCTGAAGACTTAAACAAATACACACACGTATGTGTATATTTGGCCAACTTGATAGCCCACAATACAAGGTTCAACTACTTTATTCCTCTATGTTCCTTGAAGAGAATAGAGGCAGCATGACTTATTGGAAGTAGAGCTGATCCTGAAGAAAATAGAGAGAAAAGGCTGCTACACTAATCAACCAATAAACAGTCATTTATTAAGTGCCTTCTGTATGCCAGATACTTTATTTAAGCACACACAAAAAAAAATATTAAACAATCCTTGCTTTCAAAGAGTTTTCATTCTATTTGGGAAGACAATACGCATATAAATCAGCATGTACAAAATGTATACAAAATACAAAAAAATAATAATATTAACTGGGCAGAGGGAAAGCAATAGCAGCCAAGAAATGAAGAAAGGCCTCCCAGTGAAGATGGTACTTCAATCATTTGTATTTAAAGAAGCCTCTGGATTCTAAGAAGCAGAGGTAAGGTGTGTGAGACATGGGAATGGGAAATGGAGTGTGAAGAAAAGAAAAAAAAAGAGGTCAATTTTCCTGGGATGAAGAGAATGTGAAAAGGAATTATATATAATAAAACTGGAAACCTTGGTTGGAACCCAGTTGTGAAAACTTTGTTGTGAAGCAAACAGAGGAATGAAATGCTGTTTTATCGATCTCAGAGCTAACAAGAGGGAGCCACTGCAGTTTACTACGGAATGACATGGTCAGTTCTGTGTTTTAGAAATTGACTTTCACAGGTAAGTGGAGGACAGATTGGAGAAATAAAAGACTGAAGGCAGGATACAAATTTTTAGGTTTTTTAGGATACAAATACAAAATAGGAAGCTATTACAATATTCCATGTGAGCAAAGATGAAGACCTAAACTATGGCAGAGGACATGTGAATAGAGAAAAGGAGATGAACATAAGATATCAAATTTTGGGAAGCACTCAAATATATACTTAGCTAAACAGAGATATAAAATGCTAACACTTTGCACATAATATAATCTAATTTGTACTTTAGTCATCCATATGCATATCTTAGCCCCCCTATTAGAAGTAAACTCATTGAGGACAGGAACTGTGTCTTAGTTTACCTTTTCATTCCTAAAGCCTAATAAAAAAACTCAAAACATCATAGGCAATTGATTAATTTCGATGAATTGAATTAATACTGATTTGATCCCTTACTTGGTACTCATTTTAAGTTTTGTTCCATTACTTATTTGCTCATACATACATATATACATACATACATATATACATACATAAAAAAGCCTCACACATGAGTCTTATGGCCTTAATTAGACTGTAAGCTCCATGAGTATAGGGAAACTTGCTTGTACATCCTTCCCAGTGTCTTATAAACGTAGTGTTTCATAAATACTTCATGAGTAATGAATATTGAGAAACTTTAGATAGTAAGTATAAATATCTTTATTTCCTTAAAAAATTGAATTTTGGTAATTGAGGCTATTGAATCTAGGTTTCAGATAATTGTAGCTTTATTCTTGATCATATATTGCTTACTATGCAAAATACATTTTAAATAATATTCATATAATCATTACATACAAATACTTTAGTCTGGCATTTGAGGTCTTCAAAAATCTGTCTCTAGATTTTAAATTTTCTTTCTTATTCCTTATTTCATACACTCTGCTTTCTAAGCAAAATGCCATATGAGCCCTTTTTTGAGATTGTTCTGTACTTTTTCCCACTTCCATGAATTCACACTGGGTGTCTTTTCACATAAAATACACTCCATCCTCCCCTTCACTTGTTAAAATTCTCCCCTTTTTTCAAGGCCCAATTTCTTTCCTTCTTCTTGAAGGTTTCCCGGAGCTCCCTTCCAAACCATTATAAATTATTTCTCCCTACTAAAAACTATCCAGAATATATTTTTTATCCCTCATTTGCTCCATCACATTCTGCCATATATGACACCAGTTGGTATACATGATCTATACCCCTTATTTTACTCTAATCTCCTTGAGGTCAGGACTTAATAATTTTTCTAATTTGCATAAACAATATCTAGCACTAACTGGCATATATAATGAATTAAACAAATTGTTGATTAAATGAATTGATATATCATTCTAAGTTTTCATGTCCAACTTGTAGTAAAGTTTTGAGTAGTATAATAATACCAGGCATCTATGATTACTTCTGTCCTTTTAGATATTGTTATTCATGACCCAAATGTAGGTATCAATGGCACATTTGTCAAATTTGCAAATGGAATCTGGAAAGAATAGCTATTATTTCAAATGGCAATGTCAAGATCCAAAAAATCTAATAATCTAAAGAAATAATATGAACACTACTCAAGTAATTAATTATATAGATTATTTTATATGTGCTCAAAAATCAATATCGCAAGTACAAAACTGGAGGAGAGAGAGATATGTCTTGACAATAGTTCAGGTGAAAATTTTTGGCGGTACATTGAACTACAATCTCAGAGTCACTCAGTTGTGTGACATGACTGCCAAATATTAATTCTTACTATCTATGATGCATTAATGAAAGTAGGGTCCCCACCTCTTCCTCTGTCCCCTATAAATATCTGCTCCACATTTAATGAATTCTCTTTCATCTTAAACTTCTCACTTTCTCTTTCCTCCCATTTTCTGGCCCTGAGTCCTGATCCTTTCTGATGGCACCACTTCCTTTGCTACCAGTTGGTGCATTGTCTGTCATTAACCTTCCCCCAGCTCAACTATCTGAATTCAGGAGTTGAACTTCTACCTCCCATTGCCACTTTCTGACTCTCCTACTACCATCAGCATTCAACAATCCTTCCTCCTTTGATGGTTGATATCCAAATTCATCACCCAATCCAATTCCTGCTGGCTAATACCCCAGGACATTCTCTTTCCTCAATAAATTCAGTTTTATATAACCTGGTCCAACTCTTGCTCACATCCATGTTTATGCTCCTTCAAATACTTATGTTCCTAGTTTCTCATCTTGCTCCTACTATTCCAGTGACACATGGAGATGGTCATACCCTTGTTCTTGTCATTATCTATTCATATTCCACTTGTTAATCAACTCCAAAATTCATTGTCAAATCATAACCTTTTATTGGTGTATCTTTCTATATGCCTTAGGTTCCCTAAACATGTTCTTTATTCTCATTATGACCTGCATTTTCTCCACCCTTCAGTCCTTTCCTTGGCTATCACCTCTGCCCTGGTTACATTTCTTTCCATATTTTGATCCATTGGTGACCCATTCTACTCTACATTATTTTGTACTTCTGAATACTTTGCTCCCTTGTGCTATTTATAGTCAATCATACTTGACAAACTGCAACCCTGAGTTGAGCTTTATAATTTCATCACTCTGTATATACCTTGCATGCATTTAGTTATTTCTGTGTTTTTCTCCTCTTTTAGAAAGGAAACTCCCTGAGAGTAGGGATTCTTTCTTCTTTTCTCTGTATCTTCAATATTTAACATAGTACTAGTACAAAGTTCTGTTTTTGTTGATTGACAGACTAAGAGAAAAGGGAAGATACAGCCCTCCTATACTGTGCTTTGGTCATATCATAATTGAATATCAAGTTCCATTCTGAGTGTCATATTTCTGAAAAGACATTGACAATCAGGGGCATATTCGGGTGAGATAAACCAGCATAAGAAGGGGATCAGAAAGAATAACATGTATAGACTTGTTGAGTGACCAGAGATGGATAACTGAGAAGAAAAAAATTGGTATACCAGGAAAACTACTGTCAAGACTTTATATAGGTCTATCATGAAAGGTTTAGATTGTTTTTCTTGGCACTAGAGAGAAGATCTAGGGACAAATGTTGCAGATTATGGAGAGGCAGATTCTGGGTCAGTATATGGAAAAATTCCTAACAATTAGAGTTATCCAAAAGTAGAATAGTCTGTTTCATAAACAAAGAGTTTTCCCTCAGTGGAAATCTGCCAGGGGAAATAGAATAACTATTTGTAAGTAAATGAAGGCTTCTCATTCATCCTTGGGATGTAACTTCCATCCAACCCTTACTCGTGACTCTAAGAAGCTGTAGTATTTGCCCAGGTCAATCCACCTTGGCAGATAGGCTAAACCAAGTTAAGGATGACCAACAGACCTCAAACCCATCCATGACTTAAAGAGATATCTACCCCCAAGCATGTGAAGACCTCACAGTGGAATGTATAGACATGAATAATTTGTTCCAATGGCCATGAAGGCAGTTGAAGCTTGTACTATAGAGTACTTGGACATTGGTCAGCTATCAAAGATACATACCAAGGTCATCCACAGCATCTCATGCCATTGCCAATCATCCTAACATTTGTCTTGTAACTGCACTTTGATGAATAGAAGAAAGAATGAGGTTTACAACTCTGTGCAACTCTGCCTCAATTAAATCAAATTTACTCAAACATCAAGATATTCCCCAATGATGCCATCAGTCCTCTTTGAAAATGAAGGAAAAACAGAAACAAAATGGTAAAAATTATTCTTGGTTGTGCTGGCCTAGAAAAACTCTAATGTCAAAAAATAAATGCTTAAATAAATAAATAAATAAATGTCCGCCTCCAAAAGGAAAAATTTTATATATGACTTAATAGGATAAATCCAGCCCTATACAAAAGTCAATCTTCAAAAATTTGGTGGTAAAATAAATTTATTCATTTCACAAAAAAAAAAAAAAAAAACCTCTAATGTCCACTCAGCCTCTAAAATTCTATTCTTGGAATAAAGCATGTTATATCCAGTCTCAGTGCTTCAACAAGGGAACTGTTCACTGTTTCTGGAGTATATTCCCTGCCCAACTCTTGTATTTTAGAACCCTTAATTTCCTTCAAGGTTTAACTCACATGTCATCTCCTATTTGAAGTATTTCTTATACCCACACCTCACTTGTTGGTGCTCTCTCCCTCTTCGAATGATCATGTATTTACCCAGCTCTGTGTACTTATTGTATCACTCAGTAGAACATAAGCTCCTTGATGGCAGATACTCATTTTCCTCAGCACCTCACTTCCTTTAAGTGGACATGGTAGACATTTTAGAAAATTGAATTTAATTAAATATGTCTTGCACATCTTCGTTCTCATTATAATAAGTATTCTCCAAATGGAAAATCTAATTTTTCTAATGTTACATTCTGTTATTCTAAGAATGAAATGCTTATATTTTTAGGCCATACTGAAATAAAATAATGTCTGATTAGGGCCATTTTGAGATAGTAGACTTGACAGAATATTGCTCCTTTCAAAAATAGAGGGAAGCATATTGCTTATCTTCATGCCAAATAAAACCCTCCTTCTAAAAGCCAAGACATACCAACACTCAGAGGAAAGCTATCTGTCCCCTGAAATTGGCTTCCCCCAAATTGGGAAACGGATTTCCCTTGACTCAAATGCACCCTAATAAGAAAAACAAGTGGTTTCCAATTGATAAACTCATGCTAGGTTGAGAGAATTCCTTCCCTTTGATCAGCAGCAAGAAGAAAAACAAATGGAGAGGTTTCTCTTTTTCCAAATGGCTGCTCTTTTCTACACTGTGACTTCAGGATTCAAAGGGGGAAAGAAGTTTGACAGGCTCAGAGAGATACAGGTGCATGTAATTGACTAGGCAAGTTTCCCATTGTCATAAAGTGAAGCACATCAAATTAATGAGGCCCACAGAGACCCAGAGACTTCCACCAATCACAATCGTGCCTAAGCATCTTTCAAAATGGGTGGCCACAAGATGCCTTGCATATTCCTAGGTTCATAACTCAGGCAGTTTAACACTCCAGATTCTAGTGGGTAGACAGTCAGGAATTTATAAGGATAACCAAAATTTCCACCTGCTCCCAAAACACTGTCATCATTCCTAAAACTGACACCTTCAGCCAGAACTACTTGTGTGACCTTAGGTCAGTCATTGAATCCCTATGGACCTTAGATTTTTTCATCTATAAAATGGAGGGGATTGGACTAGATAGCCAATAAGCTTATAGCTCTAGCTCTATGGTCCTCCCTGACACTAATAATATATGACTTGGGTAAATAATTTCATTATCTTTTGTCACAGTTCCTCATCATCTATAAAAAGGTGTGGTTTAACAAGATTATCAATAAACATAACTCTGAGTTTTAATAAATTTGGTGAATATTTTTTCTTTAGAATTTTAAGGTAAAATGGAAAAGTATAACTCTATGGTCTTCTTAAAATGTTTTTTTCTATATAACCTGAAAGGACTGACTGCATAAAAGTCAACAAAGGAGTACTTTGGTTCATTGGGAAGAGCTGTATCACTCTGGGGAGGTTACACAACAGTTTGCAAGAAAAAAGAGAAAGAAAAAAATGTTTGCCCTGCCTACCTCAAAGAGCTGTTATGAGAAAGAAATGTGAATATACTTCAAAACTACCCAGTATAACTTTCCCAAGACATAGTTTTTACAGGAGTTGTGCATGACCTAGGAATCATCCAACTGTGACAGAACTGTCTTGCTAAGACTGTTCTTAGAAGTAGTGGGATAATTCAAAAAAAGCCAGTGAATTCTTTGGTGGGGTGTCTGGATAGACCTGAGATCTGTGAAAGTGTATTATTTTATTCTAGAAACTGGAGAAGCTATCCTAGGGAGGAGTTTAGACTTTTGGAGAGAGTTCATATTTCTAGTAGAGGTATAGAAGGGATATAGCTACACTGATATCTGCTGATAAGGAAAATAATAGCTTTACATTTTTATATCAATTTGGGGTTTACAAAGCATTTTGTCCTCCTACTAATGCTGTGAGGTAAGTAGTGAAAGCATTATTATTCCCATTTTACAGATGAGGAAACAAAGTCTCCATGAGGTGTGGTACTTTATTAGTTTTTTATATAGCTTTTTGTTGTTGTTCACTTGTTTTAGTTGTGTCTGACTCTTTACAATTCCATTTAGAATATTCTTGGAAAGGATACTAGAGTATTTTGCCATTTCCTTCTCCAGCTTTATGCAGCTAGTAAGTACCAAAACTGGGGCTCAAACATAGCTCTTGGTTCCCAGTAATTACCAATCCCCTTCCCTCTCTTACTCTTCTTCCTCCTACAATACTGAATTCCCAACCACCAAGGAGTAGCTCTCTAAGCCTTGCTGTTCACTCTTTCACCCGCATCCACCTCAACACTCCCTCCCCAAACATATGCCATTTTATATCTTCCTGCCTCCTCCACTAGAACTCTAAATTTAAAACTAACAAACTTCCCTTCGTTTTCTACATCTTCTTCTCATGCTCCTTCCATCTCCTGCCTCTGAGACTGTCCCACACCCCAGTTTCCAGCAGCATTCATGGCCACTCTTGCCAGAACTGGTTGTACCCTCTCTCATATCCCTTGAATCAATGGTCCCAGAGTCAGAGTACTCCTTCCTCTCCATTGCTCCTTCCAAATTCTGCCGTTACAGTCATTATTCAGAAAAATCTCTCCTTTGAAGTTAATTCTGTTTAAATTGTCCCCTCCTCTATATCTTAGCGACTATTATATCCCAAACTTGAGATAACATCCCTCTTTTCTCAGAAATTCAGTGCCTCCCCTCTCATTCTTTTCTTAATCCTACAGCCTAGCTTCCAGCCTCATCATTCAACTGATACTGTCTGTCCAGAGTTTCCAGTGATGTCTTAAATTTAAATCTAATAGTCACTTCTCACGTCTCATCCTTACTGATCTCTCTTCTACATCTGACAATGATGACCATCTTCTCCTGGAAACTCAGCCTTAGGTCTGCTTCTTACTCATCTCTCAAGGTTGTCTTTCTACCTGTCTAATTGATCCTACTTAGTGTCTTTTTTCTCGATCATCCTCTGTGATATTTCCACTAACTTTCTACACTCTCATGCTTGTTGATCTCATCAATTTCCATGGTTGAATTAGTATCTGCATGCAGATAACTACCAGTTTTACAGTTAATACTCATATTTCCCTCAAGGTCTAGTTCCATATGATTGACTATATTGGACATTTCAAATTATACCATAGGCAATGCATGCGAAACATGTCTAAAGAAAGATGCTTTTCATTGCCATCAAATCTATTTCAATTCCAAACTTCCCTATTAATGTTGAGGATATCCCTTCCCCTCAATAATCCTTTATTGTTATCTTCAAGTCCTCTCTCTTATCCCATAGTAATAAAGCTATTCTCTCCAACATTATGGATTTCAACATGCCTTCTCATCTTATGTTCTCCTTATTTATTGTTTCCCATAAGTAGTTCATTGGGAATCCACTCAACATGCTAGAAGTCTATATGGGGGTCTTCTAATAATCGATTCATTACCTCTTGTGCTAGATACAATTGGTCCACTTCAGCTTCCAGTCATATATTTCCTAGATGTTACCTCATGTCATATTATGTAAATAAAATTATTCAATTTGTCAACTAGTGTTTACTTACAATTAAAAACCATTTTAGAATTGTAGCTTATACCAAAAGTAAGTGTTCAGAATATTCACCACTCATTTAAAATACTTCTGGGTTTTTTTTAAGACTTCTGTACTAATGATAGTCTGAGGTGTGCAGAATTCTTCACTACCTCTTCATCCTTTCCTTCTAATTGATGAGGGACTATATAATCCTTGCCTTAAGCTAATCATGTAACCTGAAAATGATTATACATGTTGATGTTTCAATTTTGTACTCACATTTTGAAACTTCATCTAAATAACATTTTCTACTTTCCAATAGAATTATGCAGTCCAATTACATTGCTTGAGTGTCAGATTTGTTACAATCATTTTGAATTTCCCAGATCACAATTTTATTCATATTGCAATTTTAATAATAGAATTTAAGAGCTGGACTTTAGAGATCATATACTATAAACATTTTATTTTACAAATGGCAAACTGAAATCCACACAGGTCGAATTCCCTTGCCCAAGTGCAAGAAAGAGCCAGAACTGGAACCTAGGTGTCTTAATTGCCAGTGCAATGGTCTTCTAGTATCAAAATAGCTTTATCATATAATAATTTGGTATCATATTTCAATCTTCATTTCTCAGATTTTATGCTTTTTATTTAAATCCTTATTAAAATTCTTTATATGAGTTGAAGCAAGCTTCTAGTTTATAGCAAATAAAAAGATGTTTTATTCTCTATAGAAAAAAAAAGATTTATTATAGAAATACACTGGCTTTTAAAATCTAATTCTTTACCTTTACCTTGAGCCCTGAACTTGAGATTCAATGGATTTTTTTCCTTAAAGGTATAATTTAAAAGTTTTTTATTAAGAATTAACACCAAGAATTTCTTCTTCCATCAGATCCAATTCTTCATAGCCCCACTTGGGTTTTTCTTGGTAAAGATACTGGAACAGTTTGCCCATTTCCTTCTCCAGCTCATTTTACAGGTGATGTACTGAGGCAAACAGGGTTCGGTGATTTGTCCAGTCACAGTAAGTGTCTGAGGCTAGATTTGAACTCAGAAAGATGAATCTTCCAAACATCTGGCCTAGCACTCTATCCACTGTGACACCTAGCTGTGGCACCTAGAATTAATTAATTTTAATCCAACAAGCAATTGAATGTCTACTAGGTGCCAGGAACTAGAACAAATTCTGAAGATACCAAAACAAAAATGGAAGACTGCCAACCTACAAGAAGCTTACCGTCTACTGTAGATAAATAACATGTACATAGATAAATTACTTACATAAGTCTTATAATACACATAATAAATACAGAGTAATTTTAGAAGGGAGCACTACTCTCTAAAGTCAATTATGAAAGATATCTTTTGGAGGAATAACTTTAGTTGAGCTTTGCAAGAGGTTTGTGATTCTAAGAGACTCAAGGAAAGTGTGACACTTCACATAGTTCAGTTTGACTGAAATACTGAATGCATTTGGGAAAATCAAATTTGAACAGTCTGAAAAAATAGACAAGACATTTTTAAAAGGCTTTACATTTTTTAAGAACTGAGTTTCAATCTAGAGGCATGGGAATGACATAATCATACCCATACTTTCAGAATAACTATTTTATCAGTTGTGTGGAGGATTAATTGGAAAAGGGGAAAACTATAGGTAGGGAGACCAGTTAGGATTCCAGAAAAGAATTCTAGGGAAAAAAATGATGAAGACCAAAATTAGAATAATAGTTATGTAAGTAAGAAAAGGGAAAAACATTCAAGACACTTTGTAGAGATAGAATCAACAAGAAATTGGAAACAATTTGGATATGGAGGTTAAAGAAATGAGACTTGAGAGTGACTCCAAAGTTGTAAACCTAGGAGAATGGTGATGTCTTCAAGAGAAATAGAGAAGGCTGGAGAGATTTAGAAGGAATAATAATCCACACACAGATTCCAGTAATTGTTTAAAATCCATAGGGCCACTAGAAGTCTGACCCTACAGGTCTGTCATTAAATTTATATGAAAAAGTTGCCAGGTCACAGTTACTTTTCACATATGTCAAGTCTCAAATTTAATGTACATTAAAAGTAGGAGAAAAACATACTAAGATCTAGTTTCATGTACTTATATGTATGCCTATTGTCTTAATACCACCTACACTCTGAAAGAGTAAAATTGTTTTGTTTTTTATTTCTGTAGCCCCAACTTTTGGCATGGAGTAGGAGCTTAATACAAATCTGTGAAATTTAAATGAATTTCCTATTGTTTTCTTCATAGAAAATGTCACAAGCCAGCATCCCACCCCTCACATTTTCAGCAAATACTTTAGTTTCCTACTTCCCTGAGATGACTGACTTTGTCTGTTGCCAGGAACGCCCTCTCTCCTATCTTCCACACTTCATAATTCCCCATTAGCATCACCTCATAACTTCTTAAGATGCCCTAAAAAAAGATATTCCTACTCTACAGCAGTGGTATTCCCACTACAAGCGAGTCTTTTATATTATTCCTCTTGATTTTTACCTCAACAATTCTTGTATCCCTTTCATGCCCTTTTCTCTTTTAAGCCATTTCCTTCTGCCCACAAACAGGCTAAGGCCTCCTCATCCAAAACCAATAACAAACTTTCCCTTGAATCATCTGTTGTATCCATATGCCAAAAAATTCCTCTTCTCCCCTTCACTGCAAAATTTAGTTACAAACAACTGACTATAGTAAGTGCTTATTGTTAAGACATAGTAAATGCTAAAAAATGAGCATTTTGGGGCTTGACAGAGCCATAACCTTCAACGAAGCAACTTCTTTCCTGATTGCTCCTTAGCCCCTTTCATTCAATCTTTAGCTCTCGACATGCTAATAAAACTTCTTATTTCAAGATTACCAGTGATTTAATTAACAAGCTCATTAGGAATATCCAGGTGGTTCAGTGGATAAAGAGCCAGGCTTGGAGATGGGAGGTCCTGAATTCATATCTGGCCTCAGATATGGGCAAGTCACTTAATCCCAATTGCCTAGGCCTTACTTGTCTTCTACTTTGGCATGAATGCTTAATATCAGTTCTATGGAAGGTAAGGGATTTTTTTTAAGTCCAATGGCCATTTTTCAGATTCCATGTTCCTTGACCTCTTTGATCTTTTGGCAGTGTTGGCCACCTCTAAATGCTAATGGTCTCTTCTCCCTTGTCTTTAGCAATAACACATTATCCCATTTTGCCTCCTTCTTTAACTGATGCTTCTCTAGCTCTCTTGATAACTTCTGATATGGTGATATCAAAGAATATCTACCATAAATTCCATTCTACTTTAGTAATTCATTTGATATTTAGAAATTAAATCACTGGTGACCACCTATTAAATATTCAAGTCCAACCACAATAAAATCTAACAATATATAATGAAAGTTCATAAGGCATTTTATATACATGATGCCAAATGTCATGTATCATAGCTTTTGGGCCTCACAGTCCTGTAGGATAAGTGCTGGTATTTTCCTCATTTTGTAAATCTCAAAGAAGTTAATAATTTGACCAGAGTTCCAGAACTCTTAAGAGGCTCAGGTAAAATTCAAGTCCACATTTTCCTGACCCCAAATTCACTACTATCCACCATGACGGAAAGTCAAATAACTAAAGTTGATTGTGGAAATAGCTATCTTTACTCATATAGACATAAAACAAGTTACTGAGGGACTTTTTGGAACCACCTGCATATATGTCACTCTCACTGGTCTAGGACAGGCTAGGTACAATGTTACTGGGGAAAAAAAGAATGGGCTAAGTGACTTCTCAAGTTTGGTTTCAGATTTTGGGGGATTGGCCTAACAAAAAGGAAAACCAATGAAACTTTTTTATTTCTGGCCTTAAAAGGTCTTAGCTCTTGTTCTAGGGTCATAGAATTTGGAGTTAGAAGATACCTTAGGGGCTATCTCATTCAGCCCATTCATTTTAAAGACACACAGAAAGTTGAGTCCAGAAATAAGAAGTAACTCACTTGGTCACACAGTTTAAGTAAGTGGAAGAACCATGAACCAAATTTAAGTGTTCCAGTCCCAAACACAATGTTATCTCACTCTGCCATAATGCCTTCAGCTCTTGCTTTGTGTGTATCTCAGTGCTTTGTCCATTTTGATAGCATACTTCTCTCAATTGCCACTACTTTAATATTTCATGCACACTATAACCATAGTGATTTATTATGTTTATGTTTAATACTCCCAAATTTCATTCTCATTTAGTATATTTTCATAAATTTAGAGTCAAACAGAATGAAAATGTAAGAACTCACCTTAAGATGAAGGACTCACAAGTCACAGTCATAGCAACTACTGAAGAGAAAATTTCCTGACTAGTCATGATAATTTAGGTAAATTCACAATAAGTCCTCTACAGAGGATAATTTATCTGCAATCCTTCAGTCTAATTCAAATAATTTCTTTTAAAGCCAAATTTTAATAAAATATCAAGGTAACCAAGAAACTCAAAAAATGATATATCTTAACTTTCTTTAATTAAAATAAAATCTGATAATCATATTATTGGAAAAGTAATCCTATATTCAAATATAAATATGAGAACTTCTGAAATTTGGAACTAATGTATATACTCTCAAAAGACTAATAAGTCAGTGAAATAGGTCAAGCAATCTCTTTACATTTATTCATCAGAAAAAAAGTATTTGCAATAGCTTATTAGATAACTAAGTGATATTTTTCTTTTCCTTCCCTGAAATATGACTTCCATATCAACTCCCAACATACCTTCATAACTAAACAGCTTAATCAAAAAAGTAACCATTTGCCTTGAAATTTGAAAGCACTAAATTGAACTTGAACACAAGATAACTGACATTTAATTCAATGTTCTTTCCACTATCTATATATTGCAAAGAACTACAAATGGATACATATACATGTGAAGTACATAGGATACCCATGTATCAATATTTGGAAATATCTGGAAAATCTGAAGAAAGAGCTCTCACTTTTACCAATAGTGATAGACTTGAAGCCTGCAATCAAGATGAAAAAGAGAGCAAAAGCAAGTATATAGGAAAGGAAAGAATAAAAAAAAAGGCAGGGAACATAGCCTGGCTTGACTAAAACCAAAAATGAATGAAGGAGAAAAGTATAAGAAGTCTGGAAAGTTAGGACAGAGTCCAGAAGATTTCATTTTCTGGAAAGATGCATATTCTGAGGTGAAGTTTATACTTTATTTGGCAGGCAATGAGAAGTTAACAATAATTCCTGGTGTTGTATTGATACTTACAATACTTTCACTCATTTGTCTCCCTTTTCCATCCTCATAGAAGTTGCATTAATTTTGACAAGGAAAGTTCAGAGTGATATAAAGGGCAAAACCACATAGGTGCAGTACCAGAGGATCAAATTAAGGAGAGAGGACCAAGGAGGACTGTTTACTTTTATGCCAACTATTTGATATTAACCTAGACTTCATTTAAACAATGAATGGGTTTCTGAGTGTTTTTGTCTAGAATTATCAATCATATAGTCAAAAGCCCAGAGCTCAGAGAGGAATCGGAGTCATAGTGAAAGGATGAAAGTAGCAAAACAAATTCTTCTATGGCTATTAATAAACTTGACATCGATGGGTATCCGAGAGCATTTGGTTTTTTTTTAATTTATCATTTATGTTACTTTCTCTGTTTATTGGTTTAGATTTCAATCTTAAAGAAAAGTCTGGTATCTCACAAGGTTATTACAAGGATCTCATGAGCTAAAAGTATGTGAAAGAGCTTTGGAACCTGCCGAGTGTTAGCATTAGACAAATGTACATTATCAATCATTCATTTTTTCAGCAGGAATTTATTAAGCACCCACTCTGTGAAAGATATTGTGCTAGACATTAAATACAGATCATATTTTTAAAAAGAATCCCTGCCCCCAAAGTTTAGATTCTACCAAGGGAAATTTGTGTAACACATATGCATAACTAAAAGATTATTTGATAAATACATTAACATCTAGAAGCATCAGTAAAGGTTTCACAAAATAGATGGTACCTGAGTAGGGCCTTTAAGGAAGTTAAGAATTCTAAGACTGTGGCTTGAGGAAGATATGCCTTACAGGTAGAGGGATGAATCTAAACATAGGGAAAAAGACAAAAGAACAATCCCAAGATCAGCAAACAAGTAGGTCACTTTGGCTGTTACATAAAGTACTTAAAGGAGAATGATGTAAAATAAGTTTGAGTAGAAAGGCTAGAGGCTATGAAGCACACCAAATGCCAAATTTTGTATTTTGTCCTCTAGGCAGCAGAGAACAATGAATATTTTTGAATAAGATGGTGACAAAGTCAAGACAATACTTTATAAAGGTTAGGGCAACCATGTGAAGAATGGATTGAAGAGAGGAAACCATTTAGAAGGTTATTTTAATTGTCCCAAAAGAAAGAAGATGACTACTAAAACAACTATCAGTACTGTATAAGTAATTAAAATTACTTCAAGAGACTGATTCATGATAAGAATGTCATTTTATTGATCAGGCTAGCATAATAACCAATAAAATGTCAGGTTATTGGCCCTCTAAATAACGAAAGACCACAATGGACCTTAAGGCAGATCTATAAATGAAATTTTATTAGTTCATTATTCAGCCTCTCCCTTAAACATCCCAAGACATCTCTAACTGGTAAAAAGTTAATTAGGAGGTGGTTGATCAAACCCTCAGCCCTTCTCCAAGGTGGTTGTCATGTATCTTCCTCCAAATCTCATATTTTTCTTGAGGATTCCCCTGTCAAAGTCTAGTGGTAGAGTCAGAAGACACATTGTTAGGAGTTTTAATCATTATCCAATTATTATATAACATTATTATTTTAATAATCTTTTTAATATAATGGTTTAATGGAAACTTTGTCTCATTTTTATCTTCCTTTTTAGACCTCCAGATATTTCTCTTCACATGAATCTCAAAGTCTGGTCAACTGGGGGATATCAACTATAGAAACCTATTATAGAATTTCCAATATAATAAGATCCTATAAAATCATATCTACAGGAAGAGCAAAGGTCTGTATTCACTAAGTGAAAAAGGAGAAAATAGCATAGGCTAAAAAGCTCTAGGACTGAGCATATTTTTATTAGATTGAACTGCCATGTAGTTATATATTATGTTTTGGATAATATGCATTTCATTTACTTTATTTTTTCTTAGTGTGGAGAGTTAAACTGTTTCCTTGAACATTATTAAATATGCTTGTAACAAGAAAAAGATGAAAAGACTGGGGAAACAAAGGTTTTATCTTTTGAGCATATTGATTTACTAAACAATGAATGTCAACAATGCAACAAATTGGGACCAACCTCCTTCCTCAGTTTGAGAATGGACCCCAAATACAGGAGAAGATGTTTTTTTATACAATAAAAAAGTAATAAAATAAATTCTATTAATTAAAAGGAAACAATACAAGATTAGATAATATGATTCCTAAATCTCCAGGTATCTGTAAACAATAAAAGAAAGATGGAAAAAATAACCAATTGGTCAATATGGGGCCGATTTTGGGGCAAGACATATGGGCAGCTTGATATATACAATTATGAGAAAACTCCTTATTTCAAGTCTTAAAATCTAACTGAATTCCTGGTCAACATAACCAAGGTCCTTGTTTAAGGGTCTCTAAATAGTAGGTACAAATGATCCAGTCTCCTAGCTTTGTTGGACTGGGTTCAAACATTGCAATGAAGGGTTTTTTTTTTTTCCCAATTCTCACAACTGACTAAAGTTTTCTCACAGGACAAAGTTTAGACTAGGCCCATAAAAGAATAGAATGAGAACTAAGCTAGCCCCAGAATTGAGTCACAAAATTAAATGTTCCTCCCAGTTCTAAAAAATCACAGTTGTCCTTAACTAACTCATATTCTAGAAAAATGGTTTATAACCAGCAGTCTATGAGTCATTTGTGGCTCTTTAGGACTTTTGAAAATCACATTTCATTCTGGGAAGATGGCAGAATAGAACAGAAGATTATTTCACTCTTCAAATTCCCCCAAAAAAATTTGAAAAGAGTACCTCTGAGTCAACCTTAAAGTGGCAAAAGTGATTAAAAGTAAGGGAGAAGTAATTATCCAACATGAGACAACTTGAGAAGATGGTAAGAGAGCTCTGACTGGCTGTCTAATGACAAAATAAATAGATAGCAAGACCTAGAAGCAGTTGTATATCAGCTTCAGAAACCTCAACCAATTGACTATGAAGAGGTTGGATGGCTGCCTGAGAGAAGACTTTGGGGGCTGTTTGTGCTAACTAGATACTGTTATCAAACTGTAGCTACTGAAAAGGAAGAGTGATTGCACACAAGTGAATGAACCTTGGAAGAACAGCATTCCTGATTGCTGCTCCAGGACAGAGGGTTCAGAAAATGCTTACATACTCTGGAGAAATTGTAGGGGGTAAAAGTATTGAAATGATAGTTTTGTTGGATATTCTGCAATATGGAAATTTAAAAAAACCAAGTGACTAAAGGTTCCCAAAGAGTTCAGGAAACAACAATAGCAACAACAGACTAAACCCTGAGACATTATCCCACTCACATAGAGGGAAAGACCTTACACTTGCATAAAATTGACAATTGAAAAATACACTGTTAAAATAAAAAAATGAAAATTTGAGCAAGCAAAAGAGGAATAACCCAATCACAAATGCCGTCTTTGGAAATAAAGATCCTAATTAGAATTCAGAAGATGGTGAAATTAAAGCATCCACTTCTAAAAATTTCAAGAAATAAAAATGTAAAATAGACACAAGACCAAAATGAGTACTTTGAAGAGCTTAAAAAAACTTTTAAAACCAAATGAAGAGGTTGTAGAAAAATTAGGGGGGGAAACAATGCTAAAAAATATAAAGAATTATAAAAAAAATGGTCATCCAGTTGGAAAAAAATCCAAAAACTCACTGAAGAAAATAATTCATTTAAAAATTAGAATTGGGCAAGAGGAAGCTGATCACTTCCTAAGACAACAAGAAATAAGAAAACTAAGTCAAATAATAAAACATAGAAAATATCTTATTATAAAAGTGCTTGACCTGGAAAATAGAGACAACATAAGAATTCTTAAACTAAATGAAAGTTAATATTTTTTTAAAGTCTAAGCACATGTTATATATTTTAAGAAATTATTTTTTAAATTGCCTTGAAGTTTCACAACTAGAAGTTAAAGTATAACTTGAAAGAATTCATCAGTCACCCCCTGTAAGAGCTGCCAACAGGAAAACTTACAAGAATATTATAACTAAGTAGAGAAATACACAACAAATAATTATAACATAAATGTGAATGGTATGTTCCATAAAATGGAAACAAAGAGCAGAATGTATTAAAAACCAAAACTCAACAATATAGCTTTAATTTACAAAAAAAAAAAACACATTTAAAAATGAAAGACACACACAAAGTAAAAAGAGAGGGATAAAGTAGGTCATATTATGCTTCAGCTACCAAAAAAAATAATAAAACAAGGATGGCAATAATGATCTCATACAAGTTTATAACTGAAATATATCAAATTAAAAGAGATACTACATAATATTAATATTAAATATTTATAATATTAACATTAAATAAATATTCATTACATTAAATTTTAATATAAATTAAATTTATATAAACTATTTATATAAAAATATAAAAATTAATTTAAATTAATTTAAAATTAATTAAATTAAATAAATATTAAAAGGTACCATAGATAATGAAGCATCAACAATACTGACCATATATATATTAAATGTTATACCATCTAAATTTTAAAGGAAAAATTAAGGGTATTACAGATAGAAACAGATGATAAAACAATAATAGTGGGTAATTTAAAACATCCCCTCTCAGAACTAGATAAATCTCATGACAAAATAAATAAAAAAGAAGTTAAGGAGATAAATAATATATTAGGTTAACTAGATCTAGAGAAAATTGTATTGGGATTGAAACATATATATAGCTTTTTCTCAGGAGCATATGGTACTTTTACAACATTTGGCCATACATTAAGGCACTAAAATGTTATAATTAAATGCAGAAAAACAAAAATACTAAAAAACATCCTTTTCAGATCAGAGTACAATAAAATTATATATAATAAAGGTCACTGGAAATGGAAAAGAATTAATTGAAGACTAGCAATCTTAAAGAATGAGTGAGTCAAGTCATAGAAATAATAATTAATTTTATTAAAGAAAATGATAATAATAATGACAACATGTCAAAGCTCATAGAATAGAGAAAAACAGTAACAAGAAGAAAATTTATATCATTAAATGCTTATCAATTATTTGAATATACAATTTAAAAAATTAGAAAAAGAACAAATTAAAAATCTCCAATTAAATACTAACTTGGAAAACTTAAAAATTAAATATGAGCTTCACAAAACAGTATAAGAAAAAAATAAATTAATAAATAAAACTGAGTTGGTTTTGTAAAGAAAGATAAATCATTGGTTCATATAATTTTTAAAAAAGAAAATCAAATAACTAGCATTAAAAATGAAAAAGGTGAATTTGACTCTAATGAAGATGAAATCAAAGCAATTATTAGAAGCTATTTTGTCCAATTACATCCCAAAAAATTAAATAATTTAAGTAAAATATATGCTTACCAAAATATAAATTGCATAGATGAGGAAATAGAATATTTAAATAAACTTTTTTTAGAAAAAAAATTTAATCATGCTTTAAAAAGAATTTCTAAGAAAAAAATTAGGAATAGATAGATTTACAAATGAATTTTACCAAACATTTAAAGATTATCTAATTCCAATATCAAATAAATTATTTAGAATAATTTGTAAAGGAGTTCTATTAAATGCCCTTTTTGAAGTAAATATGGGGGTGATACCTAAACTGGGACAAGCAAAATAAGAAAAAGAACATTACAGGCCAATTTCATTAATAAATGTAGATGCAAAAATTCTAAATAAAATATTACTATAAAAATATATCACAAAGATTACACAATATTACAAAAAAGGACTTACATGAAGTATACAGGAATTATTTAATATAAGGAAAACTATTAACATAATTCATTCTACCAACAAAAAAGTAACAAGAATCATATGATTATTTCAATAAATTCAGAAAAATCTTTGGATAAAATATATCATTCCTATTTAAAACACTTGCAAGCATGGGTATAAATGGATTTTCTTTAGATTAATAAGAAATACAAACTTAAAACCATAACCAAACATTATCTGTAATGGGAATAAGTTACTATAAGATCAGGAGTAAAATGTTCATTATCACCAACTTTTTTTAATATTATACTAGAATTTTCAAAGAAGTAATAAAATTATCTTTTTTCATAGATAATATGATGAGATATATGGAAAATGGTAGAGATTCAACTAAAAAATTAAGTGACACTATCAATAATTTTAGAAAAGTAGAAGATAAAATAAACCTACATAAAGCATCAACGTTTCTATATATGTCCTATAAAAAGTGATTGTAAGATATAATCCATTTAAATTAACCTTAGATAGAATAAAATACCTAGAAGTGGATCTTCCAAAAGAAAACAGAAACTACATGAACATAATTATAAACCATATTTACACAAAGAGCCCAATTTAAATAATTGGAGAAATATTCATTTTTAATAAATGAGTAGACAATGTAATTAAAATGACAATCCAAACCTAAAATAATCTATTTTTTTTATTTCCATAACAATTAAATTGCCAAAAACATGTTTTATTGAGCTACAAAAATTTTAAAAATATATTTTGAAAAACAAAAGTTCAAGAATATTAAAGGAAATATTTTTTTAATTGTTAAGGAAGAAAGCCCAGCTGTACCAGATTTCATACTATTTTTAAAGCAGTAATTATCAAAATGATCTTGTGCTGACTAAGAAATTTAAAAGTATATCAGTGGAATAGAATAGAAATAAAACAGATAATCTTAAAAGATTATAGTGACCTTGTGTTTGACAAAGGTAAAGTTCCAAGTTTTTGAAATAACAATTCACTGTTTGGTAAAAATTGTTCGAAAAATTGGAAAGCAGTTAGGCAGAAACCAGATACAGAGCAATATATTACACCATTTACACAGATTAGATCAAAATGGAAAAATGACAGAGGCATACAGGGAGATATAAACAAATAAGAACAGAGAACATATCCTCTATAAGATTTAAGGATGGAAACAAGGATGTCCATTATCACCTCTACTATTTGACATTGTACTAGAAACACTAGCAGTAGCAATTAGAGAAGATAAAGAAATTGAAGGCATCAGAATAGGCAAGGAGGAGACCAAGTTATCACTCTTTGCGGATGACATGATGGTCTACTTAAAGAATCCTAGAGATTCAACCAAAAAGCTAATTGAAATAATCAACAACTTTAGCAAAGTTGCAGGATACAAAATAAACCCACATAAATCATCAGCTTTTCTATATATCTCCAACACAGCTCAGCAGCAAGAACTAGAAAGAGAAATCCCATTCAAAATCACCTTAGACAAAATAAAATACCTAGGAATCTATCTCCCAAGACAAACACAGGAACTATATGAACACAACTACAAAACACTCGCCACACAACTAAAACTAGACTTGAACAATTGGAAAAACATTAACTGCTCATGGATAGGACGAGCCAATATAATAAAAATGACCATCCTACCCAAACTTATTTATCTATTTAGTGCCATACCCATTGAACTACCAAAATACTTCTTCACTGATTTAGAAAAAACCATAACAAAGTTCATTTGGAAGAACAAAAGATCAAGGATATCCAGGGAAATAATGAAAAAAAAACACATATGATGGGGGCCTTGCAGTCCCAGACCTCAAACTATATTACAAAGCAGCAGTCATCAAAACAATTTGGTACTGGCTAAGAAACAGAAAGGAAGATCAGTGGAATAGACTGGGGGAAAACGACCTCAGCAAGACAGTATACGATAAACCCAAAGATCCCAGCTTTTGGGACAAAAATCCACTATTCGATAAAAACTGCTGGGAAAATTGGAAGACAGTGTGGGAGAGACTAGGAATAGATCAACACCTCACACCCTACACCAAGATAAATTCAAAATGGGTGAGTGACTTAAACATAAAGAAGGAAACCATAAGTAAATTGGGTAAACACAGAATAGTATACATGTCAGACCTTTGGGAGGGGAAAGGCTTTAAAACCAAGCAAGATATAGAAAGAATCACAAAATGTAAAATAAATAATTTTGACTACATCAAACTAAAAAGCTTTTGTACAAACAAAACCAATATAACTAAAATCAGAAGGGAAACAACTAATTGGGAAAAAATCTTCATAGAAACCTCTGACAAAGGTTTAATTACTCATATTTATAATGAGCTAAATCAATTGTACAAAAAATCAAGCCATTCTCCAATTGATAAATGGGCAAGGGAAATGGATAGGCAGTTCTCAGATAAAGAAATCAAAACTATTAACAAGCACATGAAGAAGTGTTCTAAATCTCTTATAATCAGAGAGATGCAAATCAAAACAACTCTGAGGTATCACCTCACACCTAGCAGATTGGCTAACATAACAGCAAAGGAAAGTAATGAATGCTGGAGGGGATGTGGCAAAGTAGGGACATTAATTCATTGCTGGTGGAGCTGTGAACTGATCCAACCATTCTGGAGGGCAATTTGGAACTATGCCCAAAGGGCGACAAAAGAATATCTACCCTTTGACTCAGCTATAGCACTGCTGGGTCTGTACCCCAAAGAGATAATGGACACAAAGACTTGTACAAAAATATTCATAGCCGCGCTCTTTGTGGTGGCCCAAAACTGGAAAACGAGGGGATGCCCATCAATTGGGGAATGGCTGAACAAACTGTGGTATATGTTGGTGATGGAGTACTATTGTGCTAAAAGGAATAATAAAGTGGAGAAGTTCCATGGAGACTGGAACAACCTCCAGGAAGTGATGCAGAGCGAGAGGAGCAGAACCAGGAGAACATTGTACACAGAGACTAATACACTGTGGTATAATCGAACGTAATGGACTTCTACATTAGGGGCGGTGTAATGTCCCTGAACAACTTTCAGGGATCCAGGAGAAAAAAAACACCATTCATAAGCAAAGGATAAACTATGGGAGTGGAAACACCGAGAAAAAGCAACTGCCTGAATACAGAGGTTGAGGGGACATGACAGAGGATAGACTTTAAATGAACACTCTAATGCAAATACTATCAACAAAGCAATGGGTTCAAATCAAGAAAACATCTAATGCCCAGTGGACTTACGCGTCGGCTATGGGGGGTGGGGGGGAGGAAAAGAAAATGATCTATGTCTTTAACGAATAATGCTTGGAAATGATCAAATAAAATATATTTAAAAAAAAAAGATTTAAGGATGGGAGAAGAATTTATGAATAATTAATGGATAGAAAGAATTATGAAATGTAAAATGGATAATTTTTATCAAATTAAATTGTTACATTTTGTACAAATAAAACTAATGTAACCAACATTAGAAGGAAAGAAATAAATTAGGGAAACATTTTATACAGTTTTTTAGAAAGAGATCTTGTATATAAAGGTGAGAGGGAACTTTGTCAAATATATAAGAATATGATCAATTCTCTAATTGATAAATAGTCAGAAGATACAGGAAGATGGTTTTTGGATGAAGAAATCAAAGCTATGTATTACTCTATGAAAAATGCTCTATATCATTATTGATTAGAGAAATTAACAATTCGTGAGATATCACCTTGTACTTATCAGTCTGGTAAAAACATGATAAAAAAACAAAATTACACATTTTGGAATGGATGTAGAAAAATTATGATGCACAAAAATAGGGATAATAAAATTAGTGGTAGAACTGTGAATTAATCCCACCATTTTGGAGAGCTATTTGGATTTTGACCCAGTAATACCATCATTGGGTTTATTTCCTAAAGTAATCAAGGACAAAGGAAAATAAACTATATGTTCTAAATTATTATATTGGGTGCAAAGTACTGGAAACTGAAGGAATGTCCATCACTTGGGAAACAGCTAAATAAGTTGTAGTATATGATTATAATGGAATACTAGTGTGCCATAAGAAATGACAAAAACATGATAAAGAAAAAGCCTGGTAAGACTTATATGAAATGATGCAAAATGAAGTTAACAGGGCCAGGAGAACATTGTACACAGTAACAACAATAATGTATGATGATCACTGGGAATGACTTAACTAAAATTGACAAGAAAAGAATATAGAACAACTCCAAGGGATTCATGGCAAAAAAGGATTTTGACCTCCATAGAAGGAACAAAGTCTGAAGGCAAATTGAAACATGCCATTCTTTATTTCCTTCATGAATTTTTCAGCTAGTATAATCATTATGTATCTTGTTTTACAACATGAAGAACAGTATATGTATTATGTGATAATATATGAAACAACCTATGTCATATTACCTGCCTTCTTGGGGAAGGTATAAGGAGAGATAGGGAGAAAAAAATGTTTTAAGATTTCAAAGGGGAAAAAGACTAGATGTGTTTGTTGTTGGTGAGGGAAAAAAATGTATTAATATGTCTGTAGTTGTCTGTACATTGATATCATTGATGCAAAAAAAATCTTGCAAACAATTATAAGCTTTGGAATGGAGGAGAACTCAACTCTAAAACCTATATGTGTCTTTAACCCACCTCCACCCCAAACAGAGAGGCCCACTATAATAGCCCACTAAGATATCATCTTATTAATTTCTGTTCCCTTTGGCAACATAATGCTGCCAACCTACCATACTTCCTTCATGCTACTATCTCTGTTCCATCCCAATTCATATCTCATCACTTTGCCCATGACCAAATCATTTTCATCTTTTAAAATGACAATTAGATAAATCTAATGAATTCACTGCCCTAATATGCCAATAAGACTATACTATAATAGGTGACGTAGGGCCATTTTTAGGGAGCATATATGTAGTATTACAAAGGACTTCTAGGATTATAAATAATAATTAGCTTTTTTATTATTTTCTGTTGTGTTAATTCATGAAATGAAATAAATAAGTACAGAAATTCTTGAGATAAAATGTTTATAGAATTATAAATATATAAACACACATAGTTTTTTACTTTCAATTAAATATTTCACAAGACTTCATAAAAATTTTTTGCTAAATATATTACCAAAACTAGCTTTTCTTCCTTAAATAGTTGGAAACCTCTGTTTTGTCAACATTGGTTGACAAGAAAACTTTTAAAGGTAAAAGGAATAAAAACAGAAGTTCTATAGGGAATACTCTATACTTAGGAGGTATTTTCCTGAATAAGGCAAAATTCTTTTGGAAGATTAAAAGATCAAGTATCATAAGGGAGAAATAAGAAAAAGTAAAAATGAAGAGACATAGCATTACCAGACATCAAACTATACTATAATGCAGCAGTCAACAAATTGCTAATGTTTGATTAAAAAAAAGAAAAGAAAAGTTGATCGATGGAACAAACCAAGATGGAAATAGAAGGGATAAAAAAAGAGGAGCCCAATTCTGAAATTTCAAGAACCAAAATTATTGAGGGAAAGACTCAAATTTTTTTGAAAACAGGAAAATGGTTCAAGAGAAATTAGATTCAGACCAATATAATATATACTATAGTTAAAATGAAGATGGTCTGAATTCATATCTTACCTCTGACATGTACTGACTGTGTGACTCTTGAAAAGTCAGCTAAACTCTCTCAGTCTCATTTTCTTCCTCTATAAACTTGCAATAATAATAGCACCTGCCTTACATAGTTGTAGTGAGGATCAAATAAGGTAACAGGTAAGTTGCTTTGCAAACTGTATGATGTTATATAAATGTTATCTTTTTTTGTTATATTGTTTAAGAAATAAAATGGATCTGCAATCTGCATATAAAAGGAACAATCTTCAGCCAAACAAGGGATAAAAGAGATCATAACAAGCAATTCTGAAAACACAATTTTTAAAAGCTTTTTCTGAATTCTGAACAAGCAATTCTGAAAACACAATATTAAGAAGAAAAAATATAAGATGACAAAAATTTGCATCAAATATTACCAATAAAAGTCCCAGATATATAATATATATGAAATTGATACCAATATATAACCTCAAAAGTAATTTTCAAGTAGATAAGTGGTTAAAGGAATTAAATTAAATTAAAGCCTTTTCAGAATGGGGTCTCTATTAATATCATTTGCAACTCTTCTTTCAAAAAGTGTACATTGGCACATACTAACTTTTTTGTAGTATAAGCCCAGCAGAGGGATAAATACATCAAAAACCATTCAATCATTCAACAAGCATTTATTAGTTTCCTATAATTTAGTCATATCTCACATAATTTTAAATATATATTCTAAACAATTGAACCAATTGAAAGTTCCACCAACAATGTATTAATGTCCCTTTATTCCCATAAGACCCCCATGAGAGGTTTTTCCATATCTTGGCCAATTTGCATGGTGTGAGATAAAACCTCAGGGTTACTTCAATTTCTGTATTTCTTACTATTAATATTTTGAAGTGCATTTCCAAATTTTCATTTAGGTGCTTTACAAATCTTAAAGCAAATATGCCAGAATATTCATATTCTATTTTTACCTAAGAAACAAAAATAAGGTAAATGTGCATCAGTTGGAGAATGGCTGAAAAACACATAGCATATGTATATAGTAGAATATTACATGTATATGGTAGTATATTACTGCATAAAAATAAATGACAAATAAGTAGACTTCAAAGAAACAGGAATAATTATATGAACAAAGAGGTGCAAAATATGATACATGATGACTGCAATAATAGAGATTTTAAAAACCACTAAAAGTACCCAAATTCTGGATAAATAGAAAACCAATAAAGATGCAAGAAAACAGATTAAAAAAAACATAATCCCCTCTTCAATAAAATATATTTAAAAAAATAAAGTTGAGCAAAATATAATTGTCTCAAATCTATGGAAATTTAACATTAGAGATTCTTTATCACATCAACTCCTGATTGTTTTAAAAATGAATCTCTAGTCTGTAATCTTAACCATTGTTAATATTGAGAAGGCATTTAAACTATAAATAATTGAACATCAAAAATCTGATAATAATTAATCCAATGATATATTAAAGGAAAACAGTTCTCCTTAACAAATTAAGTATCCAATAGCTTTCATAAGAAACCTTATAAATAAAGTGATAATATTTAAATACCTTAAGCCCAATCAGGAATATGTGAAATATCTTTTAAATAGAGAATATATGAACCCTAGAGAAATAATGCAAGACTTAGTTCCTTTTCTGAAGACAAGATCCTTAATCTAAAAATAGATCCATAACCTCTGAGTGATTTATTTGGCATAATTAATACACAGATCAGATAATCTCCAGCTTCTCAGTTCAAGGAGATTCAGTGGTTCCCTGTTTCTTCTCGGTATTACTTTACAGGGTATTTATTGCCTATTCCCAAAATGTTCTCTCTAGCAAAATATAAGATCCTAAAGGAGGGGAAAAGTTTCAATTTTGTCTTTATATTTATAGTGCCTTGCACATATTAGACACTAAATATGATTGACAGGATGGATAGATAATTTGATTTAATTTAACCTCACTATTTAATCTTAAATTTGGGGTAAGGAATTAGAATTGAGAATCTTGTGGTGTTAATGGAGGCATCACCCCTGAAAGTTATCTGACTCCTTTATCTAATTTTTAACTCATATAAAGAAAATGTGAGTAGTGAAAATATCTCTCATATAGATTTCGTTTAGCCTTTGGGTAGAGAAACTAGCTAGTAGGTAAAAATGTTTTATTTTACATGTATATTTGGCAGTTATTGTGCATTCTAATATTTACATTGTATAATGTTATGTTTAATAGCAGAAAATCAATCCCATTCATTTTAATGGTTGATGTTAATACTACATTAATTTCTATCCAGTGCATTATCCTTCAGGGAAACAGATATGTATAAACTCAATTAGGAGAACAGTCAGCCTTTATTCATGGGCTGATTATTCAGTTTGTGAATTATCCAATCCCTTTTCTTCTTCCCCCTCAATTTCCCTCTAGCTGATTGATTTAACAACACATAAACACTTCCACCATATCACGGGAAGAGAAAGGAAAGAGAAATAAAAGTGTAAATTTGCCTTTTGCGAACTGCTCAAGTGAAAGGAAAAGTTCCAAACTAATGGCCAAAATTACAGTTTGAGCAGAAAATATAAGTATTTTAATTTCTTTGCTACCTATTACTATTAATGCTATGGATGAATCCAGTTGTAATATAAATTCAGGTTAAAAAGGCAACTGAATTCTACATTATACTCATGAGATTAAATTACAAAATCTTAAACCTGGAAATGGTCTTAGAGTTCATAAAGCCCAACTCCCTCATTATGCATCTAAAGGAATTGAAACTGATAAAAGAGCAATGACTTACCTAATATTATACAAAATCAGGTTTTGCAAGTCAGTTTGTCTACTAGGTTGATTGGATAATGTTTTCATTAGCATAAAACTAAATATCATCAACCCAGCACTCTGGTGAGGAGGATGATTATATGTTCTAAGCACAATTTTCTCTTATCATATTATAATTAAAAACTAGCTATTTGAATGAGGAAGGGGAATCTTCCCTCTCAGTTCTTCGAGTAAGTCCAGCAGTGGTCCTAAAACGGTCACAGATTAATAAGGGAATAGTTTTCTCATATTAATATGGCAGGACCCCCTTGATACAAGGCTAGTTTCCAATGAGCCCTAGATAGAATCAAAGGACAGAATTCCCATTTATTTATAGGAAAAGTGTCTTCCTAACTCCAATTCAAAGGGGACCCATGCCTTGAAAATTGGAAAATAAACCTCTTCATTTTAAAGGTTTGCAGAGCTTGGAATGCAGAAGATAGCATATTGTAATACCACTGAGAGATGCGCTAAAGAGCAACTTCAGTCCCTAGCAAAAAGGAACATAATTATGAGCATATGATCTGAGTTGACCAACATATTATTTCTTTATGCCCTAGGGATCTTTTCTCTTGACCTTGTTCTATATTCCTTTCTAGTCCATCAGGTTTTGAGGAAATCCTTTCTATTGACTTCAATCTCCACATCTGTGAGATGATCCTTAAGCTTTCCAATTCCATGATTCTATCATTAATAATTAAGCATTAGCTATTACATCTCTAATTAATTGTAGCCTAATTTTAACTAATAGGGGAGAGTCAAGATGGCAGCTTAAGAGCAGCAAAAGTTGAAACCTCTCTGACTATTCTTCCATACCAATCTTCAAAAGGCACTTTAAAAAAGACAGAAATCCAAATCCATCAAGATGGAGCCACAGGAGTGTCCTGTTAAACATAACTTGAAAAGTAGGCAAAGACTCAATTTCCATAGTATAAGGGAGAGATGGGACACCCCTCCAAAATCTACTGAGCTGAGACCTGTGTTCAGATGCAGGATAACTATGGGATTCATAGATAGAGGCTGCAATTGTTATGGAGTACCTCAGATCCACTACTCAATGGCCAAAACTCTGATAGCAGCTAGTGGGGAGAAGCTTGGTGGGGGGAAAAGGGGATGAGATGCCCCTCTGGTTGGGCACCCTCAGCCTCCACAGCAGCAGGCTACAGTGAAGATTTGGCCTCAGGGAAGATTAGCTTTCCAGTTAGCTCAAACAATTTAATTCAGTATACAAATAGAGGAAAGAAAAGATTGAAGATTCCCTCCAGGGCAGAGTAGCTCAAACACCCTGTTCCAGTAAACCAACAGAGAGAGAGAGGTTATAGACCCCGGGGGGGGGGGGGGGGGTAGGGGGGTGATTTAAAAAAAAAACAAAGGAGGCAATGATTGAAATCTTCTATAGGGATAAAGACCAAAGAACAGAACCAACAGAGGCAACAGAGGTGAACAGGATCCAAGGAACTTTAAGCAAAACTTCAAAAAATCCACAGAATTGGACTCAGATTCTGGAAGAACTCAAAAAGGAATTTAAAAACAAATAAGACAGGCTGAAGAAAAGTGGGAAAAGGAAAAGAACAGTTTAAAAAGGAAAATAGGTCATCAGAAAACAGGTAAATCATTTAAAACAATTAAACAGTGTCTTAAAAGCCAGAACTGACAAACTAGAAAATGAGGCAAAAAAGTCAAAGGATGAAAAGAATGACTTGAAAAGAAGAATGGACCAATTGGAAAAGGAGGATCAAAAGGTCATGGAATAAATTCAATCTAAAAATTAGAATTGGTCATTTAGAAGCTAATGATTTCATGAGACATCAAAAAAAATAATAAAACAAAATCAAAAGAATGAAAAAAAAATAGAAGAAAATATTAACTATCTCACTGAAAAATCAACTGACCTGGAAAACAGATCGAGGAGAGGCAATTTAAGAATTATTGGTCTACCTGAAAGTCATGACCAAAAAAAAAAATCCCAGACAATTGATCACCTCCTGCATTAAATCCCCAAATGATAAATCCCAGGAATGCACAGAGACAGTCCCACTCTCTTGGCATTGGAAGCCTGGGTCCAATGTAGAAAGAAACAATTCATATGTCATACAGCCCCAGACAGGATCACACAGGACCTGGCAGGCATTGAAGGACCTGAAGACTTGGAATATGATATTCCAGAAGGCAAAGGAACTGGGCTTATAATCAAGAATCAACTACCCAACAAATCTGACTATATTCTTTCAGGGGAAAGTATGGTTATTTAATAAAATAGAAGATTTTTAAGCATTCCTGAAGAAAAGGCCAGACAAATGGAACATTTGATGCCCAACTATAAAATTCAAGATAAACATAAAAAGGTAAATAAGAAAGAGAAAAAATGTAAGGGCCTCAATAATGTCAAATGGCTTATATTCCTATATGGAAATATGGTGTCTATAATTTTTAGAAATTATTATCAATATCATAGTTTTTAGAAGTATAGATAGAGGGTGTGGTAGCAAACTGTTTAGTGTATGTCAAAAAAATAGC
This sequence comes from Monodelphis domestica, assembly GCF_027887165.1. NCBI lineage: Eukaryota > Metazoa > Chordata > Mammalia > Didelphimorphia > Didelphidae > Monodelphis > Monodelphis domestica. Next base: position 270,506,964 of record NC_077229.1, read on the forward strand.
TATAAAACTAGGGTGAAAATACGATAATACTAAGAGAAATGGGTAAAGAGAAGTAAATGGGTAAAAAAAATGGGTAAAGAAATACTAAGAAAAATGCGTTAAAATATATCACCTAAAGAAGCATGGGGGGGGGGGGCAGGGGGAAGGAAGCGAGGGTGAAAGAAGACCAGTATAATGGAAGGGAGGAGGTTGGTGATGGGTAACACTTAAATCTTACTCTCATTGGAATTCACTCAGAGAGAGAACTGCCAAATTCATTGGAGTATAGAATAATATCTCATCCTATAAAGAAATTGAATGGGAATAAGAAACAGGGTGGAGAGGAGGGGAGTAATACAAGGTAGGGAGCAGTTGAGGCAGGTGGTAACCAAAAGGTCCTATAGTATGTAATAAATAATATTAAATTATGAGGTTGTTAGCAGCTTTAGTGGCTTTATTACATCAAATTAAAGATAGTAACAAGAAGGAAATGGAGCACAGTACTGACCACAGTAATTCATAAATGCTTAATAAATCTTTGTTGATTGATTATCATCAGGCTCAAATGAAATTATATATATTTGCCACATTTAAGACATAATGTAAATATAAGTTATATATATATATATATATATATATATATATATATATCAAAGTACTAGATCTAATATGGAATAGAATGGAATTAGAACCCAGGTCCCCTGATCCAGGGAGTTTTGCATTGCAACATGTAAGTGTGACAGTATGAATATTTTAATAATGAGGTGGTATGATAAACACAGGGCTTTGGGAAGATTGATTTGACAGCACTGTGTGGAATGGATTAGACAGAGTAAGCAATTAATTCTAGCAAAGCTATAAGATGGCACATTAACAAGAGAAGCAAAAACCAAAGTATGATATGGAAGACAGTCATAAACAAATATTTTTGTGATTACAGAATGCCACCCTGGAGGGTAATCGTGTACTATAGGCAAATGATGTTCTTGAAAAAAATTTAATTTCTGATGCCAGATCTTAGCTCAAAATGAAAACAAAAATTCATGTGTTAAGGCAATATTTTTAAAATAAAATTTTAATGTAATTGAGTTGGTGACACTGGCTAGCAAATCAAGAAAGAAATACCACAAATTTTAGAGTTGTATATAGACCCAGCTTGTAGCTGTCAAAATGGGGTCCTTCTTGAAGGAACCCTGGATTTCTTAAAGTAATCAAAGTGGGAGAATCTAGATTTTATCTATATGTATAGTAATATAAATAATTTTAAATAAAATATAAAAAGCATATTTATCCAATGTGCATTTGATGCAGTAATGAGAGATAACTAAAATGTCAGGTGGTAAAATTTGGATTTTTAAAAAATTTAGACAAGCTGCGGGAAGGGGAGGCAGCTGGGTTGCTCAGTGGATTAAGAGCCAGGCCTAGAGATGGGTGGTCCTAGGTTCAAATCTGGCCTCAGGCACTTCCCAGCTGTGTAACCCTGGGCAAGTCACTTGACCCCCATTGCCTAGCCCTTACCACTCTTCTGCCTTGGAGCCAATACACAGTATTGATTCCAAGATGGAAGGTAAGGGTTTAAAAAAAAATTTAGACAAGCTGGAAAGTGTGGCTAAATAATAATTTGAATAATTGTTATGTAATATTCTATGTTATTTAATGTTATGTCATATTCTAATATAATTATTCTATGATATTTTGAATAATTGCTACATAACTATTGAATGATAATTTGAATGATTATCACATAATTCTTGAATAATTCTTGCATAATTATTGAATAATGTGCTTAATTAAACTACAAAATCAGTGTGAATAGGTAGTGTGATATGACTGACAAGACAGGTGATAGATCAATAGACATAAAGTATCTAAAATGTGGAGAGTAATAGTCTCACTATATGTGCTAATCAAATCACATCTTGAATCCTGTATCCAGTTTTGGACACTACATGACAAGGATAGTAAAAGAACTGAAGACTAGGCCAGAAGAAGTGATGTAGGATCTGAGGACATTTACCCTAAAGGAAAGAGGACTTTGTGGATAAAGGAGGGTCACCTGATCTTTTAAGTGATAGTATAGAATAATGAAATCAAAGTAAAATAGAAATTGGTTCCCTGTGGGCCATGTATTGACTTAAAAACCACAAATTAACAGTATCTGTGTTGAATTGAATTTTTATTTAGTCCATTAAACATTTTCCTATTACATTTTTTATCCTTATATTCCATCTTAGAATCAATACTGTGTATCAGTTCCAAGACAGAAAAGTAATGAGTTAGGCAATGGGGATTAAGTGTCTTAAGTAGGAAGGGTCTGAGGTCAGATTTGAACCTAGGACCTCACATCTCTAAGCCTGTCTTTCAATCCACTGATCCACCTAACTGTCCCCTCCCAATTACATTTTAATCTATTTCAGAAATAATTAGGAGTTTTGAACCTCCTTACACTCAGTGAGCAGTTTGACTCTTCTGACACCTCTCATAGAAGAGGGATAAGATCTATTCAATGTAGCATTAGAGGGCAGAACAGAGAAGTGTAGTATATAGTCTCTTTCTGCATCTGAACTCCTAGAATCTGGCTCAGCTTCAGTATCTGCCACTTACTACCACTTAATCTCTCTGGTTCTCAAATTCCTCATCTGTAAAATGAAGGGCATGTACCAAGGTTCTCTCTGGTTTTAAAAATGATTCTAATACCCTCTCTGAACCTCCAAAGGCTTAAAGTTTTTGACAATAGTTTATAGGTAGGGAGCTGCCTTTCCCTCACCCACAGTTCCAATCATTTGCCAAGTATTCTCATTTCTATCTTCACTGTTCCCATGTGAACATGGCCATCACCCTAGTTCAGTTCTTCATCACCTCCCTCATGGACTACTCCACTGGGATTATAATTTAGACTCTCAGTTCCCAGTCTTTCCCTTTCTCTCATCCCCACACAGCTGTCAAATTAATATGTCTAAGGCACAAGTTGGCCTATGCCATTCTCCTGGTCAGTCGTTGTTAATGTTCTCTATTTCCTGGAAGAGAGCTAGCATTTAAAGCCCTTTGCAGTCTGGATACAGTCTATATTTCCAGGTTTATTGGACATTATTCTCTTTCATGCACTTCATGTTCCAGACAAACTGACCTACTTGCTATTCCTCCTAGCAAGACATTCTACCTCATGGTATCTTTGCACCAGTTGTCCCTGACAATTGGAATACCTTCCCTCCTTCAAGGTTCTGCTTGTGTGCCACCAATTACAAGAAGCCTTTCTTAATCCTCTTAGTTTATTGTGCTTTCTTTTATCTCACTAAATTATATATTGTCCCTGGACTTGAATGATTCTGGAAGACAGAGAGGCTGATGACTTTGTGTCACTCTGCCTCACTTAGATCCAATTTGCCCACAAGTCAAGACATCACCCTTGTGATGAAGGATGAAGAACAATATACTATGCATATATATGTATATACATAATCTATACTATATATGGTTACACACACATATGTAGATTTCTTGGCTTACATGCTGACCACCATCCCACCAACAGCAGACAATAAATTCATTGTGGGAAAAGACTTTTTTCATTTTGTCTATCTACATTTCACTTTTATCACAGTGACTTTCATAAAGGAGTTAAGACATACATACTTAGACAATTGCACTGAATTAGTAAGTCAAACCAATAAACATATCAGGTAGGTGTTTGGATTTCATGACTTCCAGCTCCCAACTCCAACTCCAATTCATGGCCTTCTAACTCTAAGATTCCATTACACTAATGAGAGAACCTGCATTTTTCTAATGTTTCCAAATTCTCCCAGGGTTGTCTTTCAAATTAAATCATTTTATTTTATGTAACAGAAACTACAGGTTATTGCTCAGCAAAAATGTCTCATGAAATAAAAGGCCATTCCTAACAGCGTTCAGAAAAGTTATATCTGCTTGGACTGCAAGTTATGTTCTTAAGAGACAAATTTTATGTGTTATGCATAGTGGGGTACTCAACATCTCATGAATATATTATTGACATTCTCTTCTGTGACGACTGAAAAATGAACTTCTGCCTAATAATACATAAATATAGGGGAAACTTTTTGATGACTTATTTGATATTTTAAAAAAATAACCCTCTGCCACATTTAATGAAGGATAATCTCTTCTTCCTTATTTTTATTAAGAAGCACATTTTGAATGATTCCTTTTAGAGCTACAATGATTACTTTAAGACTATGTTTTACAAATTATACCCTTTCTCTTGAGGTAGCCCATACTACTTTTGAATTATTCTAATAATGATCTTTCCTTAATTTATTACATTACAATCTGCCTCTTTGAAATTTCCTCCTATTCCTCCTTAGTGAAGCTTTCTTCAGGGACCATGCAGAACATGTCTAATAATCCTTCATCCATGTAGTAATCCTTCAGTTAATTAAAGAAAATTATGATGTAAACCTCCCATGTCTTCTCTTCTCCAGACTAGCTGATCCCAGTTCCTAAATTCATTCTCACATCGCATGATCTGAAGGTTCTTCACTATTCTATTTGATGTTTTATGAATGTCACTGAATATTAAAATTGTACAAAATAATAACAATATTTCCCCAAAACATGGTGACCAGGACACTATTCCTCACATGATCTAAGCAGGTTAGAGTATTGCTTTACAATATTTTGTGACTCAAAATTTCCTCCTAAGTAAAATCCATATGTCTGTGCCTCGCATTCAAGTTTCTGAACCCCACAACCTAGTGTCCTACCCTATCTTCATAATCTTATCAAATGTTATTACCTCTGTGTACTCTGTACCCCAGGAAGACTGGTGGAAGATCATGCCTCATTTCAGCTGTTCATTATTTCTGTAATGGTCTCCTTCTTTATCTTTGGCTAATGACCTTTATGTTGTTGTTGTCACTTTAGTCATGTCCAACTCTTCCTGACCCCATTTGAGGTTTTCTTGGCAAAGTTACTAGAGTGGTTTGCCATTTCCTACTCTAGCTCATTTTTATAGATGAGGAACTGAGGCAAATGGGGTTAAGTGGTTTGACCAAAGTCACACATTTAATAAGTGCCTAAGGTCAGATTTGAATTCCAGAAGATAAGTCTTCCTGACTCCAGGCCTGCCACTCTATGCACTGTCCCCTTTGCCCATATTTTAATGTCCTTCTCAAATGCTTTCTTCTTTGGTATGTCTTCCTAAACCTCTTCAGCCAGTAACAATCTTCCTCATCAAACCTCCCATTATACTCTGTTTATAAGTCACTAATGTACTTAGCCATAATATGGACATTACATATGTCTGTATTGGTGTCTTTTCCATTTACATTAAATTCTCATTAGGGCAGAGCCAGATATTATCTGCACTTATACCTTCCTCCCTACCCCTATCCCCCAGCAAGCTTATACATGTCAGTCCTTAAACAATATTTCTTTATTCTTTTAGAGGGAGGCAGAACTTGTGAAACATTAAAAAAATGTCTATAGCAAAATAAAAGTTCTAACCATATTTATATCATAGAATACATGAATTATGTTTTGGTCATTTACCCTAGCAAATTAAACTCAGCTATTGATAATGTAGAACAGCAATGATATGGAAAGTAAAATCTAGAGCTAACATTTATACTTCAATTTTATCTTTAAGTTTATCTTCCTCCTTAAATAGGCATCCTGGAACTGCAAATAAGGAACTAAACATTTATTGTTTTTCATTCTGCCCCCCAAGAATCTCAAAATCTAAGGCTTCAAAGATACCCCACTGGGCATCTAACTTTTCCCATGCCTGAACAAGAATCTCTTCTACAAATCTCCAAAAACTGTCTGTTTGGCCTCTGCTTAAAGAACCCTAAAGAAAGAGAACCTACTATTTCTCATGTATATCCCATTCCACTTTGGGAGAACTGAAATTGTTGAGCAGTTTTTCCTTACATCAAGCCCAAAACTTTTCTTTTCAACTTTCATGCATTTCTCCAAGCTCTTTCCTCTGAAGCCAAACAGACCAAACTGAATCCTTCTTCCCTAATGATCCAGCTACTTACTGCTCCTAGCCTTGGTAAATCTAATCTTCAAGCTAAATAGCCGGAATCTCTGCAAACAATATCAATGCAGCATGAACTTCAACCCCTTCATTATCTTAATAATCCTCTTTTGCTTGAGCTTTTTTTATATCAAAATCTTTCTAAAACATATGCCCAAAATATTCTTTATCCAGCTCTGCATATTGGTGCTGATGGGCAGTGCAAATATCCATAAAGTAATTGGCAAAAGAAGAACCAGAGAATACTTCAGAATTGCTTTCTAGTTGTTTCCTGTATATGTATGCATGTCTTCTCTCAACTTATTTTATTTCCTTGGAGTACACACAGTACGTAGAGGATAAATAACTGCTCTGTTCAATTCAAATAAGTAAGGATCAAGTTAATATCAAGCAGGATAATAAGTTCCTAGATAACTGAGAATTGACTGGATGGCTAAAATATTAATATGTACTCTGTTAGTTAAAACACCATCTTTTTCCATCAGATTCTGTGTAGTTCTAAAAGATACTTAAATGAATATCTTATCAAACTTAGGGAAAATAAGGCTGGCCTATATTAAATATTTCAGGGAGTTATTTATTGGAAAACATTTAAACAATTAATTCAAAAAGCAATCCATATGTGTTTTATATACTATCTGAATTACTATTTAACAATATCTCATAGGTCACAGAAGAAAATTATAGTAATTTATTTGTGAGAAATGGAGACATATTATGTATTTCTATGGTGGATAATATATAAAATGAATTTCTTAAGAATATGGCATTCAATATAAATAGTTTTAAATATTTTTTAAAATAAATAATTTCCTCTACATTGTCATGAATAACCTTTTTGTGGAGCAATAGTCATCAGTTTCTATTAATAATACAAGTTGAAAGACAATAATAGAAGAAAATAGAAACATTAGAAAATTACAAGTTTTCTTAGTGTCTTCTACCTCACTAGAGGCTTTGATGGTTGGATGACCATTTAAATATATTCTTCACAGAGGATGCTCTGGAAGGGATTGATTAGACTGAATGGTCACTTTTGCTACTAATAGCAATACAATGATCCAGGAAAATTCTGAGGGACTTATGAAAAGGAATGCTGTCCACATCTAGAGAAAGAACTGTGGGAGTAGGAATGTAGAAAAAAAAACATGATTTATCACTTGTTTATGTGGGTATAAGATTTCACATTTTGGTCTTATAAGATTACTCTCTTACAAATAATGAATAATATGAAAATGGGTTTTGAGTGATAATACATGTATAACAGTGGAATTGCTTATCAGTTCTAGGAGGGGGAAGGGAAGAAGGGAGGGAGAAAACATGAATCATGTAACCTTTGAAAACTTATATGTAAATTTGTTACCAGAATAAAATAAAGAAAAAAATTTAAAAATAAAAAAAATGAGAGTCATTGAGATCACTTCCAACTCTAAGATTCTGTGATTCTGAATGACCTGACCAAACCTGAATTTTTAAAATCTATTCTGACAGTGGCACAGAATATGGATGGAAGGTTAAGAGAATGGAAATGAGACAAGCAATCATCCAGTAACTCAGCAATGTGGACCTTGAATGGAGTGTCATCACTGGGGATGGAGATAAGAATATAAATATTAGGAGTATTATAATGATGCAGTCATTTGGACTTGGAAATTGATTAGATATATGAGGTAGGAAAATGGAAAGACAAAGTTAATTCCAATGTTTCAGGCTTAGAAAAAAAAACAGACTAAATAGGAGTGCCAGAGGGAAGTATAAAAGTCAGAGAGGCAGGTTTGAAGAGGGAAAATGTTAGTTAGTACTAGGCATGTTGAATTTGGGGTACTATTTGGATATCCAGGTGGAAGTGTCCTGAAGGCAGGCAGAGACAAGGGGCTGAAGTTCATTAGAGAGGTCAGGACTAGGGGAAGATGGCATGAAATGTGTCTAGATGTGATCTAATCCTAAATTTGGGGCTAAATAAACTTAAATGAGTGAAAACTTTTTGTTCAAAGCATTGAAAAAGATAATTCCTCAGCTGTAGATAGTTATGTGTGGAATACAAAATGAGCAAGTGAATTTAACAGTTCTTCAAGAATGCTAGGTTTTGGGGGGTTACCCATGAAGCAGTCACTAATCCCTAAAAAAGGTATATTCATAAAAAATAAAATGACATGAACTCTGGGGCTCCTCCCTCTATATAAATGTTAACATTTCCTTCCTTCTGCAAAAAGGTGATGAAGCTGCTTAGAATAACAATGATTGGAAGAACTCTAAACTAAATTTAAAAGTTTGTATACTTTCAAATAAATCCTGCAATCCAAGCCCTAGCTCATTGAGGAAAACTTCAATAATTGGTCTTATACCCTCTTTCCCCTATTTAACTTGTTCCCCCTGGCTCCTTGACATTTCTATGGCACTTGCTTGTGGTCAATGGCATGTAATTTGGTGGCATATTCAATATCTCCTTGTAGATTTATTCAGTTTCATTTGTATGAAGCAACTCCAACAATAGACTGAAAGCATTTTGAGGGCAGGAACAAGGTATTTTCTAATTCTTTTGACTCTTTTGTCGTGCTTGGGGTGACGTTATGCACATAGCTGGTATTTAGAGGATTACTTTGTTGGTAGGTTATGGTGGATATATTGTTCTAGGAGTAGTCATCATCTTTCCTTCTTGCTGATATCTTTTTCAGATAACCATAGCAACCTATGCAAAGCCACAATATGATGACTGTTTTCAAGGGACATTTTGACTTAATGTATTAAATTCCAAACCACAAATGGCAGTAGATAATAGAGAAAAGAAGCACTTAAAATTTTGCAAAATATTTTTCACATGCTATCATATTTGATTTCAATAACCCCTTATAGTAGTTATTACAGATACCCATTTTATAGATGAGGAAACTATGCCTCAAAGAGGCTGTGCTATTCCCATCATTGCACAAGCTAGTGTTAGGACCAGAATTTGAACCTAGGTTTCACCTGATTTCTAGCCTAGTACACTTTCCACTAAAGAGCATTATGTTAAATATAAAGCTACATATGAAGCCTCTCAACTGTAAACATGGCAAATTGTGTTAAATACTACTGAGATGCTTACTATTAACCAATGAGAACCTTACATTAGTTTATGATTAAAAAGATGTTCAGGAAACATAATATTGGAAGGTGTTTGGAAAGCAAATGTCACTCAATCTAGAGGTTTTTAAGCTGAATGGGACAGATTGCAAACACTTCTTCTTCCTTAAGATGTGAAGAATAAAGGAATTTGGGAGAACAAATATTCTTTCCATTATCTGACTGAAATTACTTATGTCTGACCTAATTTATCAGTAAGATCCTGAGGTGTCAGGTGTTCAAGGGGATAGAGAGGGCACTAACTCACAAAAGGTGTTAGTTAAAATGAGGAATTGATTTATTTTTAAGCTGCTCCCCTTTCCTCCTTCCCTAGTATTTCTCAGACATTAATTCATCACCACTGACAATCCCTCTGTGAGGTACACAAGAAATGATCATCTCCATTGGCTAAGGGACTTGGCCAACCAGTGAGGAGCTGTGATGGGAATGAGACCAGAACAACTGACTCACACATCACAGCTTGAACCACTAGACCGAGCTTCCTTCCTGAGAGAGAGATGAATCAGTCAGCTGAGTGATTCACCTACCAAGGAAATCTATGATTTCTATGAGATGCGGGTTCATTTTTTAACATAATAATATAGAAAAGTTGGATTTATTGAATAGAACAGTCTACAAATTGTGTTAGTACTTTAACCATTTGACTTTCATTGCAGAAAGCAATTATTAATACGTGATTTTAAAATAATTAAAATTATTCATGGCCATGGATGAAAACACAATTAATGAGTTCTTAGGGCCAAAATATATTCATGTCAAGCTTGGAAGAAGAGGAGTAGCAAAGAAGGAAGTGTGTAGTTTTCAGTGTGTAGTGTGTAGTTTTCAGTGTGTAGATTTCACTGAACTCTATAAGTATTTTAAGTTGAGTAAAGTAATGGATTAAACTTAGAGTCAGGAAGACCTGAGTTTGAATCTTATCTCATTTTCTAACTGTTTGACCCTGAGCAAACAATTTATCCTCTCTGTACCTCAGGTTCCTTATCTGTAAACTAGGATAATAACACCTAGGTGGTGCAGTGGATATAGAGGTGGACCTAGAGTCAGGGAAACCTCAGTTCAAATATAGTCTCAGACATTTAACAAGCTCTATGGCCCTCGGCATACAATTTAACATTTTTCTCTCTCAGTTTCTTCAATTATAAAAATAATAGCATACATCTCTTATAATTGGATCAAATGAAATATTTGAAAAGTACATAACACAGTCCCTGGCATATAGTAGGTGCTTAATAAATGTTTCCTTCATTTTTCTCTTTATTTCTTACTTCTCAGAGCTGTTGTGAAGATCAAATGAGTTAACAAATGTAAAGAAATTTTCAAAGCTATATAAGTGTTCTTAATTATTGTATCCCCATGTGACAAATTCTATACTAAATATCAGGAATACAAAGATAAATATCACATCTACACTCGTCTCCTGGAGTTTATGCTCTATTTGTGTGAAGGAAGAAACAATTTCAGAGATGCAAAAGATAATGAAATAATCACAATGCAAAAATTCAGTCAAAGTGCTCTGAGAAGTTTGAGGAGGGAGAAATAACTTTGAATGGAAGTCTAACTACATTTCAACTTTTAAAAGTTAAACAGAACCAGGGACATCATGAAGAAACTACAGAGGCAAGTTCAGATTTGATAAGAGGAAAGACTAACAATTGGAGATATGCAAAAGTGAAATAAACTGCCTCAGAAGGTAATGGATTCCTCCTCAACTGAGCTCTTCAAGCAATGGTTGGATGACCACAATATGTATAAAGGATTTACTCTTGGACATAGGTGAGACTAGATGGTCACCAAAGGTCCTTCCAACTGAGATTCCATGATTGCATAGAAGACATTTCTACTCTGAGTAGTAACTAGACCACATGAACACTTAAGTCCCTTGTAGTTCTGAAACGTTGAAATTCTACAAAAAATCATGAACTACTAGATAAAGAGTGCGCAAATTCTAGAAAGAGATTAAAGAACAAAAAGGACCCTGTACCTAGATAAATTCAAAATAGATAAATGACAAACATAAAGAGTGATATCATGAATAATTAGGTGAACATAGAATAGTATACCTGTCAGATCTGTGGGAAAGGAATTTAAGACCAAGCAAGAAATAGAGAACATTACAAAATATAAAATGAATGACTTTGATTATATTAAATTTAAAAGTTTTATTCAAACAAAACCAGTGCAACAAAAATTAGAAAGAAAGCAATAAACTGGGAAAACATTTTTATAATGAATCTCTCTGATAAAGATTTAATTTCCCAAATATATAATAAACTAAGTAAACTGTACAAAAAAAAAATCAAGCATTCCTCAATCAACAAATAGTCAAGGGACATGAATAGGCAGTTTTCACATGAAAAAATCAAAACTATCAATAAGTACTTGAAAAAGTGTTCAAAATCCCTCCTGATTAGAGAAATGCAAAATTAAAACAATGCTGAGGTACCACCTCACACCTAGCAGACTGGCCAATATGGCAGCAAATGAAAGTGATAAATGTTGGAGGGGGTATGGCAAAATTGAGACACTAATGCACTGCTGGTGGAGTTGTGAATTGGTCCAACTATTCTGGAGGGCACTTTGGAATTATGCTCAAAGGGCTTTAAAAGAATGCTTGCACTTTTTTTTTTTTATAAAACCCTTACCTTCCGTCTTGGAGTCAATACTGTGTATTGGCTCCAAGGCAGAAAAGTGGTAAGGGTTAGGCAATGGGGGTCAAGTGACTTGCCCAGGGTCATACAGCTGGGAAGTGTCTGAGGTCAGATTTGAACCTAGGACCTCCCGTCTCTAGGCCTGGCTCTCAATCCACTGAGCAACCCAGCTGCCCCCTAAGAATGCTTGCACTTTGATCCAGCAATACCACTACTGGGTTTGTGACCCAAAGAGATAATAGGGAAAATACTGTACAAAAATATTTATAACTGAGCTCCTTGTGATAGTAAAAAATTAGAAAATGGGGAGGGAGGTTGTTCTTTCAATTGGGGAATGGCTAAACAAACTGTGATATCTGATGATGGTGGGATACTATTGTGCTGAAAAGAATTATGAAATAGAGGATTTCTATATGAACTGGAAAGACCTTTAGGAATTGATGCAGAGTGAAAAGAGCAGAACCAGAAGAACATTATACACAGAGAGTGATACACTGTGGCACAATTGAATGTAATGGACTTCTCTACTTGCAGCAATGCAATGATCCAGTATAATCCAGAAGAATTTATGAGAGAGAGAGAGAGAAAATGTCACCCAGGAAAAAATTATGGGAGCAGAAACACAGAAAAAAACATATGATTGATCACATGGTTTTATGGGGATATGATTAGGGTTTTGATATTAAAAGATCACTCCATTGCAAAAATAAATAACATGAAAATAGGTTTTGAACAATGATACATGCATAACTCAATGAAATTACTTGTCAGCTCTGGGAGAGGAGAGAGAAGAAGGGAGGGGAAAATCATGAATCATAGAACCATAGACAAATATTCTAAATAAATATTAAAAAAAAAAACACCAGTGTAAGGAAAGACTTTAATTGAACCTGAAGGAAGACAACACTACAATGCTTCATGGTGACTAGACAAAGGTAAAGAAACAAACCAAGAGAAAGATTGCTCAGTGAAAACAGTTCACAAAATGAGAGAACAGGGGTAAAGTCTTGGTATTAAATTAGACATGGGAACAAAAACAATGTTCAATCTTAATCATTATGATAATAAATGGCATCATTCAAGAAGCAATTTCAGACTTGGAAAGCATTACCAGATAATGAGATTACATATGTAAAGCACTTTGCAAATAATAATGTTCTACAAATGGTAGCTATTATTATTAATAAAAATATAATCGGATAAACACTAGGAAAGGCTGAATCTGTAGTCAATAAACTTATTTACTAAAGTAACTTTTGGCCTATGGAATTTTTGACAAATAAGGGAAACCCATTCCCATAAAAATAAACACTGAAAAAATGCTCTAGTATACACATTACAATTGGTTCATCTTAAGATTCCTGTCCAACTCATTCAATTAAGTCTTTGCTATATTTCCATCCAAACATTTCAAATAAATATACTTCAGTTCCTTTGATGACCAAGTATGAAACCTTATGGAACTGAAATAAATGAAATTAAGACCTGTCTGTTCATGTACTGAATGAATGGTGTCATTAAGCAGAGGCCAGAATTCTAAAGAAAGGTATCATTAGAGGTTACCTGCTTTATGACCCAAAAGTCTGAAAGAACAAGATAGAAATTCCCTAAGATCAGATAAGGATGGGCTAAAAATGGACCCAAGGTACAATGTTCTCTCTCATCCTTGGCATTTATATGCAGAAAATAAAAAATAATCTAATCTAAACAGAAGTCTTCTCCTTAAATGACATTGTTAGTTTTAAAAGCCCTAAGTAGAAGCTATAGTGCCCAAGAATTGTCACTGGTCTATCTAGATCTCTTAATAAAAATTCCAAGATGACTTGGAGCTTCTAGACCACATGTACATTTAGGGTAAAGTAACATTCTGTTTTCTGGGAAAGAGTCAATTACTAAAAATTGATTCTGGATAACAAGGTCACCCTCTATCTCCTCCATTTTATCAAATAGTCTCTGAAATTCAAGCAAATTGAAAAAGAGAAACCTTTTTTCTTCTTCCCTTGAAGCCTTTCTGTGGAACTTGTGTTACAGCTTGCCTTCGTTTTGGAAATAGAGTCAGAATAGCACTGAATCAGAACAGTATTCTGGACAGAGCACTTGAGTCATAGACTAAATAGTCTCTGATATCCCATTTAGCTCTTAAATTTATGATCCAATGACCTATCTAAGGTCTCTATTCTTCTTAATTTTTATTGCAAAATAGTGTTTCTTGTGTTGTCCATATATGTGCTGTTAGTTTGATTTCTTCCTATTGTTAAAAAGCCCAGGGCCTGGAAAATAAATGCCCCAACTTCCACCAGCTATTGAATGCTGCCCTCCTGAATCTGTTGTAATGTCACAACTGGTGGGATATTTGGCCTTATTCCTCATATGACAGTAAAATTGAATCCATAAAATAACTACATAGAGAGAGAAATATTGAATGGGGACCATTGGAACATACAGTCTACTAGAGTTTTTAGAGAGGTAAGGAACATGTCAATCCAATATAAATTGAACCACCAAGCATTTTGCCCATGGATTATTAATCAAAATCTTAGTTCAACAATATGCAACTCAATCAAAAACGAGTCTTATAGAATTAAAACACCATCCTTAGCAATAATTAGTCTTATAAACATATGGCACACAGAATTCCTATAAATAGAATGATACTGGATTACATCTCCTAGGACCAATTGAGTACTCTGAACTGATGAGAAATAGTCAAGCAGTCAGAAAGACAGAAAGCTAAGAAGGCAGACAGTTAGGCAGGTAGACAGGCAAGCAGGTAGGCAGATAGATAGGCAAACAGATGGCCAGGAAGTTGTGAGATGTCCATCCACTATAAAAGTTTTGCTAGTATAAGTCTGTTGAAAAGTGAATCTAATCCTTCTTAAAAGAACAAACAACTAGATTTCCTCCAGGTCCATGGCATTGAATCAAGAATTTCTTGTCCCTGTGTCAAGATTGGAAATCCATCTCCCCTGGAGCCCATTAGAGAACATTACTAGACTGACAAAACATAGATGGAGTAGAGACTGGCTCTTCTACTGTTCTCATCCCCATTCAAGCATCCTGGTATCATCTGTTACCTTTGATTTTCCAAGAGTTAGATGAATTAGGGATACCTTGTGACTTTCTCTCCCTATAGGTGGTGGTAGTAGTCTCTCGGTAACCAAGGATGAAGATTGTCTTTGTGTGCTTTCATCTGTGATGTAGATGAGTGTGCACAAAGACACTTGTGCATGAAGATTTAAGTGGAAAAGTCGATGCACAGAGACAGTCCCACTCTCTCGGCATTGGAAGCCTGGGTCCAGTGGCACGAAAAGTCGTTACACCTGGAGACTTCCTCAGCTGCATTGGATGGCCGTGTTGTCCTTTGTGCTCCAACACGCCCTGAGCACTCCACAGTGCCTTGCTTCATTGCCATCTCAGCCTTTGAACCTTCTTGTTGGTTTCTTCCATCTGTTCAACCAAAGCAGTCTTCACATGCTGGGTGAGCAAAGCCCTGGTTCACCAGAGGTCGACGACCCGATGGCTACCCTCACAAGGTTTAGCCGGCCTGTCGAAGCCATTGCCCAGGGTGTGGCCGCTGCTCCATGCTCGCAGCTCCTGGGAGCCACAAGTGAGAGCTGGGTGTCAGGTGGGGGTCAGAGGCTGGAGAGCTGCCCTAGGAGGGCACGACAAGCCCTCCATAAAGGTAGGTTGATTATACCTATCATCATATCTGTTGCATTGCCAAGAATGGGAAAAGATAAGGACATACCTATAAAGAAGAAATAGGGATCTACCTATGATTTCATGGGTACTGGGAAATCTCATGTGAGAAAACTTCCCCTTCTAATGCAAGTTAGTTAGGTCTCTGTAACTTACAGTCTTAAATAGTTGCCTAAACAAATGACGTCAAACTAAAATATAAATGGGAGCCATTAATCTATCTCTACCAAGTGTGGCTTCAAGGCCACATATTAACTCAGTTTTTAAATGTAATATTATCAGGGCAACTGGGTGATTCAGTAGATGAAGTGCCAGGCCTGGAGACTGAAGGTTCAAATCTGGCCTCAGATACTGCCTAGCAAATCACTCACCCTTAATTTCCCAGGCCTTACTGTTTTTCTGCCTTAGAATTTATTATCATTTCCAAGAAAAAACGTTTAAAAAGAAAAAAATGTAATCATTATCTACTTTTCCTTGTATTTTTTTTTGTTAAATATTTCCTGATTATATTTTAAACTGGTTCTGGCCAAACTCAGGAGTATTGTGTGCTGCATATGGTCAATGCCTCTGGTCTTGCCCACTGAGAGATTAAATAATTTATCCAGTATTATACAGCTAATGTATGTCAGAGATATGATTTGAGTTCTTTCCTTTTAAGGTCATCTCACTCTGCTTCTCTGTCAGACAATTCAAAAATGAGAAAATTATAATACCTCTTAAAACTCCCCCAATTTGAGGGGGAAGCTGGGTAGCTCAGTGGATTGAGAGTCAGGCCTAGAGACAGGAGGTTCTAGGTTCAAATATGACCTTAGACATTTCCCAGCTGTGTGACCCTGGGCAAGTCACTTAACCCCCATTGCCTAGCCCTTACCACTCTTCTGCCTTGGAGCCAATACAGAGTGCTGGCTCCAAGACAGAAGGTAAGGGTTTAAAAAAAACAAAACTCCCCCAATTAGTGGGTTAATGGATGCCCACTATCATGCCCACCACATTACCAAAAATGGGAGGAACTGAGGATATTTGTCACTCAACAATGCTTTGAAAAGAGTACTGGATTTGGAACCAGAGAACCTGAGTCTAAAGACCCAGCCCTGCCACTTATGTGACCTTAAACAAATAGCTTGTCCTCTAGATCTCAATTTCCTCATCTGTGGAGGGGGAAAGTACAAGTTAAGAGAAAATTTGGATTAAATGGTTTCTGAGGTCCCTTCCTGTTCTAAATATGTGATCCTGTGAAAGTCTGAGGTTCATATTAATTATTTCTTTATTTAGATATATTGAGATAGATCTCATTCTATTTTCTAATGGCACTAAAGTTCTCAGTTCCATTAATTTTTATTTGAGAAGAGAGTATAAAAAAGAGTTCAGGAATTTTAGATAACAGGTCCCCAGTTCTAAACCTGGAAAGTTCTCAAGCCCAGACTAGATGTAAAATTTATGAACATTATTTTGTACTTTTAATTGACCAGTGCATGCCCATCTCTTTATTAACTGACCTTCCAAAGTATTTATTTCTATCAATGAAATTGGGCTATGAGTAAGATGGGCAACCTTAAATTCCCCCTAGAACTCAAGACTATGTGAAAGCATGGTAAGCAGCATCAGAGTTTATAGGCATCTGTATGACTCATTCTTCTTATCAAAGAAATGAAACAGAGTTCTATAAGAGAACTCATCATTTTTCTGTTTGCAAGGACACAAGAATTTAAAGGATTTTATATATACTTTATTTCTCTCAAAAAAAAACTGTGCTTTTTTTTCAATTTCAAAAGCCATTCATCCAAGGTATAGAGTACAGACCACTCCACTTTCTAAAGCATACACAAGAAGACAGAAAAACAATTATGAACCATTTCAGAGTCAGCTGTGTGCAAGTGAGGCCTTGAACTAATCTGAATCAGGTAAACTCTACATATAATCAGTAATTATTTTAGTAGGAGCAAGGAAATGAAAACAAACATTCCAGAGGCAAAGAAACAGAAAACTGAATCAAAGGAAACAGAAAGGACTTTATGAAGCCAGCAGCTCTACCTTTTCATTATACTCCAGAACCTTAACTAGAATTTGAGGGGATTTTAGAACTAAAAAAGACTGGAATAGAAATTGCTTATTCATTGAATCACAAAAAGAATTAGAAGAGATCTGAAAAATTATTTAGTCCAGTACAATTTCCTATCCATGAATCCCTTCCAAAACATTCCCAACTACTCTTTAAGTCAGTGTCTAGTAAAAGGGATCTCATGACAATGACAATCTCCCCTGGTTACAGTTCTAGTGGATAATTCTAATACTGAAGTCAAAAATCCTCTTCCTTATAATTTTCATATGTTGTTCCTAGTTCTGCCTGTTAAAGGCAAGCAGAATTAATCTAGTTCCCCTCACATATACTAGCTCTTCACATATTTACAAATACATGCTATTTCCCCCTATGTTATCTCTTATACTAGCTAAAAAGTCCAAGCTTCAAGTAACATGATTTTACTAAAGCTCGTGATTCTAGGGACTCTCCTCCACTTTGTTAATGTTTGGTCTAAAATACAATGCCCTAACCTGAGAACAGTTCTCTGATATAATCTTTTCAGTCATGCAAAGCAGGACTGTCACTTTAATGCTTCTAGGAATTATAGTCTACTAAATGAAGTCTAAAATCACATTATTTTTTATGAAAAATTAGACTTACATGGGGCTTTAAGGTTTACCAAATAGTGTACTACTATCTCATTTGATCCACAACAATATATTAGGATGGTACTATTTTCTTCCCCATTTACAGATGAGGAAACTGAGGAAGGTTAAGTGGCTGGCTCAGGGTCACACAGCTGAGGCATAATCTGAACAAATCTCCTTAATTCTAAATCCCATATACTATGCACTGTACCACCGAGCTGCCAATGGTAACTGCAGCATACTGTTGGCACATATTGAGCTGGCATCTATTAACACTTAAGTCCCTTTCATAGAAACATGTCAAACCATGTATGTCTAAAACTTGGGCATACATTTTGTGTCTTAAAGTGAACTGTACCACTTTGCATTTATCCCTATTGAGGAAATTCTTTTTTACAGAGGAAGGAACTAAGGTATAGAGAGAAAAAGGAATGTGTTCAAGGTTACAGAGTTTAGAATTAGAAAAACACAAATAGAACTCTAATGCCCTAATGTCTGGGTCACTGTTTTTTCAACTGTACCTTTCACTCTTCCCACTTTCTTTTGGGGCTGTTGTTTTCTTGTTTAATAATCTTTCATGTTAAACTTGGGTTTTGGCTTCCACTGCAAAAAGACAAGAGTGAGAAATTGAGCAGTTAAACTTCCTTTCAAAGTACTCAGGTAACTTCAAAGAGCATATTCAAACAGCAACCTAACCAGACAATAAACTGTACAAAGGAATAAGTGGAGAAAATGCCTACGGGACTGAGAGAACTCTAAAGTTTCTGGGCACTGAAGAAATTTTTAAAAACATGCATAGAAAAGCCAGAGACAGAAAATCATGAGAATGTTTCATAGGTTTACCATAAACATCTCTGATAATAATTTATATTGAGTGTATGCTGGAGACATCATAGACTATCTATTCTGAGCAGATAACTAGGGGAAATGATTGAATTAAAAGACATTTGTAAAGCAATTAGTATAGCACCTGGCAAATAGTAGGCACTTGTTTTATGTTGACTCTTCCTCCAAAAAATATCAATAAAAGTTACAAATTGCCTGAAGAAGGTAACTAATCAGTTCACTAATCTCTGCAAAAATAAGAATGTTAACATAGAAATCTCTTCATAGTATATAGTTGCTTTTCCTACACATGTATGCATTGTTTATATAATATGAAAATGAATGGCTTGAAAAACAACACATGGGAGGCAGATCCAACATGGTAGGGTAGCAGGAATAAATGTAACCAACCTCCTCAACACAAATCTTCCACAAAATTCCAGAAAAATATACCCAGTTCTGTACCCAGTTCTGAAGTACCCAGAACCCAATTCTGAAGAGCAAATCCAAGAAAAAAGTCACTATGAGTCATATTTCCAACCCAGGTCAGCATAGAAAGATAGTCATGTAACAAAGGAAAGTAATAAATGTTGGAGGGGATATGGCAAAGTTGGGACATTAATTCATTGCTGGTGGAGTTGTGAATTGATCCAATCAGTCTGGAGGGCGCTTTGGAACTATGCCCAAAGGGCGCTAAAAGACTGTCTGCCTTTGATCCAGCCATAGCACTCCTGGGTTTGTACCCCAAAGAGATAATAAGGAAAAATGAATGTACAAGAATATTCATAGCTGTGCTCTTTGTGGTGGCAAAACATTGGAAAATGAGGGGATATCCATCGATTGGGGAATGGCTAAATAAATTATGGTATCTGTTGGTGATGGAATACTATTGTGCTAAAAGGAATAATAAACTGGAGGAATTCCATGTGAACTGGAATGACCTCTGGGAATTGATGCAGAGTGAGAGGAGCAGAACCAGGAGAGCATTGTACACAGAGACTGACACACTGTGGTACAATGAAATGTAATAGATTTCTTTACTAGCAGCAATGCAATGATCCAGTACAATTCTGAGGGACTTAGAAGAAAGAACACTAATCACATCCAGAGAAAGAACTGTTGGAGCAGAAACACAGAAGAAAAACAATCACTTGATCACATGGGTTGATGGGGATATGATTGGGGATGTAGACTCTAAACGATCACCCTATTGCAAATATCAATAATATGGAAATAGGTCTTGATCAATGACACATGTAAAACCCAGTGGAATTGCGTGTTTGCTATGGGAGGAGGATTGGAGGAGGGGAAGGAAAGAACATGAATTATGTAATGATGGAAAAACTTTATTAATTAATTTTTAAAAAATAGGAGATAATAAGGCTGAAAAATTAAAAAATAAAAATAAAGTTTAAAAAAGATAGTCATGGTGATCTGTGGATACTTGAGAACAGGCACACAAAATGTTCAAATGTACAGGAAATGAAAGTTGACATAGTTTTTGTATGAGGAGAAGAAGATGTCATAGACTCAAGGAGTAGACAGGCAACCTTGTACAGATGCTGGGACAGGCAACAACTAGAGGCTCTGTCATTTACTATTCAGTTTTGTGCCACAGATACTAGATCAAGGAGAGAACTGTATCCAGGGATTTCAGTCGATGCTGAGGAAGAATCATAACCCTAGAATGTTTATAGGGTAATAAACAAGTTCAAATGTAATCACTGTGGGGATTTCACAGTCCAGATTAAAATCTGCAGTGAAATAACTAGGGAAGGAATACCAAGCCACATGGTAGCTTGTAGATTTTACAGAGCTTTGGAATGAATTTATAGTAACTGAGGCTAGCAGTAGTCTAGTAGAACTTCAACCAAGGACAAGCCCACAATTGTTCTACCCAGACCTTAACCCAAAGTCTAGAACTTAGTCCAGAAAGGCAGTAATAAGACTTTATGGATTAGACTACTTTAGGAGAACTGACAGTCTGAAGAACCCCTGCTTGATATGTCTCAGAGATCTTGGAATATCACAATACTCAATACCCCAAGCAAGCAGAAGGATCCCAAAATATATAAATTCTGCCCAGACATTCCCTCCAGAAGTAGAAAGAACACAGTTCCAACAAAATCTGAAGTCAGGAAGCAAAATGAAAGAATAAGCAAATAAAAAATGGACCCTGTCTTAAAGAGTTTTTATGGTTTATGGGGTGCTAAGGACAAAAACTCAAGAGAAAAGAATGACACCAAGATGCCTATAATCTTGGTTGAAGGGAAAACACATTTGTAGAAATTCAATTAGATTTCCTAGAAAAGATGGAGAAAGTTTTATAAAAATCTAATAATTATTTTTAAATGATGTTTAATGATAAAAATGAGAGTACTAGATAAAATGGAGAAAGAAATGAGTGATGGAAGGAAATGGAGATAAAGTTTATTGCTTGTAACATGAGGTACACAACCTTACCCAAGACGATCTTACTGAAAATTAGAATGGAACAAAAAAAGAAGCGAATAATTCCATGAGGTAATAGAAATACTAAATCAAAGTCAAAGGCAGGGGAAAGGGGAGAAAATGTTATATATCTCATATCAAAAAAAGTTCTTAAAAACAGGTCAAAAAGAAATAACTTGAGCATCACTAGGCAACTGAAAACCATTACCAAAAAGAGCCAAGAGACCATATCTTAAGAAACATAAAAGAAAACTGACCACATCTCATTGAATCAAAAGGCAAAGGGAAAATAGAAAGAACCTAAGTCAGCTTCTGAAAAAAATTCCAAAATGGAAATCTAAAGGAACTGTAGTCAAAATTGAGAGCTTTTAGATCAAAGTAAAAATACTATAAGCATCCAGAAACAAATAATTCAAGAACTGAGGACTAGAGTCAGATTCATATAATATTTAATAGCCATAACTTTAAATAATTAGAGAGTTTTCAACACTGTATTTTATAAGGCAAAGGATATAGACTTACAACCAAGAATAATTTATCCTGCAAAACAGTGTAATCTGATAGGAAGGAAAATGAATTTAATGAAATAAAGGGTTTCCAGATATTTCTGAAGACAAGGCCAAAGCAGTATAGAAATCTTAAAATACAAACACAGGAGTTAAGAGAAAAATTAAAAAAGATAAATATAATTGAGCAATTGTAAAGGACAGAACAGGGACAGATTGTTTATATTCTAATATGAAGAGATGATACATGTAAACCCTCAAACCTCTATCACAATCTGGGACCAGAGAGTGAGTCTAATTACACAAAGGATATGAGTGATTCTGTTATATTTTGATGATCTCAAAAGAAGAATGGGATTGGGACAGAAGAGGAATATACTAGAGTATAAAGAGAAGAAGAATGGAGAACAGTATCTGGAATTGGCATGCAAAACTATGTAAACAAGAAAAAGGAGTAAAATCAAGTGACACTTGAACCTTACCAGGTTCTAAAAAGAGAGGGGAGAAGAGAGGTGAAGTGAGAGGTAAAATGAGAAAGAGCAATTTTACACATTTGGTTATAGAAATATATTTCACTCAAAAGTAAAACAAAAAGGAAAAAGGAGAAAGGAAAAGGGGGAATGATAGTGAGTAATTGTGGTTAAAACTAAGAGATTCATTTTACACAAAAGAGATTCTAAGGAAAAGAGGCCTAAAAGAAAATTAAGAAGGGATCAAAAACTGTTGTGATCTGAGAGAAAGAGGAACACCAAGTAGAAGCATAATTCATCAAACTTATAGTACTAGTGCTGAACGGATTTCATTCTCCACTCTTCTTTTTAATAAAGAAAAGGAAACTGATAAACCATAACTCCAGAGGAATAATTATGAGCCATGCTACCCACTTTCTGACTAAATATTTCTGAATGTATGTATGAATGAAGATATGTATAATATAGTAGATAACATATATCACATATTGCATAAGCATACTTATGTATATGTCTATATTTGGCATAATAAATTGGAAAATGTTTTGCCTGATCATGAATATTTATTTGAAGGGACATATGCTGAGTTCATTTTCTCTCGTGATATTCTTCTTTGTAAAGAAGAAGAAACAAAAAAGAAATAGGATATGAGAATAGAGTGAAGAAAAATATATAATTTACAATTATAAATGTGAATGTGAAAGGGATAAATTCATCCATTAAGTGGAAAAATATAGAATAATGGATTCAAAAGAAGAATTCAACATTTTGTGGTTTACAAAAAATACCTTTGAAACAGAAGATGAAACACAAAGTTAAAATAAAGGGCTGGAGTAAAATCTATTACGCTTCACATGAAATTAAGAAAGCAATCAAGAGTTATAATCATGAATTCTGATTTTAAATTAAGATATAAAAAGGGAAATAATATTTGACTAAAAAATGCCAATTAATTAATAATAAACTTATGTTCACCAAATGGCATAACATTTAAATAACAGTAAAAATAATCCCTGAAGATAAATCATTTCTCTGATAAACTGAAATAAAAAATAATAGACATGAACAGAATTTTATAACAATTATATATGTTTGACTTCCAGAAATTATTAAACAGTAATAGAGTAATATACATATTTCTCAATTGTGTATGACACTTCCACAAAAAACTGACCAGGTGTAAAAGCTATAAAACTTCATAAATAAATGCAGAAATATTAAATGCTCCTATAATAGACTACAGTGAAATAAAACATATTTAGTAAGTAGCTACTCAGGAAATAATTTAAAATAAGATGGAGACTAAAATGCAATTCTAAAAATAGTTGAAACCAAGAATAATTCATAGAAACAGTCAATCATTACATTACAAATAATGAGAAGCAGCATACCAAAATTTGGTGGGTATAGCCAAAGTAGTCATTGGGAATTTTTTCCATTTCTAAACATTTTCATCAATAAAAGAGAAAATGAAAAGATCAACAAATTGGGGACACAACTTTAAAAACTGAAAAACCAACAAATTTGAAATCTCCAATTAAGCACAAGAAATGAAATTGTGAAGATTTTTTAAAATAAATTAACAAAATAAAAATCTACTGAATTAATAAATCAAACTAATTGCTTGTCTTTAAGATAAAATATACAAACCATTAACTTACCTTGATTAGAAAAGAATGAAGAAAAATTATCAAAAAATAAAAAGGTAAATTCATAGCCAAAAATGAAGAAATAAAAGGAAAATATTAGGAACTATTTTGCCCAATTATATGCCAATAACTGATCATATAAATGAAATAGTAAACACTTTTGAAAATTTAAATGCCCAAATTAACTAAATAAGAAATAAAGGACTTAATCCCTGTTACATGTGTGTATAATAAAACAAAACAAATTCCTGTATTGGCTATTTTTAAAAATTCCAATCTATGCTCAAGCCTATCATCTATCAGGGTGTTAGAAACAGGTTTCATCATGACTTCTCTTAAATCATGATTCAACATTATGCTCATCAATGTTCCTAAATCTTTACAATATTATTATTACATATATTGTTCTCCTGATTCTGCTCACTTCACAATGTATGAGTTCATCATGCCATCCCAAATTTCTCTGAAACAATTCCCTTCTTCATTTCTTATACCCTCAGTTCCCAATTCTTTACCATCACAAAACAGCTGCTTGTAAATATTTTTGCATCAATTTTATTAGAGATATTGACCTATAGTTTTCCTCTTGAATTTTGACACCCTCTTATTTAAAAACCAATATCATAGAAAGAATTTGGGGGAAATTGAAATTTTCTGTTCCTTTTCCCAAACAAATTGTTATATCTCCTACACTGATAGCTCACTTTGCACATTCAGCACTCATTAATTGACAACTGGATTAAATTGCCTATGACCCCTATTATCTGAACCACTTTACCAACATAGTCTAAATATCTTATGCAGATATTGTTCTCATAGAAGAGAAGCATTAATAGAATTCTCTATGTTTTTACTATAGTGGAAATCTCACACTGTAAAAGAAAATGTCACAAAAGGAGCTATGTTAAAAGTCAAAAGTCAATATACTAAATGAATTGAAGATCTAAGTATAAGTTGGGTTTAGAGATGGCTGAGTAAAAAGTAAAACAGTGGTAAAAGGCAGGTAGGTCAATATAGGATTCAGAGGTGAGCCTAAACTCCCTACATAAAGGTTACATTCAGTACAATCTATGTTAAAAATCCCAGGTCCTTTGAATTTTTCATGTACTGGCTTTAGCACTCTTTGAGAGAAGACATAGTCAGTGCAAGATATAAAATTATAAAATTACTGTTAGCTCCCACCTAATCTAAATGTCGACATCTAGCAATAAGCTTACCCTAGAAAAATATAAACATTTTCAGAGGTTATAGAATCCATTCCTTAGCAGAACAGAAATCCTTTCTATAATTATTTCCAACAAATAGGCATATGAAATAAGAGGGCCTCTCTTCTCTACTGATCCTCGCTTCATCCTTATTTGTAACCAACTACTCTCAATTCTTCAAAAAATCTTGTCATAACCTTATCATACCTCTTACATATTCTACACACTACCTGAACCTAACCTAAGTGACTGTAACTCGCTCAAATCTCTACCAAACCGAACTATTATTATCTCATTAAATTAGGGTATATATTTTCTTAGAAACAATGAGGCAAGTGAACAAAGTGATGCATCTCTGAGTAGAAAAGATTAATGGGATCTCATGGTTAGTATCAGCCAAACCTTTAACCTTAGCTCCTTATAAGTAGTAGGAAATCTAGTCCTAGGAGGACCAATGCAAATATAGCCCGAATACTATTACAAGAAACAGAAGCAGGGAAAATGAGGAATTAGGACAAGCCCTGGGGAAAGTTTGAAGATGGTCAGACTTAATAGGGAATCTATCCTGAACTTCTCTTGATCCCTATCTATCAAGATCTAAACTTCAGTGTCTAATGAAAAACTTCAGGTATAGAAAAGAATGAATAAATACCTTCTCACTGAAGGCAAAGAATATCAATCTAAAAATGTTATTTCCTGTTAACATATTTATCATCACCTTTGAAAACAAAATGCCAAGCCTCATTTATTAGTGGTGTATTATCACTAAGTTATTTTTAAATGTAAAATATATAAATGGCTTTCACAAAGTAATGCAAAACTAGCAGCGTATGACACTAGTCTCAAATATAGTGTGAACTTGACTTTAAAAATTGCTGCTGGCTGTCCAATAATTATACACTGTGACATTGCAGTTGAATTCTGGCTTGCTCTCTCTCTCTCTCTCTCTCTCTCTCTCAAATTAGAAAATGATGCACTAGTAAGGAAAATGACACACCAGCATGATATCATCCTAACAAATGCATAAATACATATAAATTTATTTAACTAATTGCCTCCCTATTATCCAAGTATTTATAGCTGTAAATTGTTTATCCTCTTTAAAAGATCTCACCAAGGGAGTTATTCCATGGTCATTCCTCTACATGACAATCTACTCTGGTCATACATTTATTTATCTTCCAGATGTACTTACTCAGAGCACTGCTGTTATAACTAACATTTCTGAGGAAATCATGGTCTTTATACAATAAGCAAATGCCTCAATCCAATTATTAGAATTTTCATAGAAATTACTGAAGACCTGGGAGTTTTGAAGTATCATTTATGAATTTAAGAAGAAAGAACTATTCTATCTTCTGACAAAACCTCAATTACTAACTTCAAGGTCAAAGAGCTAACTTTTTTTAATACTTAACAGTGAAATGTTATCATAGATTAAAGTACTGGTCATCCTTCCCCTTTCCCCCCATATTTTCTATTATTTTTATGAAAGTGTATCCAACAACTAATTTATGAGAGTAACATCAAACTAGAAGAAAAAATAAAAATTTTAAAAAAAGTGCCATTCAAAGGGAGCAGTTCAAATCTGCCCTGCTTAAGCTGTTGAGGAAAAATGGAAAGTGGAAAAAAGAACATACATCAATAAATAATACTACCACTTCCTAAAAATATGAACTGTCAAGAGGGCCAAAAGAGGTGAGCCAATGTTTCATCTCCTTACTAAGTAAAAATATGGGTTGGTCAAAGATAATTCCAATTAAAATTTAAAACTAATTGAGATCTTACGGAAGAGGATAATGAAAGATTGTGAGAAGTATTATTTCTTTAAAAATTGGGATTTTGTGAAGGGTGAAAGTTTATAGAAAGCTTGGTAAGAGATACAACTAAGCAAAATTATCCCAAGAATACTTAAGAATGACCCTGGGAAGGGAACAAATCCAAAATATGGAAAAGTTCCGGGAAGATTTTGTTTTTATTTTAAAGACATTGAGAAATATATATATATATATATATATATATATATGCATGCATAGGTAAGGCATACTTTTTGACATCAAATATCAGAGCCCCTGAGGCCATGTGAGAAGGTAAAAATCACATGAATGGAAACAAAAGATGATAAAAGGATCTAGAAAATACCAATTATAAACAGAAAAGGTCCATGCTGAAAGGGGTGAAAATCTGAGGGTACCTAAGTATATATACTTAACTTTCAAGGTATCTAAAAGAAGTGAGAAAACAAAAAGCTTGGGAAGCCATCTTAGAATCTATTGAAACCATAAAAAGTGATCAACAAAATATGTTAACCATTAAACCATGAGCTTGAATTTCCATCTATATAAGAGAATAGCATACTATGGGCAAACATAATGAGAGCTTGAGAAGAAAACAGGCAAAGTTTGCAAGTTATATTATTCAAGATATGACAATGTTGCAATCTACTCATATATCCCATTATTGGGAGGAGAAAAATTCTTCTTTTTCCCTTAAATGAATAAATCCATATGAATTTATAACTGGATGCAGATAGTCCACCTTCATTAAACAGATGAAGAAAGTAAGATTCAGAATGGTAAAAATAACTTGCCTAAAGTTGCATAGGTAAATGCGGCACATACAGAACTAGATCTCATGTCTCCTCAGTACAGACTTTTTATAAAAGTGTCCCTTGTAAAGTTTTGATATCTAATGGTCTCTGTAGTGTGACTATCTCTAGATTTGTCAATGCAAAAATGACTTCTTCCAAAATCATGTTTTATCTGTGGTTTAAGGTAGAATGTTGACATTGATTGCAGTGCTGTGTACCCTCCCCCCCTTTTTTACTGAAACCCAGAATTTCCTATATTTGAACTTCTGATTGTTTTGCATAACTTAAACTTTTGTGTCAATTATCAAGAATATTATCAATCCATTTCTGAAATTGGTTTAATTTTTACCAGTTCATATTCAAACAATATTTGTGAAAAATCATTGAAAAAAGTAATTTCCTTACTCAAGGCCATTTTATTTTCCAAATTTGTTACACTTCACTCAGAAACCTGAAGTTCATGGTCCTCACTTTTTCAGAAAATTAGACTGGATTTGGAGACAGAAAATAGGATGAAGTAATTTTATTCCTAGATCCCCTAATCTTGACCTCTGCATTGCTTCAAATGTAATTTCCACCACAGCATTTGTATTCTGTCAGCTGATTCTCTATTTTTGTCTTCTTACATTTTCTTTTAAAATACAATTTTTATTGAACACCAAATGAGAACAATCTCATTCCTAAAATGACTACCACCCCAACACCATTGACTTCAGAAACAAAGAGGAAAATTATGGTTCTTTCAGACTGCAATCCTTGGCAACAGGTCAATTACAGAAGTCCTCTCCTTCCCATGCCAAAAAAAAAAAAAAACTGGGGGGAGGGGACTACAACATTTTAAAGCATCAGGATATCAGACAAAAGTGAAGGCAAGAGTATAACTGAAAGGTGAGTAAAAGTGATGAATGGACTTGGCAAAAAAAGAAAAATGCAGGTTACAAATGGGTGAATTTTATTTATTCATGCTTCTATTCTACTTCAATGGCAGGTACCTTTCACTCTTCTCCCTCTTCAATCTCCATCAAATTGGCAGACAAGCAATTGGATGTCAAAATACCATTGCCATAATAATTTATGTCAGTTCCTCGTGTTTTATTCCATTACTGTTGGTCAGTTATTTATAAATACATGTCACAGTGACAGGCATTTTCCATTGTTTGCTTTGGAATCAAGAAATGACCAAAAAATGGGTCATCCAAACACTACACTGAGATGACTGGATCATCTAAGGTCAGTTGGTCAGACAAAAAGAATTTTTTTGACTCCTTACAATGTATCAAGAACTATACTAAGCACTATGGATACAAACATGCTCTCTGTCCTCAAGAAGTTCACACTCTATTTCAAAACTAAGGTTTAGGTATAACTAGGTAGCCCAGTAAATAGAGTCAAGCCTAATTATAATAAGAGGTCTTAGATTCAAATCTGGCCTCAAACACCTCCTAGCTATATAATCCTGGACAAGTCACTTAACCCCAATTATCTAGCCCTTTCTTCTCTTCTGCATTGGAACTTCTATTTAGTGTTAATTTTAATACAGAAGCTAATGGTTTAAAAAAACAATTAAAGATTAAGGACATGACTAAGATATCTTTTAGTTAAATTACAGAATTCCCCACAAAGTCAGATCTTTGCAGGAAAAAGCTTAATACAAACAAGATTATTACCATGGAATTAGATCCATTGCCAATGGAATGCCACACTTACTAGTCCAAAACTCTCATTAATGCTCCATTGTCATGGAAATGAAGCAAGAGAGACAGAAGGATGAAGGCCAAAACAGGTTGAAATTAATTTGGAGGAGCAGTTAAGTAGCTCAGTGGATAAAAAGTTAGACCTACAGAGAAATCAAAAGTCTTTTTTTAATTAAGAAATCTGGAAATGCAGTCCAATTGGAACGATTTTTCATCAGTTGCCCCCACCAGAAATATTTAGTAGAGGTAAAATTATCCATGCTATAAATTATTATTGCATTGGTGATCTGACCATCCCTATCCCTCCATGTTTCTTGAATTTTCAGTGTTTCTGGAAAGGATATCTGCAGAATCAATTATTATTCTTGCCTTAAAAAATTATAGAAACTTAGATTACAGTAATTTCCTCCATTGCTTAAAAAAAAAAAAACCTTGGGGAAGAAGAAAATACTCCCTTTTGGTTTTATATTCTTACCTAGGAGACAACAGGAAAGTGCAATACAGAGATGTTAGAGAAGGACTGAATATTCAGCTAGACAAAAGTGGGAGTGGTATCATAGGTCTGACAGGAAAGATATTCAAGAGCAACCAAGCTAAGAAAGGGGTCATTGGTACCAAATTACCTGTTTACCAGCTAGTTGGCTTAGCTCTATTCAACAGCCATATAACTTAAAAGTCGAATCAACAAACCTTATGAACCTACAATGAAGTTCAATATTCTACACTATACTAAGCACTGCCAGCCATCTTCCAAAATAGCCTAAACTCAAGCATCTATCTGATGTAGGTACATGCTTCTGATCACAAAGGGAATAAACAAAAAAAAATTCATTCCTAATCATAGTAGATCTCTCATCACAAATTACTATTGGTAAAACATATTCCATGCTGACAGAGAATTCATCACATCCCCCATGGATACTGAACGAAGCTGACCAGAGATGGAAGATACTGCAATCTATTTAGTCGAGCCACTTCATATCAAACGTCAGTAAACTGAGATCCAAAAAAAAGTTTAAGTCTTGCCATTCACAGCCCACCATGTGGTGAGTGTTGAGGGATGATAGAAGTTGGTTCCATTAAAATAGATGTAGGGGACAAAGAACCAAGACCTAGCAGGGAAACTATACTAAAGAAGAAGAGAGAAAGAAGAGAGAGAAAAGAAAGAGCAAGGGGAAAGGTAATGGAATGAAGGAAAAAGAGAAAAGGGGACAGCAAGCAAAGGAGACATATGTTTAGAATATAGACAAATATCACTTTTCAGATAACTCACACTCATTAAGCCAATCCAACTAATGGGGAGCTACATTAATTCCAAAATAAAACATTGTCCAGTTAAGAGACATGAAAAACATTCCAGGGCACTGAACACAATGTAGAGAAAATGAGAGAAATAACAGTGATAGGCAACATGATTGATGTGATGAAAGTTTAGAGAACAGCTTACTTATTGAGAACCAAAATGAGTCAGCAGCAAGATTATACAACAAAATCGTGCATCCTAGCATGTTTCTCAGTTCTTACTTTCTTTGGAAAAATATAATAGGCAACACAATGAGCATCATGGTTCTATGATACCTAAAACATTTCAAAGTGTTGGGAAATGAGTATGACATATTTTTTTAAACATTTCTAAAGTTCCAGCATGCTGTGCTGTTGACAGATTTAGTAACTGAAGAAGTCTACTAGGATTGATGCCAATAAAAACTAACAGGTCCATTTTCTGTTCAGACAGTACCTCAGAACACAGGTATACCATTTGTTCAACTACAAAGAGACATGTCACAGAAGTGGGGGAAGTTCTTTCAGAGTTTTGCCAGTGCTCTCAGATCAAATTATTTTCTTATGTAAGGTGTACAACTGATAGAAATCCTAACATAAAAGGACAGTTCCTTTATGTGGGGTTTTATTATAGTTTAAGAAACCCATTTAGCAAAATTCTGAGCAGTAGCAAATGTAACAAGAGTATCAAGGGAGACCACTTATTCACTTGGTCTTATAAATTTCTGTTCTGGTTTTTAAGAGTCATAACGGATAAGGTACTTGGAGTAAGTACTCTTACTGGAAAAATAAAAAGATAGTCCTTAAAGACAACTTCAGGAAGTATTGGTGTTTTTTATAACCATTCTTCTGTTGTAATAATAATCACAACTTTAATTGTGACTGTTCATTCATTCATTTATGCCTAACTCTTTATGACCTCATGGACCATAGTGTTTATGGAAATTTCTTGGCAAAGATACTGGAAAGGTTGCCATTTCCTTCTGTAAAGGATTTAGGCAGAGATAAAATGATTTGCCTAGACTCACCCAACTAGTGTTTGAGGCTGAATTTGAACTCAGGTATTCCTGATTCCAGGCCCAGCACTCTATCCCCTGAGCTACCCAGCTGTCTCCTCATATTCAAATTTATGTCCCTACATGGAAAAAATTAGAAACCAGATATTATACAAGGAGAGGATACTAAAACTTACTCTTTTTGATTTTTTTTCATTTCAAGAACATACAAGCAAGTTATATCAATTTTTCACAAATCAAGAAAACTATTTTAGAAGAATGAAGTATATTTCATTGGGAAATTTTACAAATATTCCCAAGAAATGACAAATCAATTCTTTTTTAAATGTTTTTAAATTTTGTTTTCCCAATTACCTGTAAAATCTTTAGTTCTTAAGTATATCAAGAACTTGATTCCAAAAATATCATTATTTTGCATGAAGGGTATATAACTGCAATAGACATTCATAGAGAATATGAATGGAGGGGGGGAATGTATAGCCTAGAGTATCAAATAAGATATTCCTAAATGAGGAATTATTACACTCTCAGACACCAGCTTAAGTAATAAATTCACATCTGACTACTTATCACCAAGATATGCTAGACACATAATTTCTAACATGTCTGCTGAAATGTTTGGTGGGGAGAACACCTTTATAATATACTTGGGAGGCAAAATGGAAACTCAGAATCCCAAAGATTTGTTGAAATATTTTTCTCAGAAATTCAATAGCATAGTGATTTACACACTGAGAGTTCAATAAATATTTGTCAAGAGAATGAACATATGAACAGTGTAAAAGTCTTCAAAGAGTAAAAGGGAAAAAAATTGAATCAGAAGAGGAAACAAAGTGATGTCATTGGAAAGGTCCAAAAATGTCACCATTTATTATTTTCTGGTTGGTATTCAAGTTGTACATAAAGGAGCATTCCTATCTTTTAAAATACCTGAAGCAAACTCAGGAATAGGCTCCCTGAAAAACTCTTAGAAAGCATAAGTTATGATATTTAATGTGCCTGTAACTGATGGAATCATTGAAGATATCAGAGTAATAAGACAAAAACTATAGGGAAGCTAATAACAGTTTAACATTTCCATCCACGTTTGAGATTTCATTTTACTGTCAAAAGTTCAGAAATGGTGTTCATTAAGATTAAGGCAGTAAAATCTTTAAAAAAAAAGAATTTCCATTTGAAGAATTACTATAAAATCCCTTTTTGAAAAGGCATAGGATGTTGATTATCTACATCCCATTACTAAATTATAAATCTCAAAAGACACATAAATCTTTCATCAAAATATTATAACATTTCTGGTATTTTTGCCATATCATAAGAGCTTATTGTTGTTGTTCAGTCATTCAGTTGTGCCCAACTCTTGAACCATAGTTATCCAGGGGTTTTTCTTGACAAGTATACTGAAGTGGTTTGCCATTTTCTTCTGCAGTGGATCTTTTTTTTTTATAATGGTAGTAATAGACATTTAAGCTGGCTAACAACTTGCACTCAAGTCATGAAACTCAATATCTCAAAAATAGTCCAGTGGACCTTTGGTTTTATCAATGTGGATATTGCTTCCAAAGACACAGGTCACAGCCTATCTTTGCCTGCTTGTCCTGTGTAACTCTTACCTAGGTCCTTCAATAAGTTCACCATAGGAGGTGGTAAAAAAAAAAGTAAAATAGAAAAACTCAAAACCTTCTGGGGTCCTTGATTAACTTTCTTTTGAAATTACATGGCTAACAATGGAGCACAGCTGCTTTGCTTGGTTTCCTACTATCAGTCAATTCTCCCTTCTCTCCTCATACCCAACATGCTTTTCAGCTTTCTTTATTTTCTCTTTTCATTAGATTATAAACTCCTTGAGAACATGAGAACATTATTTGTGCTCCCAGTGCTTAGCATAGTGCCTGGTGCATAGAATGTGCTTAATAAATATTTATCTCCTTTTCTAGAAAAAAAAAATTCTTACATCCTTTCCACCAGTTCTTCTTCATTGTTCCTCATTTGTTATATTATAGCCCATTAAAACTCATGTGCTTCTCCATTGCATAACATTCCATTTTAATTCCTCAGAGACTGTAATGCTCCATGACTTTCAATCAACCATACAACACCAGCAACATGTCAGCATTAAAAAGTCAGATCACAGAGTGAAGTCTGAGATCATTAAAAGTGTTCCCCAATTTCCTACAGATGATCCAGATTATACTTATCTATCTTTTTAATTGTTTGCCACATTTTATTTCTTTGCAATGTCTCTCCAATCCAAGGTATGAATGTTTACGAGGCACAGAAAGATTAATGCTTTGTCCAATGCTACTGAGGTAATCATTATCAGAATTAGGATTTGAATCCAAGTAATCTGACTTCACAGCTCATTGTACTATACTCCAAGGGGATGAGCTTTAAAGGTTATATGTGGTGATGTGTAGGGGAGGGGATCTATGGTGGAAGAGCAAAGATCTAGAAGTAATGTGAGATGTGCATATTGGGTCAGCTCCTGCTGTGAGTAGTGCAAGTGGAGCTGGGGCTAAGGGGAGTACCCATGAGGGTGGTTATGGGTTTGATTTCAGAAAAAGAGTCAGTTTAGAGTTTGTGATGGGAGGTAGAACTTGAATAAGAATAAGAACTTGAGGGTAATGGGGGATTCATAACACTAGAACAGAAGGCACATTAAACCAAGTGATGAGAGTAAATGTGTTACATGGAGGTTTGACCAAGGCATATAGAAGTGAGTAATAACAAAGGGGGGTGGAGAATTGTTCAGTGAAGTAGATGGTAGTTTTGAATATTAAAGACTAGGAAAGTAGGAGGGTGTTACTAGGGAGCTACTCGTTTATAAGATAACCTCTGAGGTTACTTCCAACTCTGAGAAACTATCCTTCAACTGGTCTTGGGGCAGCAAAAGTTCTGTGTGAGAGAGGCTTACAGAATAAATTGGTCCAAAAAAATTCTAGTTAGAATGTTGGTATATTGGTACCTTCACAGATTCTGTCTCACAGATGACTTCTGGGAACTTTATTGCAGAGGGTGAGAGCCAGATGTTAAGGCAACAGGAAGGGACTAATAGCGGAAAGAAACCTTTGAAGAATCAGACACCTAAAAGAATCTTGTGAACTTGATTGCAAAAGGGGGAAAGGTTTACAGAAAGAGGAAAGAAGGCAAAAAATGGAACAGAGAGAAGACTGCCAAACAAGAGGACTGGCAGATGGCTGAAGCAACAGCTGAAATTAGAAGTATGAGAAGGGCAAGAAGTATCCTATAGCCTGACAACAAATAAAAGTTAAAATAGAAATGAGGGTCAT
The DNA here is from genome assembly GCF_027887165.1 of Monodelphis domestica. Taxonomy (NCBI): domain Eukaryota; kingdom Metazoa; phylum Chordata; class Mammalia; order Didelphimorphia; family Didelphidae; genus Monodelphis; species Monodelphis domestica. Next base: position 270,542,076 of record NC_077229.1, read on the forward strand.
GCATGAGGAACCAGAAGAAAGTTAGCATAAAGGGAATGAAGATTTTCACCATGGAAGCAGGAGTTAAAAACAAGCATTTCCAGATCTACCACCACTTAATTCCAGCATTAAGTGCCTTCTTAAGGCTTATTGAAGCATCAAGGCATTTTACATGAAGAGGTAGTAGTTACAAGGGCTCTAGAATGATGAATTTATAGGCAAACCAAAAATGGTTCATGCACTTAATCCTTCCTTCACACAAATTCACTAAGTATGACCCATCTGTAGGACATACAGCCTGTACCCTGAATGTGGGGAAATTGTGAAAAGAATTTAATTCACCTCAAGTCAGCTATGAATGAGGGCTGGACACTTTCTATGAATGATCTATTAGTATTTAGACCAGTTTTAGCCCAGATTTGACTAGTAGAAAAGCTGACTAGCAAAATGTGCTGATAAGCATGTTGGTCAAAGGAGGTCTTGCATTTAAAGAATAACACTAGTCACAATAGAATGGCAAGTTCTGTGAATGGAAGCAGTTCAACAAGCAATGATTTCAGAGAAAGATTATAGTAGTAGAAGGCTAAGCTTCAAGGTATGCATAACTGGAGAGGTTCTAGCACATATCAAGATAGCTATGATAGAGTTGAGAAGTAATAAGGCAGAAATGAGCCAAGATGACAGAATAGGAAGAAGCTGTACAATCCAGCTCCCTCCAAGAACTATTCCAACAATGACCTGAGTGCTAGACAAACTAGTAATCAAGAAAATCAAAAGAAAAATCATAGTGGGCCAGCTTTCCAGCAAAGATCACAAATTTAGACTACAGGTAAGGGACTAAGGAAGGAAATATAGAACAGAGATGATCTGGGATCAAGGGAATGGAGAAATGTGGGTGGGGGGCTCTTATCACACTGAATTTTGGAAGAGAACAAGCAGGAGTCTATACAAATGAAGAAGGGTTGATAACCTCACTCTGGATTGATGCCAAGTGACTGAAGCAATATGAGGAGAACAATTTGTTCTATAAATTCAATGATTTATTGTAAATGACAACATTGTAAAAAAGAAAAATTTTGTTAGACTTAAGAACTCTGATCAATAATAATAACCAAATTTTGTATACTGCTTGATATGTGCCAGACACTGTGCAAAGTGGTTTTTGATGACTATTCCATTTGATTTTCACAAAAATCCTATAAGTTAGATGCTATTATTATCTCCATTTTACAGAAAAGGAAAATTAGGCAAACAGAGATTAGTGACTTGCCCAAAATCACACAGCTAGTAAGAATCTGAAGCAAGTTTTGAAATCATGTCTTTTGGACTCTAGGCCCACCTCTCTATCTAACTGCCATATAACTGCCAATGCAGAAATCAACAATGATTCCATCCAGTAGATCAGGTGATTGTGAATGATACTAATCTTCTGATAAAGGTAGGGTAGACAAGATAAGCATCACAAAGCACACATTTTTTGACATGGCCAATGTCAACATTTGGTTTCCTGTTTCTGAAGGGGAAAGGGGGAAAGTGGAAACAAGAAAGGTTAAATGCTAATTGGGGGAAATATTTTTTAAAAAGAAACAATACTGCAAAATCTATTGCCTAGATCTAGAACCTTGAAAATTCAGGATTAAAGAGATGTTCCAGCTATGAAGTATTCTTTCCTCATCCTAGAGTATGACCTAAAATGGGAGCCTACAGAATATTATCCCCATTCAGTTAGAATGAAGTTTAGAATTATTCAATTGCCTGTTTTTCTCTGTTATTTACTGTTGTTATTTAGGCATTTACTATATTATTCTGTTCTAAATTAGTACTTTGCTATTTGTGCTGTTGGTAAAGAGTTCATGTGATTGGGGCTCAAGTTAAATATCGGGTCTGTCACTGCACTCATGTAACATTATGATGATGTGATTTCAGAGCTGAAACAATTCTAGTCACCCTGAAATAACTTGTTGGTAAAGGGATGAATATAGCACCCAGTGCTACCCCACAGACACAACTATAGAGGAGTTCTGCAGTCTAAGGAAGCAATCTCCCTCTACCCATTTCAAAACATGGAGTCAAGACTGGGAATTTGGAGGTCTCATTTTGTTTAAAGTTCTGTGTTAGTCTAAAATAAGGCCATGCTGTTATCTGAAAAGTCAATCACTTAATGCTATCATTTCAGCATTTCACACTATTACTAAAATATTATAAATACCTCCGTAGCTTTAAAGTACTAATCAGGAGCATTAATTCTGTACTTTATCAATTCAGATTTCTAGTCCCAATTCTCTCTCTAATTCTCTATTCAAACTTTCCCTCTCTGAGTCCCAGTCTTCTTACATATAATACCTAATAATAACAATAACTGGAATTTATATAGTTCATTAAGATTTACAAAGTGCTTCACCAATATCTCATTTTATCCAGATAAAAATCCTATGAAGTACGTGTCATTTTTGTTATTTCTATTTTTCAGGAAACTGAGTTGGACACATGTTAAGTAATTTGATCAGAGTCATTCATCTGGTTAGTGTCTGAGACAGGATTTAATTCTCCTTCCACACCCAAAAAATCTATCACTGATTTACTCCATTTCATAAAAGATTTTGTAAAGAAAAGAACAATTGCAGGAGTTGAGAACTCCAAAGAGGTGATGTAAAAAAGCTAGGTCAAAGCCAGTGTGCCTAACATATGGGATGCCCCAAAACAACTTGAAAATCATTTGAAGCTGGAACTATCTCAATTGGAGGCTCCCAAGGAACTGAAGGCTGAAGCTTCCCCCCACTCAGGAAAAGGGATGAAACTAACTAAACTCAAGGTTTGGAAAGACTACAGAATCCCAAATATTACCAGAATTATCTCAATCGGAAAGACCCAAGGATCAAGATCTAAGGCAGTAGTTGTCTAGATAGGTGACTACACAAAGAAATGGACAAAGCCAGAACAACCAATATCAAGGTAAGAACCAAAAAACAAGAGAAGAGCTATAGACTGTAAATGTGAATAGGGCTTAGTACCAATAGTTCCAGGGCCAGACAAGGATTATAGAAGAATGCAAATCACCCAGAAACTACATAGTAGTAACTTCTAGACTATAGTGAGGAGAGTACCTAACTCCAGTACACAGTCTGGTACTACAGAAGCAGATAGTACCTAAGCATAGTAAACTCATCTAACATGTCAAAAGATAGACATCACAGCCCATGCATAAAATCTGTAGAAATAAGCAAACAAGAAATTAAAACACCTAACTATAATGAACAAAAACTATATGTTAAAAGAATACTGAGACTAAAAACTTGAGATGAAGAAGAAAATTCTAAAATAATCACAAGTAGAACCACAAAAAAAGAATAAATTGGCAATAAGGACTCCAAGAATATAGTGGAGAAAAGAAGGAAGAACTGAAACAAGAACCAAAAAAATCAGAATATTTGGAAAGAAAATAAACAGATTAGAACAAAAATTGCTTTTACCTTATACAAGTATTTGTCATCCTAAAAAAAATAGAATGGAGCAAACAAAACTCAATGATCCACTGAGGTAATTAAAAAAAAATAGCAGAATAATGTTCAAGTAAAGGGGTTAAGATGAAAGATCTCTTAGATCTTTTTGAAGTATTTCTTGAATGAAATTCTACAGGATTCAATAACCCCTAAAAGAATACAACATCCTGATAGAATAACATTAAAGGCATATCAAACATTACCATAACAGCAATATATGAAAGCATTCTAAGTAGTATAATATAAAATTAAGTCATAATGAGTACAGTTTTATACCTTCTGAATTCACACCAGAAGAATAAAACTATGAGTATTAAGAGTGGAATTCAAATTTCCTCTAATACAAGCAAAAGGTAAAAATGTAAATAAATTATGCTCATCTCAAGAGAAAAGTGAAGATTCACTCATGATTTGGAAAGGAATTACAAAGTAGAATATTTCTGGACTACTGCATGCTACATAAGTCTCTGAGCTGAAGGAGCTGACAATATAATTGAGATTTATGTGTACATCTATATTTGTACAATTATGTACAAACAAGACAAACGAGACAGTTGTATAACTTAAAAATAATCTCAGAGGAAAGGCACTGGCTATTAAGGGTCCCCTGGATGGAAAGGCTTCTTAAAAAAGTGAATTTCTAGGTGAGACTTAAAGGAAGCCACTCCTAATTTAAAGATAAAGAAGAAAAGCATTTCAGACTGCCAAGTGATGAAAATGCATAAAGTGAGGAGACAGCTATCATGTATAAGGAACAATAAGGAGTTTAGTTGCTGGATCATCAAGTATGAAAAAAGGAAAGTAAAGAGACTAAACAGATAGGAGGGATATAGATTATCAAGGGCAAAGTTAAATAGAAAATTTTATATTTGATCATCGAGAAAGTAGGGAGCAACTGAAATTTATTGAAGAGTGAGTGGGTAAAATGGTCAGAATTGCACATTAAGATAATTTTGATTAGAAAGTAGAGGATGGAATGCAATAGGGAGTGATTTGAAGTAGAGGAAAATCCCAGGAAGAAAAGTGGGTCGAATTGTTTGTAGATTCCGAGGCAACTATTAAGCATTATTATATTTTGTATTCAAACATTTAGCAATTTATATGGATGATTTTCCACAAAAATATCATAAGATAGGACTATTTCTGCTGGGCTCGGTACTAACTGAAAAAGGGCAAAGATTTCTATGAATAAATACAGTTGATAGGACCATGTACCCATTAGGAGATTTTTTCAATGTGAGATGAAGCCGAATAGCATCTGATATCAGCTGGAGAAAAGAATCGATATATCTGAACAAGCAGAGAAAAATAGGGACTTTATCAGAAAGTTTATCTGTAAACAAAATTTGTGATCTGAATAATTTTACAAAGCTGAAAGTGGGTAACTATGAATAAAGAAGTCCAGGTTCAAACAGAAAAAAAAGAAGTTGAAAGTTTTTATATATGTTAATGTTATAAACTCCCTCCCATCAAATAAAACCTTTAATAACTAGAAAATTTCACCTTCACCTGTCTCCTGGCATACAGTTTCACATCTCTAGTAGTAGTAGTAGTAGTGGTAGTCTCTCGGTGACCGAGAATGACAATTCACATCTCTATCTCATTATTAAATAACTCAAATTGGATATCCTGTAGACATCTTCAATTCAATACATGCAAAACAACTCATTATCTTTCTCCAAAATATTCTGCTCTTCCAAAAAACCCTATTTACTACCTTCAGGCTCATACCTCCATGCCCCTTCAACTCAAACTTTCATTAGCACTAGCAGACTGGGTCATTAAAGAAACTTCTGCTACTCTTTGCTTCTGGGAGTAATGCTTTGCATAGCTGTTCCTCTTAGTGTAGTTTCTGAGCCCCAACCAGTGTATTTCCCATTAATCAGTAAATGAATGGTATCAGCTTTTAGAAAAGGCAGTTACTAAAAATAGCCTAGCAAAAACAGTAGTTATAAAACCTCACCCTGACCAAAAAAGAAAAAAAAAACTGGGGTTGACTCTCCAACAAATGCACAGAGTCCAAATGTATGACTAGCAGATATCTTAAACTCAACATGTCCAAAACTAAACTTGTTTTCTTCTCCCCCAAACTCTCCTCCCTTTCAAATATTCCCCTTACCTTTGAGAGAGCCACTGTCTTGCGAATCCCTGAGGCTCACAACATAAGTGTCATGCTCAACTCTTTACTCTCTAATCCAATCTAATCTAATGATCAGTTTCATCTTTGCAATATCTTTCTAATACTCCCTCTTCTCTCCTAAGACTGGACCACTCTAGTTAGGCCCTTGTCTCCTAATGCCTATACCAATGATGGTGAACCTATGGCACAGGTACCAAAGATGGCAAGCAGAGTGCTCTGTGGGCACCCTCCCCCACAACCCCCTGATGCAGAGTTCATTACTAGAAAGGCAAAGGGACTTTGGTGGGGCTGCTCCCCTCCCCCTCTCCACCATACCCTGATGACATTCTCTCACATCCCCCACCCCTCCTCCCAGCAGCCCAATGGGAGTACACAGTGGGGAAGGTAGGCAACAGAACTGAAGGGGAGAAAAGCTCTTCGGCCACTCCCTTCCCCCTCTCTACACTCTCTTCTCATGTACTTCTACAATTCCCTACCCAGCAGTGCAATGGGAGCCCCTCCTCCCTCCCCTGTCTGGGATAAGGGTGGAGTGGGGTGTGGCATTCAGTCTCTGGTGGGGGGGCCTGCATGGCACTTGGTCTAGGGGATGGGGTGGGCGTGGGGTCTGGCACTCTGTCTCTAAAAGGTTCACCATCACTGACCTAGACTATCACAATAGCTTTCTGGTTGGCCTACTTGGCTACCAATGTAATTTTTCTAAACATCAGAATTAAATTCAATAAATTCCAGTGACTCCCTATCACCTATATTTGGCATTCTAAGTCCTTAATAACCCAGTTCCCCTTCCCCTACCATTCCAGTCTTCTTGCACCTTACACCCTCACACACATACTTTTCAATTCAATCATGCTAATCTCCTTGCTCCCTGTCCCCCCAAGTATGGAGTGAACTTCCTCCTCAACTCTTCAAGCTCCTTCCTTCCCTGCCTTCCTTCAGACAACAGTTTAAAGCCCACTTTCTAGAGGAAGAACTTCCCAATATCTCTTCATTCTATTGCCTTCTTTATATAGATTACTACTTAGTGGTCTTAGATCTTAGATTTGTTTGTACAAAATTGTTTGCATGTTGTTTCCCTCATTAGATTGTGAGCTCATGGGGAGGGACTAGGGCTTCTTCCCTTTCTCTGTATGCTTGACAAGGTGCTTGTAACATGGTAGGCACTCCACAATATTTGCTGATTGACTAAAGGTTAATTTTTAACATCACACATTTACCCATTGATTATAAAAGTTAAAATCATTAAATATATACCTATTTTGTTTCCTTCCTGTTTCCATCATCTTTTTGTATTTTCACTAAAAGAAAATTTAAAAACTATGGGGGCAGCTGGGTGGCTCAGTAGATTGAGAGCCAGGCCCAGAGATGGGTGGTCCTAGGTTCAAATCTAACCTCAGACACATCCTAGCTATGTGACCCTGGGCCAGTCACTTAACCCCCATTGCCTAGGCCTTACCTCTCTTTTGCCTTCAAACCAATACTTAATATTTATTTTAAGATGGAAGGTAAGGACTTAAAGGGAAAAAACTATGTGTTTAGGAACTCCTATTCTCCTTTGGTGTGATTTCTGGCAAATGCAGAAAGGGAAAGTTCCAGAAACATGATATTTCAGAATTCACATATCATCTAGTTCAGTTTGCTCATTTTACAAAGAAACTATAGCCCAGACAGATTAATTAACTTGCCCAAAGTCACACAGCTGGGAAGGAACAGGACTAGGATCTAAACCCAAGTCCCATGACTTCAAATCCACTGTTCTTTCACCACCATAAATGGCTTCAAGTCTTATCAGGTGCCAATCAATCACTTAGCACCTCCAGTGTGCATGGCATCATGCCAGACACTGGGCATGCAAACAGGGAAATGAAACAATCCCTGTCTTAAAGAGATACGTATTCAGTTCAGGAAGACATTAGCTGATCCTTCCCTCAGGTTCTGCTACAACTCATTCAAGACCTTTTTGCTTTGACATCTCTAGCAATTGCTTTTGTTGATTATCTAGAATAAGTATGGCTTCATTGTATTCCTGGCACTGTTGTTTCTGAGTTTGGTTTTTGTTTTTTCTCTTGGCTGCCATAACATTCACTCATCTCCTTTTCTGGGGAGTTTTTTGCCACATACCTATGATCAGCCCCACTCTGCATAGCTTTGTTCTTCCACAAATCTCCTCCACATGAACTACCCTCCAACACACTGGAGACATTCTTCTTTGTCTTTTATGCATTTTCCTTCATGCATACCAATATTTGACTGCATACCCATTATCCTTCCTTCTTCATGACCTTACATAACATGGAAGTACCAGATAGGGTTGTTAATGAAGAATTTCAGGAAACAGACACATCCAGCAGCCCTGAGGTAACTAACACAGATATAACTTCTTTTATTGTGCTTTGTTATTTGCAGATATTGCTTTTTTTAAATATTAAAGGTTTGAGGCAACTCTATGCCAAACAAGTCTATTGATGCCATTTTTCCACAATGTGTGCTCACATGATATGTCTTTGTCATATTTTGGTAGTTCTTGCAATATTTCAATCTTCTTCATTATTAATATATGTTATGGTGATCTGTGATCAGTGATTTTTGATGTTCCTGTTGTAATCTTTTAGGTTATGATGAATTTACCCACATAAGAGAGCAATTATTGTTTTATGTGTGTTTTGACTCCACCAACTGACAACTGACCCCCATCTCTCTCTTTCTCTCCTTGAGTCTCCCTATCCCTGAGACAAAACAATATTAAAGAATTTTACATAAACATAACTGATAAAACAGTGCCAGGGTTTGAAAGAATTATCTCCAATTTTGAAAGAAGTTCTACTTTGGGGAAAATGCTATCAAATAGCATCACATTTGACAAAGAAATTTTTCATGAAAGAAAGAATCAATCAATGTGGCAAACTTCATTGCTGTTTTATTTTAATAAATTACCACTACCACCCCAATCTTCAGCAACCACAAACCAGATCAGTCAGCAGCCATTAACATCAAGCAAGACCATCCACCAGCAAAAATATTATAACTCCCTGAAGGCTCAGATGATGATTAGAATCTTTTTAGCAATAAAGTATTTTAAATTAAGGTATTTACAGTGGGTTTTAACATTATTATTGCATGCTTAATAGTACAGAATGGTATAAACATAATTTTAATATGCTCTAGAAAACCTAAAAATTCATGTGTTTATGAATATGTTTAAAAATTCACATCTTTAGTGTGACATTCACTTTATCCCAGTAGTCTGGAACTGAACCAGAAATATCTCCAAGGTGTACCTAGGCTTGTCATCATGCAGCTACTTTGAGTTGAGTTTGATTGAGAAATGGACAACAAGCTACTAAGCAGTCATATATGGAACATTAAAGAATGACACCATGCTCAAGGTGAGAGGAAAGAACATTCTGTAAGATTGTACTGAAGAGGTGAAGAATAATGGGGAAAGCATTGGATTTGGAGTCTGGAGACCTGGGTTCAAAACCCAGCTATTAAACACATTGCCTGTTTGACATTAAGTAACTACACTGTTCACAGCCTCAATTTTCTCATAGAGAAAATACAGAGAAGCCTTCCAGTCCTAAAATCTCATCTTCTTATAATCCTATGAATGTCAAGCAATCTTCATTTTCCCTATCCATAAAAAGAGGGGAATAAAATAGGTGGTGTGTTAAGTTCTTCTTAGATCTAACTTCCTATAAAATAACTTTCTGATATTTAAATTTATCCTACATAAAAACATTACCTAAACTTACTTTTTCAAAAAAAAGTTTCAGCTTTCATTAAATTTAAATTTAAAAACCTGTTTTTCAAAGTTTTTCTTTAATTAGAAGATGTCAGAAGAAGAAAAACTCAAATAAAATAAACCTTTATGGAATAAAATATGTATTTAGACAAATAAAATATTAATATATATTAGAGATAGTCTTTTATATGATTATTTTAGGAAGATGAATTCTTTGTATGTGTCATAAGTTGAAATAATGATTTTTAAGAAAATGAACATATTTTAAAATAATTATTATTTAGATTTGTCATTTTTATTTTATCATATTTTGAAATGCCAGTTATTGTCTATCCTATACAATTGCTTGTTTTAATGCAAAATACAACCTATAATGACAGATATTTCACTTCTAAATTCAACTGGATCAACAAATACTTGTTGAACACCTATTCTGAATCTTGATGTAACTCAAAAATAAATGTTAGCACTTCAAAATACTGAAGCATTTCTCACATTTTTTTAAAAATAAATTAGTCTGGATCCTGGAAGTGAGTACAAACTTGCTCACCTGAATGAATAAAAAAGAATCACTGGGGGCAGCTGGGTGGCTCAGTGGATTGAAATCCAGGTCTAGAGACAGGAGGTCCTGAGTTCAAATCTGACCTCTGACACTTCCCACCTGTATGACCCTGGGCAAGTCACTTAACCCCCATTGCCTAGCTCCTACTGCTCTTCTGCCTTGGAGCCAATCCATGGTATTGATTTTAAGATACAAGAATCATTGAACTTTGTTCTCTTCGTTTGACATGTTGAATAGGCCTTTCCAGAGATGTGGGTCCTTCTTAGTCCATGCAATAATTTTATGGCCTCAGCATTCAAAATGTAAATCATTATTCCAGTACTAAGACTATTATGATGATGATGATAATAATAGCATCTATCTTTATAGTACTTTAGTTTTTAAGGTTATCACCAAATAGTGTCTAAATTATAAATCAGAAAAGCTAATTATTGCTCTCTGTACTTTGCATGTGAGGAAAATGAGCCTTGTAGAAGTTATGACTTTCCCAACATGACAAATAATTAGACTAGTCAGGACTAGAATCTGTCTATTTAATCCTTCTTCCTTGTTCTTCTACCATGTAATTCTATATAAGCACAGTGCTAAGTGTTGGTGGGGAGGAAGGAATAAGGAAGTCCCAGTCCTGCTTACAAACAAGTGGGACAAATATGTGAATACCTACAATGCAAACCAGACCTTGGTAGATGCAAAAGAGAAATGGAAAGTGCTATTGAGTTCATAGGAGGAAAAGATCAAAGAAGGGTTCATGGAGAAGGCAGCATTTGGGCTGGGTCTAGAAGAATAAATAAGATTTCAGTAGTTGGAGATGAGCAAGGAAGGAAGGTATTCCAGGGACACACAGAATAGTGTAAGGAGGCAAGGATGCATGGGAATGACTGGATGCAGACTACATAAAGGGTCATGGTATGAGATAGGGCTGGAAAGGTAGGATGGCATCAAATTCCTGAAAACTTTAAATGCCAAGCTAAAGAATATGGACTTTATTCTCTAAATAATTGTTGTTCAGTCCTGTCCAATTTTTCATGATCTCCATTTGGGGTTTTTTGGCAAAGATACTAGAGTAATTTGCTATTACCTTCTCCAACTTTTATGCAACTAAGGAAAGTGGGGGAAACAGGATTAAGTGACTTGCCCAGGATCACACAGCTACTAAATGTCTGGGGTGAGATTTGAATTCAGGAAAATGGGTCTTCCTGATTCCAGGCCTGGCACTCTATCCACTGCACCTTCTAGTTTCCCTCTCTAAACTATAGTGAACCCTTTAAAGGTTCTGAGAAGAATAGTGTCATCTTTAAATGTGTGGATAAGGAAAATTACTTGAGCAGTGTATGAGGATGAATTGGGAGGCTTTTGATACAGAAAAACAAATTAAAAGGCTTTTGTAGCAGTCCAAGAATAGAGTAATGAGGACAAAATGGTAACAATGGGAGTTGAGCTGAGGGGACACATGTAAAAGCTATTGAGATGGAAAAATCAATGAGCAACCAATAGATTTAATGTGTGAACTGAGGTGACTGTGTGTGTGTGTGTGTGTGTGTGTGTGTGTGTGTGTGTGTGTGTGTATCTCCGTGTGTTTTGCGTTTGGGTTTATTTTTCTCTTATATTGGGGGTAAGGATTATAAAGGACAGAAAAATGAAGGCTTACTACTTTAAAATAAAATGAAATAAATGTACCAAGATGTAGGAAGAGAGAGAGGCAAAATAAAGATCAATCAACAGTAATTTATTGATTAGCTACTAGGTACCAAACACTATATACTAAACTGATGCCAAGAATTCAAATATAGCTGACTAGATTAAATATGGATGCCATTAAAAGAAATTGAGAAGTCACTATAAGGAGTAAGATATAGGGGAAATATAATAGTCATTATTTTGAAGCACAATTGTCACAGGTCCTGAAGCTGGAAGAAAAATTAGAAATCATGTAATCTCAACTTCTCATTTGATAGATGAGGAAACTGAGACATGAAAAGATGAAATCTCTTGTCAAAGACCATGTAAATAACAGTTGTTGAGGTTTGAACCCAAGTCTTCTAACTCTAACTGCACTTTCCACTTTGTAGATTTCATTTTATATTGCACAGCTTCTGATCTGTAGGCAAGGACATCCAAGAAGAGATGGCCAATGGGCCATTTAGAGATCCAAGAAGAGATGGCCAATGGGCCATTAGAGATGTCTAATAGTCAAGCTCCAAAGAGAGTTCATGCCTGGAGATGCAGGGTTTAGAATCATCCAGGTAGAACTGAAGACATATAAATGAATGAGAGTACAACAAGGGAAAATATACACAGACAAAACAACCATAAATATATGGTCCATTCTCCAGCTTCCATTTTGGGTATTATTCAGGGATCTCTTTGTCTACCCTCCATGCAGTCCTTGAGAAACAACTGCCTCTAAAATACTGGTTCTTCTTTTTCAGCAACATACAATGGCAACAAGTAAAACTCAGAATGAAATAATACATCTCATAAGGGTCATGGCACAACTGTTGAAGACTTTTCTTGATCTCATATTCCCAGATAGGAAATTAATTAGCTTTTAAGAATGACAATTATCCATGTTGCTCTAATAATACTAACAGTTCATATTTCTACAGTACCATAATGTTGCAAGGCCCTTCATATACCTTGCCATAATACTGTAAGGTAAGGGCTATTGTATTTTACAAATGAGCAAACCAAGACTTAGAGATGATAGGTGATTCACATAGGACAATCCAGCTAAAAAGTGTCAGAGGCAAGATCTGAATTCAGGTCTTCCTGTCACCTAGTCAAGGTCTCCACCATTTAAGTCATTCTGCCTTAAATATCAAACATAAGATGTAGACTAGACAAAAGTGAAGGAAGAGCAAAAGTTTATCAAGTTTTATTTTTCAAAAATTTTTCCTCCAAATGTAAAACAAAATAAAACCTTCTTAATTAGAAAAATAAAAGGAAGGAAAACATTTCAAACAAGAAATTACCAATTTTGGAAATATGTTCTCTACTAAGTTTAGAATTTTAGAACAAGAAGTATTACTAAAGAGCATTTCTATGATTTATTACTACTGTATTCTCAAAAAAAGGCTAGCATTTGAAAAGAAAAAAATGACTCATTTTTACTCAATCAGCAACTTGGACCTAATATAATCACTGGTTCCCATTTGAGTCATTTACCTGTTTGTTTTTCTGAAAGCACTGATTTATTTTGGCCAAGTATCATTTTCCTTTCTGCCACACTAATCTAACTTTCTCTACCTTGGCCTAATAATTTCTCCCATTATTTCGTGTCCAATTGGATGATGACTGTATATCTTGTACATAGTCATGCATTATCCAGGGACAAATGTATTCCTAAGTGCATCTGTGAGTCACAGAAGATTTGATGCTGTGTGTATCATCATTGTTAACCTTTGACTTTTAAAACAGAAAACAGAATGAATAAAAGAAATGCTCCTTAATGCACTTTAGAAGTGTAGAAATACTTTTTTAAAAAACTCACAAATTAGTCATAGATTTGCAAAGCCAAAAGAAATTCCCATCCTAAATATATATCTACTTCTTTATTCCTTTTCCTAATTAATATTCATAAGCATATTAATTTGAAAGTCAATCTGAGATGAGGAAAAAATTCTAGATAAGACAACACAGATGGCAGCTTGTATTCTCGCAGACTATTTTTGTATCAAGTCTCTTAGAGGCAATCTGTTTGACCAGCTTTCCAGTGGGTCCAGGGTATGAAGAATTCCAGAAAATATTCCAAGAGACTAAAAACATTTGGCTGTGAACAAATTTGATGGGAGTAGCTTTACCTCTTCTCAAGTCTCTGAGATTTCAAAAAGGAAGAATAGAACACTAGTTTGCCTTCCTCTATCCCATTTCAAGCCTCTAGCATTTCTATGTTGCTAGAGCATTAGCATAAACTGATTTGCATAATATAACTTTATAACTATATAGCTATATAACTATATAAAGCCATGACCCAACAGACTTGAATGGTGCTTTGACCATAAGCAAGGGAAATGGAAATTTGCTTCAGAGATGGAAATTTATCAGGCATAAGAGCTCTATAATCAAAAAAGGAATTACAACACAGGAGAACACCATGCAAGCAATATGAGTGGGTCAGAGTTCAGGAGCAATCTGACTGGGGGTTTTTATCTGGAAATGATCAGGAGTAGACTAGACAGAGAGGAGATTTGTTAGAGTTTGTACAGTAAATGAATATGTAATCATGAGGGTAACATCAGCAGCAAAGCCAACTCTGTGTCTGCTTGTTAATGATCTGTAATAAAAGTGACAACAATGTTTGCTCAGGAAAGGAAGGGGAGCTATTTTCTATTGAGCTGAACAAAAGATAATTTAGTCAAAAGTCATTTATCTATGCAGGACGAGTGCCAACCATCACTAACTCAAAATAAATGAGTTTGGTGCAAAGTTGCACTGAAGTGGTTAAAACAGCCCCATTTCTGTAGCGGGGTGAGGCTCAGACTTTTGACTGAGATACCACCAACACAATGAAATCAGTAAGTATCCCAGGACAGGTAGATGACTGGAGATTTGGGGATTATTTTTAACTAGGAAAATTGCTGGTACTTAACTGACATTGAGTCACATGCTAACAGTTTTGCCATAACTATTCTCATGATCAGAAGACTGAGTGCTGTTGAATAGCTAAATAATTAAAGAAGTTATTAAGAAGACATTTCAACATTTAAATAAGTAACTCAATTAGCAGACAGAGCTCAGAGCAATCATGACAACCTAAGGAAAATTAAATTAATTTTATAATGAGAATTGGGAGGGGAAGGGGAAACTTCAACTGAATGATATTAACTCTTTCTATTCCTTAGGTTTTAAGAAGGATCTTAAAAATTCATTCAAAAGTATTACTGTGTCATATCATTGGAAATTTAATTTTAAAAAAAGAAACTTCTCCAAGACAGCTTCTCATCTCTCAAGCCAGTTAGGCGTTTGGTTTTTTTTCAGGAATAATAATTTAGGCAATGTTAATGATCTTCATCAAGAAAATCTTCAAATCTCTAAGTAACTTGGCAAATTCAAAACAGAAAGTCATAGATTCTTAGTGCTGTCAAGACCCTCAGACCTTTCTAATTCAATCCTCCTCCCCAAATCAATATTAAAGTAAATGAATTCAGGTAAAAATTTATTAAGAGACTGTAAAGCAAATATGCAAACATGCAGTCCCTGACCTCAAATAATTTACATTTTACTATGGATAAATAAAAAGTATACAGATAAGTAAATACAAAATAAATGTAAAGTAACGGGGAGCCTTCTAACTAGTGGAAGAATTAGGAAATGGTAGATGTAGAAATTGGAATTGGAGCTGAGTTTTAAAGTAAGCCAAGGGTTCCAACAGGCTGAGGTGAGAAGGAATTGTAGTCTAAGCATGAAGGATGACTTAAGCAAAGAAACAAAGTGGGAAATGGAATGCTACATACAGAGAATAGCAAATAGACCATTTTGGCTGAATCACTTCCCTCCAAAATATCCCAAGTGATCCCCATTCTTCTGTTTGAAGGCATTCCATGAAGAAAAACTCATGATTGTAAGGCAGTCCATGCTAATTCTAGTTACTAGAAACTTGTTATATTACTAAAAAACAAAAAAAATGTTTCTATCAAATGTCAGTTCTTTAATTCTATAATTACTAATTTAAGAGTAAGGATCTATTAGATTCTAATCAAACACAGAAAGCTAAAATTCAGTCCAAGCATTCAATCAATTAAATACATACACTATATATCAATACTCTAGTTATCCAAGCTAGGAAAGAGTGGAGTGCTTTGAGCATTGCATAAAATGATATGATACAACCCAGAAAATGTATTGGGATTAGTGATAGAGAATCATTCCTGGTGGATATGACTTCATGAAACAGCAAGTCATTTTAGAATCTGGAATTCCAATTGAAGCTCAGGCTATAGATGAAACAATTCCAGCCAAGGCCTTGAGACAGAATATTCCTTCAAGGGGGAAGGAAGGAGAAAAAGAAGAAAGTTTCTGTATATTTCCTACCCTCTACATCCCTTTGACCAGGGTAGAAATTTTTGAACTTTGAAAGATCAAAATATGTGGATTTTGTTGGGAATTGTTAGAAATGTCTCTTGAGTGGTAATAATTGATGGTAGCATTTGCATCAAGAGCAAAGGAGAAAATTAGACACACTGAGGAAAGATGGCTTCAGGAGTGTACAGGAGCCCATATCCATGAAGCCACAAAAAAGAGCTACATGAGAAATCTCCAAGGGAAGAAGTAGACTTCCATCCAATTGAGAACTGTTACCTCATTTCTACATATGTACTCTAAACTTGAACATACTCTCTCCTGTGCTCTATTCCATTTGTACTTGTAGAAGAGTATATCCCAGATGTTTGGAGGAGATGCTGGACTTCAGTTTTTGCTATGCCTTCTAGTTACCATCTTTTTGTAAAAAGTAATTGGCTTTGAAAAGATAGTTGATAGCTATTCAATACTAGAGTACACCATGTTTGGGGTTCACAAGCCACAATACTGGAGAAATCAACCAAAACTTTTAGGGTTTCTCCCTAGAGCCCTGAAGAGAAAGGTAGTATCCACCCTCAAGGGACCTGAACTATTATCCTGAGGCAAGCTGAGAAAGTCTATGCTAGACCAGTAACATATACAATTTAGCCAGGCCCAAATCATTAAGATATGTAGATAAAATAGTTCTCAAAGGCTATAAGGGGGTCAAAATTCCTTCAATTTCTCTAGCTATGACTTATTGCACAATTTCTTAATATATATGTAGATTTGAAAAAATCACTTCACAGGAAAAATCATGGTCCATTTTGACATGTAATTTACCACTAGCTACTTAGTACATCTTCCATGGGAGAGAAAAAAATGATCCATTAACATTTCAAGACTGTCTTAAAGATTCCAAAATGTTTTACTTACATTATTTCATTTGAATCCATGTTATTGAATTTATTTTTTTATAAAACAGTACAACTAGGTAAAAGAGATCACTTTTTCCCATCATTCTTAAGAAATCATATCACTTCATAAAGGGTAATAATCAAACAGCCATGTAAATAGTCAGACTTTAATAGCAACCAAGTCTTGTGTTATAGTGGGAGTAAATCAGAGGGAGTCAGGATACTTAAGTTCTAGTCCCAAAGCTGCTACTAACTTGTAGGTGTGACCTTAAGTGAGTCATTTAACCTTTCTTTCTTAGTTTCCTCATGTGGAAGATTATGTTTTTGGAACTAATTAAGGCTAAGGTTGCTTTCAGCTCTAGGATTCTTTGATTATTTTTCTATCTTGAAAAGAAAAGAAGTGAAAATACAAACTTAAATCTTTACCCACCCTACAGAAAAAAAATTCTTATTGTGACCTGATGCAGCATTAGGTCACTAATGCATCTTTATCCAAAATTCATTCATTGAATTAATATAATTTAAGAATTACAATTTTCAATACCCAATCCTGTTTAATTCCTAAAATAAAGTTATATTTAATATTGTATGCTATTGAAATCATGGTTCTTTTTCACTCTCTCCCTTTCCTAGAGTGACTTAAAGATAAAGAAAAGGCAACAGTCTCAGGAGAGTGTATTTATTTTAGTAATTAAATGTATTACAACGGCACCCTGTGCTCTGAGTCTCACAGAAAATGAACATAATTTTAAAAGTATTCATAGTTAAATTTAAAATGATCCTTAAAATTTAATGAAATTTCCATCTCTAATTTATAGACTGACGATGCTCTACAACTTTTAGGTATAAAATGAAATATTTGAATTCTTTCCATAACTGAGTTCAAAGATATGTCCCAAAATATATCAATTAACTTGGAAAAAACTTAAATTCTTAAGCACATAAATAGCTATACTGCTACAAAAATATTTCTTGTATCATTTAGAATTTTGTGGCTCCAATTTTTCAAGCTATATTTTCTGGAGTATCGGCAATTTGGCAGTATAGTGGTTTACGTTTTAAACTTTATTTTGGCCTGTAAGTGGATGTATTTTAAGTGTGGTTCAATTTGAGTTCTCAGTGAAGATTTAGGCCAGTTATGCTATTAATGGAACCAGATCAACCATCTCTATTTATAAAGCTGCCATACTCCAATTTGTTTCCACCTGACTAGACTTCTAAAGGGTGAAAGCACAGGGAAAACTTTGTCTTCTTCTGCCAATATGTTCTCTTATGCGTGGAGCAGGAGTGATGCCTACTCCATCTTTATATAAATTTTAAAAATCCAATACACACTTATGTGAATAGCAGTTCTTCATTTAGCTGTCATTGCTAGAAAATGAAGTTTTACACAAAAAAAAAAGTTTTCCAGACAACTGAAATACTGTGATATTTTGTTTTATTTTTTTATTTTTTGTGTATTATCAAAGGCAGCACATTCTAGTGGATAGACATCCAGCCTTAGAGAAACTTGGGTTCAGGTACTGTCCATGTTACTAGTTGTATGACTATGGAAAGAGCACTTAAAATCTCAGACAACTCCATGGGATTATAAATTACATTCCAGTTGCCATTCTGCATCAATGGAGAAAACTGACATGACTGGAGCTCACTACATTGATTAAATCATGGATGTAGACCAAGTTAAAGTATCAAACTTTTCTCATTCTTAGTGTATGTGTCAATGAAGCTCATCCCCTCCCCCTCCTGAGTAACTTTACTTATCTATCAAACATTCCTGACATACTAAAGTTGCCCCAGGGTTGCGTTGGTGTACATTCTGTACACCAATAAAAGTTAAGGCTTGGGGAAGAATTGGTAAGAACCAGGAGAGAGCAAGGAGAGATCCATGGGAGAATTGAGAGAGAAGGGAGAAGAGACAGAGCAGGCAGGTGAGGAGAGGGGAGGAGAGAAATACATGCAGGCTAGGCACCACATGGTCAGGTTGCTTATAGGAACATTGTCTACTCTTCTAATAAACTTTATAAAATATATATCTGGATAGAAATATTATTTTAATTATTACAGGTATAATGAATAAGACATCACCTTTGCTTGATGACTAAAACTTATCATCATATTATTGATAAAAGCATATATAAAATGATATAAAATATATTATATATCTAATTGTATATTTAGTGGTTAAAAATGTATTTGACTGTTGGTTATTATAGTAAATAACTCTGAGCTAATGTGGACTTAATTTTTGTGCCATAATATGACAATATATTTTTCCCTTCTTGCTGGAAGATAAGTGACTATCACTTCTTGCTGCCATAACTGAAATACAACAGTTATGTTGTTATAACCAACTTCTAATGTGCTATTTTTAATCCTCCCAACTCATAGACCATATCCAATAGGAATTAAATTAAAATGCATTAATTGAGTGCCTATATAGTCAATTTAGTCCCTTTCCCTTTAGTCTCTATCTCTCCCACTTTTAAATCCTTTCTCAAAGCTTAGCTCTTCTCACTTTAAGCAAGTGAGATTAAATTTAATTTTATGGTTTCTTTAGCCACTTCATCTTTGAGTCTTTATTATAACTAAGGAGGACAAAATTCAGTATAGTGTAATGTATACTCCATATTAAGGATTAGAGAATTTCAGAAACTTAAAAGTATAGATGAGAAGAATTTCATGGCCTAAAATTCTACTAAGAAATGATATTAAGTGAGACGGGAAGCACTCAAGAATAATAATTCATGAGAACACAAACAATTCATAAAAGGAAGAAAAATGGAGTTATAGGGAATTTTTTCAGTCAAGAAAATCCAACCAAAAAATCCATCACCTTTCTATCAGGAGGTAAGTAGCATATTCTATCATGAGTCCTCTAGAATTATGGCTAGTCATTGAATTGATCAGAGTTCTTCAGTCTCTTGAAGTAGCTTGCCTTTACAATATAGTATTGTTTTTATTATATAAATTGTTCACCTGGTTTTGCTCACTTCACTCTGTATCATTTCATACAAATCTTTCTATGTTTCTCTGAAACCATTCCTTTCATTAATACAGCACAACTGGAAAAGGGAGAAGTGACTATAAATTGGGGACTGACTAAATAAGTTGTGAAGTTGTAGATATACAGAAAATATATTGTCTAAGAGACTTTTAAAATGCCTGTATAGAAGATGAAAATAGGAACAGGTAAATAAAAAGTAAATATGAAGGAAAAGCACTGTCCTGTGAAAATAACATAAGGAGCAGGTAATGCTTAGAACAAACTAAGGCTGGTAATGAATGCTGACAAAAAGAACCATGTTGAGACTGAGTTAAAGATCAAATTCAACAGCTCAATAACAAAAAATTAAGGAAAGGTAGCACTATTTAGCTTATACCTCAGGAGTAATTTCTGCCCCTCTGATTGAAAGGTGGAGCCATGGACTCCTCAGTCTCCATTAAAAGAGACAAGAGAAGATCATCTGCCATTCAGATGCACTCATTTTGCATTTCCTGGACTTCTTCTTCACCTTCCACTTATCAGTCTTCCTATATAGTTCATCTTTCCCCATGAGATGGTAAGCTTCTTGAAGTTAAAGACTTTCTCTTTTTTATATTTTTATCCTCAGTGCTTTGTATAATATCCAACACATAGTATTAAGTTAATAAATGTTTATTGACTAGCTATTCACTAATTTTTGTTTTACTTCTTGTTTTTCCACAAAAGAAAATAGTTTTCTTCCTGGAAAGGAAGGTATAAAATGGCTAACAGGGAGTTCTTAATTAAATAAGTTAGAAAATTATAAAAGAGGACCTTCCAGGCACATACAAATTCTAACCTAGATTCCTGAAGGAAAAAAAAACAAGTTATTTCTGAGCCACAATGGATACTTGGGAAACATCAGAAAATATATTAAAAGTGTCCTAAAACTAGAGATTTTAAAATTTTGCTTGAATTTACAAAACAAGGAGAGAAAAAAATTTCCAAACTACAGGTCAGTGGTTTTGATTTGCCAAAATTACATATTTTGTCATCATTTTTATGACTTTTTACTTGTTTATTATTTTTTTTAATTCCTTCTGTCTTAGAATGTAAACTAAGGACCAAGATGGCAGCTTAGTAACAGGAAAAGTTGACATGGCTCTGATAATCCTTCCCAACTAATTTTTTAAAGTACCTCAGAGCAATAGGAGTCAAAAACTGATAGCAAGGCAGAGGAAAGGGGCTCTCCTGCTGAACACAACTTGAAAGGTAAGCAGAGAGAATCTGTTTTCATGGGATAAAGTAGAACCAGAAACAAAACCACAAAAAGAGGAGTGCTGGCCAACCACCACCAAGTTCTAAGCCAGGGCATAGGACACCTTTGCGATCCTGGGACCTTTATTACACAAACAATAGAGCACCCCTCACCCCAGAGCCACCCCTTGAAGTCCCAGGCCCTAGCACCAGCCTACAGTGAAGCCTAGAAATCTGTAGCTCTTGGCCCTTTCAAGTCTACACTGTGAGGAAACCCTTAACCCCCCAGGGAAAATAGCACTAAGTTCTGAGTCCTATAAGCCATCAGGAGAGGACACAGAATCATCATGTTTCAGAACTCACAATCCACAGACAAAAAAAAAATCTGGGAAATGGAGCAAACAGCATAAAATACACCTTACCATAGAAGATGTCTATAAAGACAAAGATCAAGGATAGGAGGTAGCAAGTTCCAAGCAGCCACATGCAAAATGTCAAAGAAAAATGGTCATTGGTCTCAGTTACTGGAAGAACTTAGTAAGGAATTCAAAAATCAAATGATATGGATGGAAGAAAATGGGGAAAAGAAATGAAAGTAATGCAGAAAGAGAATAACAACTTAAAAAGCAAAATTGGTCAAATAGAAAAAGAGGCCCAAAAATTGAATGAAGAATAGAGAAAGAGGAGGAGGAGGAACAGGAGGAGAAGGAGGAGGAGGAGGAGGAGGAGGAGGAGGAGGAGGAAGAGGAGGAGGAGGAGGAGGAGGAGGAGGAGGAGGAGGAGGAAGAGGAGAATGGGAAAAGAGCCCAAGAAATTCATTTTTAAAAAGAGTTATATGAAAAGTGGAATGGACCAAATGGAAAAGGAGGATCAAAAGGTCCACAGATCACCTCCTGAAATAAATCCCCAAATAACAACTCCCAGGAATGTTATAACATGGAGCCAGAGTCATGATTACACAGGGTAACTTTCACATAGAAAAACTGGAAGGCTTGGAATATGATATTCGAGAAGGTAAGGGAACTGGATTTACAACCAAGAATCACCTATCCATCAATACTGACTCTATTAATTCAGAGGAAAGTATGCTCATTTGATAAAATAGAAGATTTCAAAGTATTCCTGAAGAAAAGATCAGACTTAAACAGGAAGTTTGATATCCAAATACAAAATTCAAGAGAAGCATAGACCACCAGGACTGGAGTCAAGATATCTGGCCTCAGACCTTCTGGGCTTAGTGACCCTGAGCAAGTCATTTAACCCCATTTGCCTAACCCTTGCCCTTCTGTCTTAAGAGTTGTTACCAAGACAGACTGTAAGGGTTTTTTTTTTTAAGTTAGGATATTGGCATAAATTTCAAAAGAAACATTAATTAAATATCAAATATTTGCCAATAATGCTGTCCGTGCCCTTAAGTAACTTAAATTCTACTGAGGGAATACTATATATACATACATGTTTATGTATATATGTGTATATGTAAAATATATACATATTATATCCTACTGAGGAAGCAATATTTATGTATATACATATATACTGGTATTGCAAAATATAAACAAAGAATACTAGCAGTTGGAAAAATCAGGAAATGTCTCACATTGGAGATAATGTTTAAGCTAGGTTATAAAGGAAACTAGAGGACCTAAGAAGAGAAAATGAGAAACAAGGAAATCTCAGGCATGATTGAAAGCCCTAAACTAAAGCACAAAATGAGTAATATGGCACTTTTGGAAAAGAGCATGTCCAGTTTGGCTAGACCATTGAGTATATTGAAAAGAGTAAACTGGAGTGATCTTGAAAAGGTGAACTAGAACCAGACTGTGAATGGTTTTAAAAGACAAATAAAAGAATTTTATTTTGATCCTAAAATTAACATGGAATTCAGTGAAAAGGAGAGTAACATGAGAAATGAACAGACAGGTATTAAGAGAACAAAGAGAGAACAGTGGTATTTTAAAAAGAAAAGAGAAAATATTCAGGAACAGAGAGTAGCCAATTGCATCAAATTCTACAGAAAGGTCAAGAAAGCTGAATTTGGGGGAAATTTCCTAGTCTGGGTGATCAAGAGATCACTGGTAAACTTACATATATCCGTTTGGAGAGGTTAGGTAATTATTCAGAAAAGAGGAAGTGGAAGGAGCAATAAACAGCTTTTTCAAGGAGTCTGGCTGTAAAAGAAAGTACTATATAGAATGATAACAAGTAAATAGTTGGATCTAGTGAAAATATTTTAAGAAGGTGAGAGATCTCTGTATGCTCACAGATGAGAAAAGAGCAAATGACAGGAAGATATTAAAGATTAGAGAAAGAGGGAATTTATGTTTTTAGAGACAACCTGCTTAAGGAAATAGGAAGGGATGTTATTTTAATAGGGAACAAACAGGAATGAGGGAAATGAATATGTGCATTAAAACATAATTTATGATAAATATGAGCAAATGAAAGGAAAGCATTTATGTGCAAAGCACAATGCTAAGTGCTAGGGATACAAAGAGAAAATTTAAGACAATCCCTGCCTTCACATAATTTTAAGAAAAGCAACATATCTAGGAGGTTTCATCTACAAATCAAAGGTAAATGTGCCATGGTCCTTAGGATATAATGGTAAAGAATACCACAAAATGTCTTCTTTAGAATCATTTCCATTGATAAAATTACATCCATTAAGTCATCTGATGGTGCTAATGGACTTTGATAATAAGAACTTTCTTTTCTGGTCTTCAGTAGCTGTGGCTTCTGAGGAAGCCATTGACAGATTTCATAGTCACAAGAGGCTGGGACAAGCTAGGTGGTTCAATGGATAGAAAGTTTGACCTAGAGATGAAGTACTGTGTTCAAATCTGGAATCAGATACTTCCTAACTATATGATCCTGGGCAAATCACTTACTCCCAGTTGCCTAGGCCTTACCACTCTCCTGCCTTGGAACCAATACTTATTATAGATTCTAAAATGAAAGTTAAGGATTTTTAAAGCCATGTATCTGAAAGATTTCTGGAAAAGTTGGGCTAGACATAAGCCTTGAGTACAGTTTATTCCTGGGAGTCTCAAGCTTACCTGCTGCTCATAATTAATTATTGCCTGAGTGGTCTTGGTCAAGTCATTTAACCTGTCTGGTGCTTATTTTCCTTAACTGTAAAATGACAAGGTTGGATTGGGTAATATTTAATCTTTTTCCAGCTCTAAATCAAACTACTTTTCCTAGATAGCAGGGGTTTTTAATAATTTTTTTATCATGGAGCCATTTGGTAATCTAGTGAATCTGAGGTATACCTTCTCAGAATGAATAAAATACAATAAGCAGGATTACATAGAAAATAAATTATATAGAAATGTACTTATCAATTTTTATCTTTTTTCATAAGTCAACTTTTCCTTGATGTGGAAGAGGCATAAAGAAAGAGAGGATTTGCAGGACAAGTCAGGCATGCAGACCAAGTTGGGGACCTGATCTGCAAAATCAAGGTGAAGATACCAAATGGAATGTTCCTAGGAGGAGGCAGTTGGGAGCCTGGCCAGAGGAGAGAAACTGGGACTTTGGCTCTCTCTGGGGGGTGACTGACCAAAGGAGAAACCTCTTCTCTGGGTTACTGATCAAAAGAGACTGGCTTTTTCTGATCTAGGCAGAGAGAGAGAGACCTTCATGGTCTTTTGACAAGTCTGGACTTGAATTACTCAAGCAGAGATTATCTGACTGAAGAAGGAAGACTTAACAGTTGTCCTCCATCTCTCTGGCTATCTCTGTGTCACAGCTGTGACTAGACTGACATTTCCCAAACCCTCCTAATTCTCCTTAGAGATTAGGGACACCCTCAACCCTTTTACCTCAATTTCCATCCTGTCCTATCTTTCCAATAAACCTCTTTACCTGAGAAAGAGAACAAGAGCATCTTCTCTAAATCTCATAGTTCACCTTTGAGTTACATAGAAAAGTGGCTGACCAACAGGGGGGAGGGGGAAAGGGGCAGGAAGGTGTGAGTGGAAAGCTGGGAGGTGAAGGGTGGCATTGAGGGAGGAAGAGTAGGAAATATCTTGACTTATTAGCAATTAGTTATCTATAGGCAGCTCTAGAGTATCCCTTAACAGTATCTCTCCATCTCTCCATTTATCTCTCATCTATCTCCATTATAACTAGGCAGCCTCAGGTGTCCCTACTAGCAGCTCTCCAGTCAGCCAGAGTACATTTCATTTACCACAACAAGAAATAGTTCCTTCACAGATTATCTCTTTTATTACAATTGGCACCTCAAGTTTGACTAAACCCCAGGATCCTTTTACAAGCAGAGTAGAATAAGAAGGAAACAATGTTCAGAC
Source organism: Monodelphis domestica (assembly GCF_027887165.1). NCBI lineage: Eukaryota > Metazoa > Chordata > Mammalia > Didelphimorphia > Didelphidae > Monodelphis > Monodelphis domestica. The sequence continues at coordinate 270,567,448 of NC_077229.1, forward strand.
AAGTTATTTGTGGAGTTATGATTGTGGCTATAATTTCCTGCTTTGGGGTCTACCACATTTTGTATATAGTGGGATAACCCATATGGTAGTGGACACTATAGATTATTTTGGCTACATAACAATGTCTGTTTTGTAGTTGCCATTCCAAAATGACCTGGTACTATGGCAAGTCCTGGGTCAAGTGTATGTACTCTTTATGGCTGTCCTTCAAACTCTAGCCCAATTTAAGAAGATCTTTAGATTTGTGGTTCCCCTTAAGGCAGATAAGATAATGGCTATTGATACCAACCTAGAAAGCATGATTAAGGCTGTGTTTGAGCAAATGATTAAGGAAAATGTGCTATATGTGGTTGTGGGCAAGGATAATGAGCAAACTGGGAATGTGCCTAAGGAAAATGGAGATGAAACTGAGAACAAACCTGATGGTGACCCTGAGAAAATCTGTCCACTAAAAGAGATCACCAAACTGCCCAGTAATGCTGGTGTGCTACACTCCAAATCCCATAGACAATTCAGTCCACAGGAATTTGAATCCATAAAGCACCATTTCCCTAAATTTACCACATAAATATACCAGTTACCACAACCAGTAATAGTTCCACACAGATTATCTCTTTTATTACATTGAACAAGAACCCAAACGTACCTAGTTCTAATAGTTTCTAGTTTTCAATTTTTTGTCAGTTGATCTGAGCTTTAAGCAGTGAGGTATTTACATAAAAGGGAGGTAGAGAAGAGGAAGAAAGAAGAAGAGAGGAAGGAAAGAAGAGAAGGAAGAAATAGAAGAAGGAAAGGAAGAACATTTATCAAATTGGTCATCTTGGACAAACTAATTAAGAGAACTTTTTGAATGAGATTCTTTTCCATGCCAAGAAAAAAAGGAATTTTGTTTAATAAACAGATAAAACAGGGGGGGAAATAGGTAAAAGATTTCTGAAAGGCAAAGCCTATATTGAAAATATCACTAAATTTGTCAGCCTCTCAACCAATGCCAAACTCTTACACTGTACTACAAATTGCCAACCACAGTATGAGCATAGCAGCACAAAGTAGAAAGTACAAAAATATGCAGTTTGATAACCATATGGACATCCAACTGCTATTATTTTCCTCCTACAAATACAATTTTAGCCTCTTTATATATGTATAAATCACACAAGTAGACCTCAGTATTTGGATGAGTTGTGTTCCAAAGGTTCAACTGTTAATCTATCGACTAGTTCACCCCCACTATTCTGTGGCAAAAGGGAGAAGAATACAACTCCTGAAGAAGAGAAATGAGAAGACAGTACCTACCTCACTCAATTGCAAAAGGGGGGGTGAGGGCAGAAGATCATAAGTATGTATTGCATACATATAGTCAGATTTATTTCAATGTAGTGATCATCTTGTTAATTTTTTCTCTTTTACATTTTTTTAACTTAAAAATATTTATCTGAATTTGTTCTCTGCAAGGAAGAGGGGAAGAGATACTAAAATTTTGATGACATCAAAAATCACAAAATTTTTATTTAAAAAAACTAACTCCCTTCTTTGTAGAGAGTAATATATCTTATGTGTTAACCACTGTATATGATGATGGATTTGGTTTCTGTGTTGTTAGGGTTTTTTTTTTGCTTTTCTTTATTCTTTTTTATTCTTTCCAATAAGAATAGTTCTGTGTAGAAAAGGAGGGTATATATTAAGAAACAAAGGCAATGTTAAAACAAAAGGCATCATTGTTTTAGACAAAGTCCAACATAAAAAGAACAAAGACTTCTTAGCAGAACATTTCAAAGAAACCTAGAATCTTGAAAATGAAAATTCTTATACTCCCTTAGTCATACACAAGAATTCTCATGGAACTAGCCAGAGTGCTGAATTGCCTCTGGCTAAAACCCTGCCTGGCCCAGAGAATAAGCTTTTTGTCTGTGCTGCCTATTCAAGTCTATATCTAATCACTTTTTCTGCCCTCTATTCTTTGCCCTTTTCCCACTTTGGCAATACAGATGGGCTGTAAATCCAATGTGATGTCTTGTTTTTAATAAATGACTATATTGGTTGAGGTGGTGAACTAAAGGAAAGAAAGAAGGGGAAGAAAGCAAGCTGTAGTAAAAGGAGAGAATAGCTTAAAAGTAGTTCTTTAAATAGACAGGAACTTTAGTCTCAGCAACTCTGGAGATGGGCATGGGATAATGGACAGGAGCATTGTTGATAGTATTTTTTCTGAGTAGCAGTAGCAGAAAAAGGACTCCAGTGTTAGGCAGTTAAACTTTGGTTATCTCTGTTTCTATATACCTCACAAATCAATACTTAATACCTATTTTTAAAAGTATTTTTACCAAGTCTTTAGGAACTGCCTGCTTTGAGAGAGAAAGAGAGAGAGAGCAGCTAGCTGGAACTGTCTGTATTACTGCACCTAGAATCAGAAACTCCTGAATTCAAATATGGCCTGGGAGACTTACTAGTTTTGTGATTCCGGGCAATTAATTTAGCTGTTTGTGCCTTAGTTTCCAATTGAAAAACTGATAAATAATAACAACCACTTCTCAGTTCTAAGGAAAATTAGATATTTGTAAAGTGTTTTACAAACCTAAAAACACTATATAAATGCTAGATATATGCACACAGAAACATACAAATAAGGGAGATGGGGAAATAGACCAATGAGTTCAACATTTACTCTTTAATTTATAGTCTTACAGAGTTGTCTAGAGGTTAAGGGACTTACCCAGGGTAATCTTTCAATGACAGTGTGTCAGAAAGAAGACTTGAACCAGGTCTTCATGGTTTCAAACCTGGATCTTTATCTACTATTCCACACTTTATTTCTATAGCTATATACCCACCCACCCATGGATATGCACACATCACAAAATCTCAAACAATATAATTTAAATTGGTTTTCCTGGAAACGCAGTCTTCTTTCAATATTGACTAGCTCCTTCACAGTTCAGCCTCACTATTTACTCATATTGAATTATGATACTTTTTACTTTGACTTTAATTGATAAAAGTTGGAATATTCCCTGAAGATATATGAGATAAATAAAAGGAAAAGGCTTTGTGCTTCAACAGTTAGAGATAAATCCAATTCTGTTGTAGGAGCAGTTGTCTCTAGAATAAAGGAAATAGAGTAAATTTCCAAAAATCCCGAATCATCATTACACTAAATTTGCTGAAATCATGCCAAACAAGCAGTAAGAAATTTGGGGAGAAGGGAGGAGGTTATAATATCGTATTTTAATTCTTTAAAAGGAAACATAACCAGTACAGAGATGCAGTTTGGGCAAAATTCTTCTTTGAGCCTACAAAATTCTTTCTGACCTAGGGAAGAAAATGTAATCTCCCTATGAATAAATAGAATCTCAGGCTCCTGCTCATTGCTTTTAAAGGCAGACATGACTTTAATAGTCACTAGACCCACCTTAATCTATTTAGCACAGCAATAGCAACAGGAATGATTTAAATATGAGAAGCATATGGAGTGAATGGTCAGATTCCCCTGGAATCATTAAGTAATTGACATACTGGTGAAGCTGAGATTCCAAAACCATGTTTTCAAGTAATCTTTTCCTTTTTTCCTCCCAATGACAGAAGTAATATGGTGCAATGTAGAGGGTGAATAATCTGGAGGCTCAAAATCTGGGTTCAAATCCCATCTTTGCAATTATGTAACTGTATACAATGATTTAATCATTTTCAGACTCAGATGTCTCATTTGTAAAATGTATGGGTTGGACTAGGATACCCCTAACATTCCTTCTACAGCAACAAAGTGACATAGGAGATAGAGTTCCTGGTAGAAAGTCAGGAAAAATCAACTTTGTGAGTTCAAATCTAGTCTTAGAAAGTTACTAGCTGTGTGACCCTGGGCAAGTCAAATAACCCTGGTTGTGTCAGTTCTCTCATATGTAAAATGAGTTAGAAAAGCAAATGACAATCCATTCCAGTATCCCTGCCAAGAAAATCCCACATGGGGTCACAGAGAGTCAGACATGACTTTAAAAATTACTTAAAAACAATAATAAAAATCCCTTCTACTTTTAAATCAATGACTCCATAATGTCACTGGAATTCATAAGGATTCAGCAAGAAACCCTCAATATTTCTCAACTTCCTCTTTCTTTGTTAAACACAAACAAAAGAGTAAGTTCAGGACTATTCCAGAGGTCTATGTCAGCTTTACTAAATTTGGGGCAGGATGGAATGAAAGAAAGATAATGCCTTTCACCTATTATTATATCCTACATTCAGGAAATGTATTTTTCAGTTTTATGAGTTAATGCTCCGTTCTTAAATTTTTCAAGGACTTTTCAATGATTTTGAGATATAGATGGGATATACTTAGTTGGAAAATAACCTTTGTGATAAAGTAAATAATAAGTGAAGAACCTTTACATTAACCAGTGGATTCCTTTATTGCACTCAGCTGGGACTTCAAGAAGCACAAATTTTTACTATTTGGCCTGACCAAATAATTAAATGAGATGGGATAAAGAAAAAGAGAGGAGTCAGAAAACAACTGTCAAAGTGAGGAGCTGGGAAAGAAAAAAAAGTTGGAAGAAAAAGAAAGGTGGAAAGTAAGCGAATAAAAGGGAAAAGTTTGAGCTCCATCCCATAAAAATATCTTTTTCCCCCCATAGATTCTCTGTCCTATCACAGTCTTCAATCCCAACTCATGGACTTTGATCATCATCAATATTGACTAGGTAATTCATTAACAGTAACAAAACAAGTTCTTTTCAGCACCTCCATCCAGAGAATGGACCCAGGCTGTCTATATTTTATTTCCTTTCCAGTTATGCCTTTGACTCTACATCCTTTTTTTTCAATCTATTACCTTGTGATCAGTTCCAAGGCAGAAGAATGGTAAGGGCTAGGCAATTGAGGCTGTGACTTCTCCAGGATCACACAGCTAAGAAGTGTCTGAGGCCAGATTTGAGTCCGAAGTCTCCAGTTGACAAACCTGGCTCTCTATCCACTGAGATGCTGTCCTGACTCTATAAATTTTAACACCATGACTCAACTACTTTCTCACCCCATCTTCCCATTACCACTTCCAATTCCTTTTTAAGTTCTGTCTTCTCCCATTAGTATGCAAGATCTTTGAGGGCATAGAAGTATATGTATGTAAATGAATATATATAAGTATTGTAAAAATATTCATATATTATAAAAATATATATAAATAAAAATATATGAAATATATGCAAATATATCTATATATAGACACATATATAAATACACACATCTTCAGTACTTTGCACAATGTCCAGCAGCATAATAATAATTTATTGAGTGCTTCTTTCCTGCTTTTTTGTTTATTTTATGGTCATTTCTGACTCTTTATGACCCAATTTGGGGGTTTTCTTGGCAGAGATACTAGAGTGGTTTGCTGTTTCCTTCTCCAGCTGATTTTACAGAAGAAGAAACTGAAACAAACAGGGTTGAATGATTTGCCCCAGGTCACACAGTTATACAGTATCTGAGACTGGATTTGAACTCAGAAAAGAGTCTTCCTCATTCTAGGTCAGGAACTTTATCCACTGCAACACCTAGCTACCCTTATTGCCTGCTTACCTTCAGTTAACTGAATTTCTCTCAGAAGAATATTTTATTCTCAATTCTCCTCAGAATTGTCAGTCAATTATTTATCTCTCCTCAGAATATATCATCTAGCTGAGTTTACCTCAGAATAATAAAGTCCCTCAGTTCCTCTCAGGAATTGTTTCATTCTCAGAATAGCTTTTCCACAAAATGAGTTAACTCAGTTCAGTTCTCATCAGGAATGAAAGCCAGTTAAACTCATTCAGTTCCCTTCTGGAATGGCAGTTAAATTCAGTTTCTCAAAATATCTCTTCAGATTCTCTCAAAGATAATAGCTCTCCAAGTTCCTCATAGACTCCAATAACAAGTAACTATCCAAGTCTTTCACAGACTTTCTCCAAGACAATAAGCTGTTCAAGTCTCTTCAAAAATGGATTTTGTTTAGTTCTCTCTCAGCAGCTTGCACAAATTCACTCAAAGATGACAGTCAGCTCTCAGTCACCAAGATTGTCTGTTTCCTTAAAGCCTTAATAATAATACCCAGAGTCTCTGTGTAAATATCTATTTAGTCTGAAGTTTAATTCTACTAAATTAATAAACAATAAGGAATATAATTGTGCATTTCATACATTCTTCATTCATATATAAAATGGTAAATATGTGGTCTGTTCCTAAATGTATCTTCTGAAAACTTGATTTTCACTAATACATTCAATGAAGATGAAATCAATTCATGAATCGATGACTCAATAAAAATGTTGCATAGTAAATAATGTAAGCATATAGTTCAGTAGTTGGTGATGTTCTCTGTCCCCTTTTTTAAGTTTGATATTTTTCCATATCTATTGTGCAAAAATATGTTCTCCCTTTTTCAATTACTTTGTGTATCAGTCACTCAATGCCTTTACAATTATTGCACCTCCAATAATTATTGACCTTCTATAAACTTGGTCTAGTCTGGATGCTTTTCTATTAAGTTCCATTTCTATCTCCATTTTATGCATTTTCCAGACTTTTGTATCAAAGCCTAAGTGAGGGGACTACAATGTCCTTTGCAGTACAGGGTAAGCAGTATATAAAATTTGGTACAATTACTTTTGCAGATTTTTCTTCTGTTTGTTGCCTTTCTTCCTCTTTTGTCTTATATGACCCTGTGATAATTTCACTTGGTTGGATTTCTTGTTAGGAGGGTTCCTCCTAATTTTAAAGCTCATTTTACCCTGCAGTGTTTCTCTATGTTTTAGAAAACAAAATTAATCAGAATTTTGGGCAGCTAGGTGTTGGCCCTGGAGTATGGAAGATTCATCTTCCTGAGTTCAAATCTGACCTCAGACACTCTAGTCCAAACACTTAACTCTGTTGTTATGATTAAAATTCTCTATACACTGTATATTAATTTATAATTATTTATTAGATAGCAAAAGTTGGAGGAAAAGAGAGAGATAGTCACATAATCACCTGGCTATACCTAACTAATTTTCTCTGTCTCTACTGGCTAGCCAAAAGTAGCAGTGTCAGGAAAAGTTTTCTGATGCAAGAGCACGCTACTTCCTCAAAACCCTCTCTTAAAAACCCCATTGATGTCCCTCCTTCTGGGTCTCTCTGGTTGGACATACCCAACCTCAGTCTGAATAAGAAGGTAGTCTATGGGATGCCAGGAGGTATGGAGGACAGAAGGCAAGCATCCTCTGAAAGACCAGAGAGCCATAAAGCCTCCAGCGTCCTTCCATAGAATGAATGTCCAGTCAAAGAGTGGACCAAAATGGTTTTTCAGAACATTCCTTTTAAAAGAAGAAAGAGGGGTACAATTTATATTAATTTTACAGCTTTCCTCAGTTTCTTAATCTGTAAAATAAATGAGAAGGAAATTAAAAATTGTTCTAGTATCTTTGCCAAAAAAACCCCAAATGAAGTCATGGAAAAGAAACAACTGAAATGACTTTGAATTGTCCTCCATCCTTATTTATAAAATTTTACAAATAATACTATATTCTAATTTGATATTGCCTTTGGCACCAATCTCTCTACAATATAAAAAAAATTATGTATTTGCTGACTAAAGAATTTTCTGAAGTCTTTTGATCCTATGGTAGTAGTAATTCATTTAAAATATTTAAATGTATGAATAAGAGGCAAAATGACAAACATGGATATAAATCTAGACCTCAAAGTCATAAAGAAATGAGTCCTGTCCCTCATATATCCCAGCTCTGTCACCCTAGGCAAACCCCTTAGTTTTTCAGTGCCCCTTAGCATCTCTCAAAGACTCTAAGACACAAAGCAGAAGTTAATGATGGAGGGATTTCCTCTTTATAAAGACACCACTAATTGTGAATATCACCTCAGGCTCTGTCTTAGGCTCTTTTTTCTATACAAATATCTCTTCCAGATAATGACTTTCCCCATCACTGTTTCAATATATCATGGGTTGGCATAGGAAATTAAATTAGAGTTTGCAGAAGTTTTACATGTGAAGGTCAGCAAATAGCACAGAAAAAGTTTAGAAACTCAGAAATGCATAAAATATATTCATAGTACTGTGTAATATCAATGTATTTAATTTTAAGACCATAAATATACACAATTTTTTTAAAGTCAAAACAAATAAAAAGTTAAAGTTTGTGAAAAGAATGGGAAAGCTGGCAGATGATACCCCAAAACTGGAAAGTTTAATGTTGGTCTACATATAGCCCATGACCAAATACCTAAATTTTAAAATAAGTTATAAAATTACATAGGATACTTAAATATCCCATAAAAAAAGAAAAAAAATTCAGATTTCTTCCAGATCATGGGGTATGAAGGAGTGTAGGACAAATTAGACCCACTGAGGAAAGCAGCCATAAAATGACATGCCGGTAAGTTTTCTTGAGATTGCTGGTAAGATCTGAATTTCTCATACAAAAGCACTGCTGCTCTTGGCCAAAGATCATGTACAAAGCTGAGCTGTCACAGCGAACTGTTACAACAAGCGTCTTATCTGGGGAACTGTCCAAGGCTCATTATGAAGTGTTTTCGTAAGCCACTAAGAGATGTTTATGTACTGTTCCTGAGAAAGTTTCAGACCTCTTGTACCAACCCCTGACAAAGAACTTTATGGCATTTCGCAGGCAGATTTCTCACCAATACACATATCTTGGCATATGGATATATTGCCTAATAGAACTCTCTCATTATAAAAGTTTGTCCCTTTGTCATAATAAACAGAGAGCATGGAAATCATGCATCATTCCATCTGGCCCTAGCTTTGTATTTCTCTATCTCTATCTCTCTATCTCTCTCTACTTTTTCTCTAGACATTGGAATCCTGGCACTCAACACATAGAGTCTGTGACAATGGGGGCACTATGCCCCTAACTCCCATGATTTGGAAAGAATATATACCTCTCACTCATATCATGATCTTGAGTGGATTCAGTTATCATCTCTTTGTATGATTCCAAAATTCAGATATCTAGCTCTATTCTCTCTCCTAGGCTCTAATTCCACAAAACCAACTAACCTACTAGACATTTGAAATTGGATATCTCACAGGTATCTCAAACAAAACATGAATTCAAAAAGAATTCATCTATGCTCCTAAACCCATCCCTCTTACTAATTTTCTTTTTTGTCTTTTATAATTTATTTATTTGTAATATTCTTTCCTTTTTAAACTTTGAGTTGTATATACTTTCCTATCCTCCCACCTCCCCCTCACCCACTGAAAAGATAAACAATAAATTGTCAATTATACATGTAAAATTAATCATAAAAAACACATTTCTATATTAGCTGTGTCACATTTTAAAAAAGTGAAAACAATATACTTCAATTTACACTCAGAGTTCATCAAATATCTCTCTCTACACCTCAGAGGTTGATTGTATTTTTTCATCATGAGTCCTTTATATTTGTCTTGGATCATTTTATTGATTAGAGTAGCCTAGTCTTTCAAAGTTGATCTTTACTACACAGTTGTTACTGTGCACAACGATCTTCCTGTTATTCTTATTTCACAATGCACCAGAGTTGTCCGTATCCTTTATTTTTTAGTCATTGAATCATTGGGGAATAGCACTTATGTTTATAAATTTGATTCAGTATCCTATATTTGAGAACTGAGGTCTTTATCATAGACATTTGCTGTAAAATTTCTAATATTACTTCTTTGTTGATGGTACCTTTTTGTAAAATGTAGTCTCCTGATTATCTCTTTTAATTAGATCTGGTTTTGCTTTTGCTTTGTCTGAGATTATGATTATTACCTTGATTGCTATCATGATTGCTTATTTACTTTACCTGTGCATAATAGTTTCTGCTCAACCCTTTACTTTAACTATGTGTCTTTCTTTTCTCAAGTCTCTCTTGTCCACAACATATTGTTGGATTCTGATTTCTAATCCATTCTGCTATTCACTTCCATTTCAAGAGCTATCTTCTTCCATTCATATTCACAGCTATGATTACTGTATATTTCCCTCCATCCTATTTTCCTCCATTTATCATTCTCTCTCTTTTTATCCTGTCTTTCCTCTGTTTTGCTTCTGACCACTGCCTCCTTTAATGCACCTTCTTTTTTATCATCCTTTTGACATCTCTTATCCCCTTACTCTCCTATTTCTCCATTTTGTAACATTGATTTCTATATCCAACTGAATGTGTGTATATATATTCTTCATTCCCTGAACCAATTCCAATCAGAATGAGTTTCAAACATTGCCTGCCACTACCACCCCTCATTGTCTTTTCCATTATAAAAGTCCTTCCTTGGGTGCCTCTTTTATGTAAGAAAATTTTCCCCATTCTACCTCACTTCCCCCTTCTCCCAGTCTGCTTTGTCAACTCTACATTTTTTTAGATCATCCCAACAAGATCACATCTGTACCCTCTGTCTATGTAGATGTCTTTTAACTGTCTGAATAAAGATGAAGTCCTTGGGAGTTACATGTATCATTTCCCCATACAGGAATGTAAACAATTTAACTTTAGTGAGTTTCTTTTTATTACTTTTTCATGTTTTGTTTTTTAAGATCTTCTTGAATCATCTGTTTGAAGGTTAAATTTTCTATTAACTCAGATCTTTTCATTAGGAATGTTTGGAAGTCCTCTATTTCATTATATATCTTTTTCCCCCTAAAGTATAATACTCAGTTTTCTGAATAGATTATTTGGGGGGGCAATCCTTTACTTCTGGAATATCATATTCCAAGTCCTTGGCTCCTTTAACAAGGAAACTACTAAATCTTGTTTGATTCCAACTGTGACAACACAATATTTAAATTGTTTGTTTCTCACTAGTGGTAGTCTCTTGGTGACCTAGAATGACCATTATCTTTGTGTATCATCATCTATTGATGTACCCTCACTAATTGCAATATTTTCTCCTTGTCCTGGGAGCTCTGGAATTTAACTATAAAATTCCTGGATTTTTTTCATTTTGGGGATCTCTGTCAAGAGGTGATTGGCAGATTCTTTCAATTTCCATCTTATCCTCCAAATCTAAGATATTGAGACAGTTTTCCTTCATATTTTCTTGAAAGATGCTGTCTAGATTCTTTCTATGATTGTGGATTTCAAGTCATCTAATAATTATTAAATTCTCTCTCTTTCATGTATTTTCCAGCTTGGTTGTTTTTCCAATTGAGATAGTACAAATTTTATTTTTTTACTTTGTTTTGTTTCTTAAAATCTCAACATTTTACTTGCCCAATTCTGATTTTTAAGAAGGTATTTTCTTCAATGGACTTTCATACCTTTTTCCATTGGGGTAATTCTACTATTTAAGACTTTTTTCAGTAAAAATTTGTGCTTCTTTTATCACTGGGTCAATTCTGGTTTTTATGGTATAATTTTTTCAATTTTTTGTCTCATTTATTAAGCTGTTAATTCTTGTTTTTGAATTTTCATGCACAACTCACATTTCTTTTCTATTTTTTTTCCTTCAACATCATTATCTATTTCTTTAACTCTTCCAGAAATTCTATCTGGGCTTATGTTTAATTAGCATTTTTCTTTTTTGTCTTTGCTTTTAGCTGTCTTCAAACTTTTATCTTCCTCTGAGTTTGTGTCTTGCTATTCCCTGGCATCATACTATATATTTAAGATCAATGCATTTTTTTTTTGCTGTATGCCCATTTTTCTAGCGTATTTTTTACTTTGAACTTTATGTTAAAGTTGGGTTCTGTTCATTTGAGATTGGGAAGGCATTTTCCCAAGCTTCAGGTTTTTTCATTATTCTGTTTTCAGAGCTAATTCTTCCACTCATCATTTAAATCTCTTGACAACTTGACTCCTTTTCTTTCCATTCTTAATAACAACAGCTAGATTTCATATAGTGCTTACTTTATGTCAGGAGCTTTGTAATTGTTATCTTATTTAATCCTCACAATAACCCTGGAAGGTAGGTGCAAGCTTTTGGTATTTCTAAAGAAGTATGATGTGGGGAGAAGTGTGGTCACTGCTTTCCTGCTCTGCACTCTGGTGTTTACTGCAGAAGGTATTCTGCTCCCCTGCAACTTCAAATGCTAACACTCCTATTGGCTCTGGAACTGTGACTAGGTCCCCTGTTGTCCTAAAGCCATCAGTGTTAGTGTTCCTTGTTGTTTTGGAATTATGATGACCAAGGCCTCTGCTCCCTTGTGACAGACCACAAGTACTCTTCTCCACCATGGAACTATGATCCAGAATTGCTTGTGGCTGATAGAGTTGCCAATCAGAGCCAGCTGTCCCCAGTGCCAGCAAAAGATCCCCTGTAGCCTCTTTCTAACCAATTTTATGACCTCCTTGCCATCCCTAGACTACTGCTGCTGCCCCCAAGGTCCACTGTTTATGCTCCTGCTCTTGATGAGCACCCACCCCAATGTCAGAGATTTCTCCAATGGACTTCTCAAGTTGTCTTAAATGGAAAAGATCTCTCCCTCTGATCTTTTATGGCTTTGCCACTCTAAAATTATATTTACTGGTCAAAGAGATTCTGACCTAACCCTAGCCCTCATCACTTTTTGCCTACCCTAATTCCATAATCTCCTAATTAACCTCCCTGTTTCAAGTCTCTCCCAACTCAGACTATCTCACACACTACCACCAATGTAATTTTTCTTAAACACAGATCTGACCATGTAACATTCCCTACTCAATCACTCCATTGGTTTTCCATTTCCTCTAGAATAAAATATATAAATTGGTCTGTTTAACTATTAAAGCCCTACACAACCAGATCCAAACTATTTTTTCATCCAGGCTGAATATAATTCATGCTTCTATACTTGGTGACCTAGCCAGCTCTATTCTTCATCTGTGAAAGTTTCTCCATGCTTTACTGCTTAATGGCATTCCTCACTTCCATTTAAATGCAATTCAAACATCATTTAGGTAAGGACTTTTCAGATTCCCCCACTGTTAGTGCCCCCTTCCCAAATTATTTTGCATTTACCCATTTTTCATATGTATCTAATATGCACATGCAGACATTTATGTTTATGCCGTATATATTTTACATATTGGGTCAGTTATTTGACACAGGAATTGAGTGCTAGGCCTGGAGTCAGAAAGACCTGACTCAAACCCTCGCCTCAGACATTTACTAGCTCTGTGATGCTGGACAAATTAGTTAACTCTATTTATTTTAGTTTCCTCACCTCGAAAATGAACTGAAGAAGAAAATGGCAAACCATCCCAGTATGTTTGCCAAGAAAACGCCAAATGGAGTCACAAAGAATCATACACAATGGAAAACAGCTGAACAACAAAATATTTTACATGTATTTCATATCACCTCTGTTATAATGTAGGTTCTTTTGTATTTAGGGATGGGTTAATTCTTTTTACTTGTATCCTCAGCACCTAACTCAGTATCTGGCATATATAAATGATTTATTTATATATGCCAGATTGAGTAATTTATATATGCCTGTTGAGTAATTGCTTAAGTCTTCAAATAGATGTGTGGCAAGATCTTTTAGAATCCCAAGGTCCTTTTCCTTCTGGAATATGATACTGCCTTCTTTATTTCTTCCTTTTCTTATAGGACATAGTGAATAAAGCATTGCTTTCACATTCAGGAAGACATGGGTTCAAATCCTGCCTCTGACACTAGCTGTATAATCAAAAGCAGGTTTCTCCATCTTTAAAATGGAGATAACTGTATCTAGTTGTAAGTCTCAATGCAGATAGTACACTAAATTCTTCATAAATCTAAAGCATTATGTAAGTAATGATTATTATTGACAGGCCCCACTCTTTGAATTTTTAGCATGCCCAGAAATCTTTAATTACCCCAAAGCAACCAGTAAGCTGACATGCTACTTTGATTAATGTACAAATAATTCTCAACTACAGTCAAGTGATGAAATACATTACCTTTTGAAAATGAAAGCTATGTTCTAAATGTGAATAGAGTCGAATTCGTACTTAAAATTAGTAAAATTTTATCCCAGAAGTCATACATCCTAATGTCCTCCACTTCCCAAACTCCACCTCTACTTCCACCTTCCAAATTGAGAAAAATGTGTAGTTTATACAGGGTGATATTTGTTGAGTGTTTTGGTTTCAGCTTCAGTATCTGTAAATATTTCAAGAGATTCTAAAAGCACAATATGCTCCAAACCAGCCATCCAAGCAAAACAGAATATCCACAGTGCCTAAAAGCAATCAGGTGATGAGTCTAAAAAGTCCTAAATGTTCTAATTCCTTTTCAGTGGATCTTCATCCTACTGGGCCAATTCTATATGTTTTGGTACCAACATGTACTAATATTCTCTTAATCTACTGATCCAAGAATAGAACTGGAGAGCAGGGGTTATGGGAAGGAAGAATGAAAATGATGAGGAAAGAGTCTGCTTACAAACTGGTGAGATTAAAGAATTATCTAACTTGAGCTAGCTGCTCATATAACTTTGGAACTGGATTGGGAAGACCTGAACTGGGGTCTCTGTATCATCATTCACATTTTATGCCCTTCAACTCCTCTTCTAATGAGGAAAGTAATTTGTATATTCAAAAGTACTTATCAAAAGGAAATTATTATTATTAAGCCACAAAGCTAGATTTCAACTACTGCAGAGAGAATATTTTATTGTATATATTCAATCATTAGCCTTCCTTGGTAAGATGACATGGAGATCAGGAGATATCTTTGTAAGGAAATATCCTCCAAAGTACCAGTCAGACTCCAATATACAGAATATAGAATAATCATCTGTTATCATTTTTATTAACAGAGAACATTTAGTGTTTCTATGTTAATAGGGTTAAAATTCAACAGAGAAGAAAAAGAAATGGTCATTTTGGCAAGAGGAACCATACAAAATTAAAAAGTGTACCTGAAACTAAAAATAAAAATTAAGCTAAATTATACTTAAGAATTAAACGTAACATTTGTCCAATGATTCCAATTCTTCCATAGAGCAAATAATCCTACTTATGGAATCCTGTTATTAGGACATATTCCTATTTGCAAGAGAAATTGAGCTGATTTCTTTTGATTGATTTTTAATAAAATTTTCAAAATTCAGTTATTAGAAGGAATTATTTGATTCATGGAGGAGTAAACATATAGCAAACCTTTTTAGTGGCTATATAATTCTAAGAAAAAGAACTCCAGTTAAAATGATGTCATGAAAAGGTATAGAAGCGTCCAAGTTATTTATCATATAAATACCAGGCCTTATCTGAAAAAAATAATTAGAAAGATCAATGATAAAGGCATCTAGAAAAAAGAGTAAGCTCATCTTTCTCGTTCCAGAACTATCTAAAAAGATACCCAAAGGACAAAGTAAGTTGGTAGTTGGGTGAAATTAGGGATGCTAGTTCCCGTTCAAGCAAAGTAAGGAGGATGGAGAAACAAGCTCTGAAAACCTTTCAGGAAGCCAGTGGAGCTAAGTCAAAAAGAGTAGAGAAAATGGGAAAGTTACTGAAATTGGACCTGAAGCCAGCCAGTGTTCTGAACCAAAGTACCTCAGGCCAGTATCAGTTTGGACAAATATAGAAGCAGTAGAGACCAAGAAAATCAGCATGTTATGCCACAAATAGACCTGAAGCCAATCAGTGTGATGAATGTGTCTTGAGGGCATTTCAAATCAGCACCAATTCAAAGAATCTAATTCCTAAACACATCTCCAAGCCACGTCTAATAAGAACAGAAACTAGGGGAAGAACCAACATCATAGCTCACTGCACAAGGAAAAAAGGTAAACTTGGCACCTGAGCATTACTAACAATGGCAATATCTGTGTAAGAGACCCAAAACCAATGTAATCACTAACATTAAGTGTGTCAGGGTTAGAGCAAGGGATGAACCATATTCCTGATTGAGGCTTCTACAATGGAAGAATATAGACTAGTCGAGAGTACTATAAGTGTGCTACTAAGAGACTGAAATGGAAGTCAGGGCTTGACTTCTAGCAAGACTATAGAGGAGACAAAATGAAATAAAGCCTAGATGTTCCATTGAAGAGTACTTGAAGGTGCTGGCCTGATTCCCAAGCCAAGGACTGAGACTGGAAATATGAGTAAATAGAAGAAAACACTAAGCATAATTAAGCAATGTTACAGGTTTGAAAAGAACAATCAAAACAGAGAATAATCTTAAAATGACTATGAGCAGAGTCACAAAGGGGAAAAAATGGTGTGGCCACAAGATTAAGAGAGTGGATGGAAAGAATGAAACAAATGATTTTTTAAATAAAATTAGTCCAGAAGGGGGAAAAGTGAAAGTATAATAATTTATAAGAGAAAGTAGAAAATCTTACAACTAGCAAAAAATAGAAAAAATATACTGGACCAATCAAATTCAAAGACTATGAGACTATATATATATATATATATATATATATATATATATATATATATATATATATATATATATATATATATAGTAGAACAAAGTCAGAACAGAAAAATTGACAAGCATTGGGCCTAGATGTAGTATTGTTCTAGACTATTAGTTTTTAAAAGGAAAGAAGAGAGTATGAAAAGGGAATACATTAATGTAAAAGGAGAAGAATTTACTATTTCATATAAATAGAGTAGATGGAAAGAATAGTATGTAAACATAGAGGAAGGTTTTGGAAAGAGCAGGCATTTTATGATTTAACTTTTATCTAAGCCAGATAAAACAAGCCTGAATCTATAGATATACAGATATAACACAAACACACTCACACATAAAAAGAAAAAACTTGGATATAGGAAAATATCAAATTCAACAGGGAAACAAGTAGGAACTAAACAAACTGTTAGTAGAGTAGTACTTGGTAAAAAAAAATGTTTTCCTATTAGTTATAATGACTTTATCTTAAGTAAACAATTTAGAAATGAAGAAAAAGAAAATATTTTTTAGCTTCTTTATCTAGGATTTAAAGAGAATAATTCTCTGGGTCATGAATATCTCATCAAATCAAATAATGTATATATAGCATTCTATAAACCTTAAAACTCTTTCTGTAACTTTTTGTAACATCCATATAAATTTATGTATGTAGGTATGTATATACTTTCTAGATATATTATCCCTACATACTTATTTTAAATAGACAACTACATAAAGCACATGTTTCTATGACATTAATATAATCCAAAGGGGCCATAGTTTCTGATATGGTATTTCTATTTTGTAGTTTTTTTAAGTATCATGGTCACTTTATTATAAAATTACCTATTTAATATGTGCTTTGAGAAAATAATTAAGTATTTAAAGTATATTTTTTAAATAATTTTCAACCAAAATTTTTCTGATGGGAAAATATTTTCAATTTCACATTGTAATTAAATGATAAAATTATCCCATCAACATATACAAAGTGCAGTCAGGCTTTTAAAAGCATATTTATATTAAATGATAAACACTTGCACACAATCACCTTAAAAATATTCCTTGAAAATATTTTCAGATTCTCTAGGTTCTATGTTCCAAAAAAAATCAACACTAATTGAAAAAATCCTAGTTCTAGGAGTTTAGCTCTTTATTTTAAACATCCCATGTTGGTTGGGATGCTCATTGCTTTTATATTGCTATATCTTAGGGATATCCCACTCAGGAATTATCTATCATCCTTAAGTCCTCTAGCACTGAACTTCAAATGGGAAGTAGATCCATAATTAAGCAGATTGAGATGTAGAGTTTTGAAGAAAACACATTTGGAAAACATAAGTGCATTTGGGCATCTATATTCTATATGTGACCTCTTCATTGTTCACACCTATACATAATTAGGCCATTTTTAAATAAAGTGAAACTCTGCCCTGCACATCCAAAAATGGAAAGGGAATGAAATCATGATGTCCTAGTGTCTGCCATTTCTTCCTAAACTGAGCTTTAAAAATGGAATCTAAACTCACTTGAATCCTCTGGGTCTTAGTTTCTGCCATTGCACAACACAAGGTTTGGATTCATTGATCACTAAAATACCTCCTTTAAGCCCCCAAGATTCTAAGATTCCATAATATAAACACTGTCTGGCATGAAATGTCTTCTTTCAATATTTAAGCCAGGAAGCAATAATCTCTCACATCATAAGTAGGAAGAAATTCTCCATCGAACATTCAACTTTGGTGGTTGGGGCTCTTGTTTGATTTAAGTGTAGCAGCCTATTCAAATATAGTTCCATTTATGGAACCTTCTTCTTCAAGCAGATGCCTTACCAGTAAAATAATCATGGACCTTCCATCAATCCAAAGTGACGCTGTTTTTTTTTAATAAGCTCCTTCCCCCAACCTCAGGTCCTTTTTCCCTATAAAATGAATGAAAATATTTGCAATAGGTTCCTGAAACTAAAAAGAGGCCGCTAAAAAAATTTTGGTGTCATTTTCATTGTTATTTCCATAAGGTCTAAATTTAAAGTGCTCATTAGTCCCCTTCATTTAATGTAGCATTAAAACTTCAGATAAACATTAGATTAAAAATATGAAAAGTATTTGAAAATAAGAGTGCATACAGTAAGATTTTAACATGCATTGGTGGCTTATAATTTTATATAAGCAAGCTTTGAAAATAAAAGCTCATGAAGGACTTTTTCCAGAAAATCATCAAAATATGAAATTAATTTCTCAGCCCAGAAACTTAATTTGACAATTGTTATGAGTAATTAATATTGTATAGGAGGTTGATAAAGTTGTTGGGAATTATTAGATATTGATAGGAAGTTGATAAAAGTTGTGGAAATCTTTTTGGTAAACCAGCAGCTCTATTTATGACACAGGAGAAGTTTGGATAGGAGGAGGAGGTAGGAAAAGGATAGCCCTATCTCTTAAACTTATACTAAATCTTAAAACCCAAATCCTATACTAAAATCTCTAAAAACTCTGTATCTAAGAATCTTCTTGCCCGGCACAGCAAGCCTAAACTCAAATTACTCCCTCTAACTAATTTTAATTTCACTTTCTATCTTAACTATATAACTGATGAACACTTATCAGTAACAAACTCCTTAAAGTAATTCTTCTATAATGGTCAGTTGAAATTACCTGTCACCCACAGACACAGACAGTTCTACAGCTGTTCTCAAAGTGCTGTGGAGAAAAGGCCTTGGAGTTAGATCTTTCTCCCTCAAAGTACTGAGAAGAAGCCACCCTTCAGAAAGAGATTCTTTCTTAACTTTGGATATAAATTCCAACTCTCAACAGCCAACTGTCAGATATTCGTGCCAGAGAGCATACTGACACAGGAAACTCAGACACCTGCTCCCTAGGAAGGCAGAGAAAATGGAGAGTCCTTTAACTGACTCTTTCTCTTTTTTATAGTTTTCTCAAAGAGATGGAGGTCCAACCTGTCTGCTACTGCCTCTTAAAGAAACAGAGCAAGAGAGCTGTCTGTTGCTGCCTCTTAAGGAGACAGCATACAAATTAAAACCCTCCTCTAACATAAGGCTTCTGCTCCTAATGAGACACAGTGTGATTACAAAATTCCTTATAACACAATTAAAAACTTAAGATGTAAAGTGAATCAAATACTCTTTATTAGAGATAAGCCTTCTTCATGGAAGGTAGCATAAGAGTGCAGAGACGTCAAACTCATAACCCACAGGCTTCATGTAGCCTACAATCCCTGAGCTTTATTTTTTAAATAAATAATACAAATAAATAAGTAAATAAATTTTTAAATAAATGAGCTTTATTTATTTTTAAAGTGTAATTGGAAAATTTTCACCAAATGAATAAAAACACATTAAACATAAATAGCACTATATTTCCTTTTTAATTAAAACAATATGTGGTCCATAGGGATACTTACAGCACTAATGTAAATATTGTGGATAGTGTAGTAGGATCAGGATATTTAAGTTCTAATTTTAGCCCCACCACTTAAAAGTCATGTCACCTTGAAATAGTCATATAACTGCTTTAAGCCTTTTTTCCTCCCTTAGAATATAAAGAGTAAGATTTTTAGGTTCCTTTGTAGCCATTTCTGCATGTTAACAGTCAACAACCACTTGTGTAGTGCCTTCTATTCACCAGGCACCAGAGAAACAAAGGTAGAAATGAAAAATTCCCTATATTTAAGGAGCTCTGAAGAACATGTACCTATATTAAAGTTTATGCAAAACAAATATAAAACAAGTTGGGGCAGTTGGAAAGGGCGAAGTAGGCACTGCCAGCTGGGAGGACCAAGGAAGGCTAATGATTTGAAAGAATTTAGGGATTCTGAAAGGAAGAGGTGAGAAGAGAGTAAATTGTCTTGTACTGGCATGGAGGATAGTCTGTTCGTGGCAAAGAGGCAAAGATGGAATGGAATTTGGGAGAAGGAAAAGGAAGATTAAAGTTTAGCTGAATTATGAAATTTGTGAATGGAGAATATTGTTTAATAAGCCCAGAAAGAAAGATTGGAGGGAGAAAGCAAAAGTCTTACAATGCCAAACTCAGGATTACGTAGGTAAGTGTAGTGAATAGAGTGCCAGGACTGGAGACAGATATTTACTAGCTGTGTGACCCTCGGCAAGTCATTTAGCCCTGTATACCTTAGTTCTTCGTCTATGACATGAGTTGGAGATGGAAAAAAGGCAAACCACTCTACTATCTTGACCAAGAAAATCCTACAGGGGGTCACATGATCAAAGTGACTGAAAAACAAGATAACTGACAACCAGTGGAATTTATTAAGTAGAGGAGTGACTTGGTAAAACCTATTATGTTTTCTCAAAAGTTTTACAGTTTCTCAAAACTTTTTTTCCATTTTCTATCAGTGGTTCTGCATGGTTTCAACTCACTGAACATCACAACTCCTCCAGAATAAAAATGATATCTTTAAATCTCATCACCATGCTGAGTGACTCAGATTTTGACACTCAACACCTTTTCAATTCTCTTAATTGTCTCTCCCCTTTGATTGGAGTATTGTAGGGTGAGGCAATACATTCTTACCAAAACCTTCTTTCAAAGAAGGTTTTGAACTTTTAGAACTCTCAATTTTCCATCAACAGCTCTGCTTGACTTTGATGCCACTGGACATCATGTTCCCATGCACAGTAGGTACTTTTGTCCCTCTCCTGTTTTTCAGCTTTTTTAAAGTGTCTACTCCCATTAGATTGTAAACTCCTTGAAGGCAGGGAGTATCTTTCTTTTTCTTATTTGTATTCTCAGTATTTAGCATAGTGTCTGGCGTATAATAGGTGTTTTAAAAAATGTTTATTATATTGAATTAAACAATGTAAAGGGGGGAGCTGAAGCAAGTATTCAGCAAGGCAGTGATGAATAATGTTTACCTGGGTGATTAGGGAACAGAGTTGGCAATTAATGAAGTGGGGTTAATAGAAATTTTCAAAATTTAATTGAAGGAGCATTGAAGTAAAGAAGTAGCCACTGCCCAGACCACAAAGCAGATGATAACACACCACACACACATAAGGAATTACCATGATAGCTAATTTTCCACAGAGCCAACAGGTTTACTAAGCACTTTCAAAAGTACAACTCTAGGAGGTAATGGGAAAATTTTTCCCTATTTTACAGAATAGGAATCAGATTAATCTGGATTAAATTATACTGGTTTAGGGACTAGGAAATCATGCAGTGATGTCATGCCTGGATGAAAATCCAGCATTTTCCTAAACCAGGAGCTCTTAATCTTTTTTTTTCTATACCACAAATTCTTTTGGCAATATGGTAATATCTAATATTACTGTTATTTGTTGCCTCTATTCATAACTAATAGAAATGTTGAATTTAGAATTTGTAAACTACTAAACAGACATTTTTCCCTTTCAAGTTCAAATAAATTGGTCTGCAAAAGCCAGGTTAAGAGGCCATGTCCTAAATCATGCTTCAAAAGTTGGAAGCAAAATTAATCTAACCCCTCCAAGGATTGACAGACCCTAAAAGGCAAATACCAGAATATTAGTGCCCCAGAAGCAGACCAGCCAACCTGAACTATCTGTTCTGAAGCATTCTCCAGCATCTTTCACTTGTAATAGGGCCTATATAAGATAACATCAAAGCAATATTGATGATCATTATACCGGCTCACTTGGTTCTGCAGGAGCCAGAACAATTATATTAGACTACAGAAATAGATTTACTGAATATTCAGATACATAGCCTGTCACAACATCTGAATCACAGACTCCCTCAATATATGGCTTTGCCTAACATGGTACATCATAGAAGCTTAACTTAGAAGCGTGGGTCTCAGAAGTGTGATCTGCAGACCTTATGGGGCCCTTGAAAAGAGAGCTCGGGTCCTTGAGGTCAAAACTACTTTCTTAATAATTTTAATATGCTATTTGCCAATTCAGATGATCCTCCCTTTTCCAGCTACTATGTACTGAGAGGTTTAATGTTCTATATATACTTCCACCAAAACAACATATTGCAACACATTTAATGCAAAAGCAGACATAAGAATCTAGCTCTCTTCTATTAAGTCATATTTAGGAGCTTTGCAAACATATATAAAACAATGCCACTTGTCACTAATTCTTTTTGTTCTGAAAAACAGTTACTTTCCATTAAAAATGTGGTTTATGGTAATGTATAATTGGTTTGTTATAAAATGTCATACCCAAATAAGAGCATTTGAAGTCTTACCACCTGCAGGGAATCTCTCTTCCACTTTGACTATTCTTGTATCTCCTCCTTCACAATGATGAAGATCCATATAAACAACTCTCATCTCTAGTCTGATCTGCAGTCCCATATCACCAACTGCTTATTATATAATTTGAGCTAGATATCAATAGGCATGTCAAATTCACTATGTTCAACATAGGACTCATTGTTCTTCCTCCAAAACAGAGAGACAGCTAGGTAGTACAATGGATAGGGTCCTGGATATGGAGTCATCAAGACCTGATGTCAAGATATTTAGTGGCTGTGTAATCCTTGTAAAAGTTAAATTTAATGGTTGGACTTAAATTATATGAAATAACATGGTCACCAAAATTATTATATCTCAAGTCAAAAGTTTATTTATAAAACTAGAAGGGAAACAATAAAGTAGAGAAATGTAAGAGAGGTTAGAGAAAATACCTATACTAGTCCTCCCCCAGGAGGGCTGGTAGTAAGTAACTACAAGACCTCCTCCTAGATGTAAGCTAGTCTCTTAGGAAAGTAGGAAAGGAGTCAGTCCTTTTCACTCATGCAATGAAGTAGTCCAGGAGTCAGAATCTGAGTTAAAGCCCAGATCCAAGCCTACAATCCAACTGCAGTCTCCAGCAAAGCTCCCTTGAAGACTCTCCCCAGTCATTAGACTATATCCAGCCAATCTTTTCAAACTATCTTCTGAAGGACCATCATCCCCCAGACTGAGTTCAGGGCTTTCATTTATTGTGACTCCTTGTCCTTGCCTCTCTTCACAGTGGCCAATCACAGTTTCCAAAATTCTCTAGCACTGCCCAAGGGGCTCACAATTTCTTGACTGAACAATTTCTGAGGGTGTGAACTCTTACACATTTCTGACTAAGTAAAATAAGTGTGGAGCTCTTCCAAGTATCTAGCTGGCTTCTTTAATAGGAAGAGAACATTTGCAAAAAGAATTTGCAATGCAAACTTTCAAGTAATTGACAGGAGCACCTGAGAGAGAGTCAGATGGGAGCCTAAGGGTCAAGATCTGGGAAAAGATTCTAGGGTCCCAACAGAAACTTCACTTCTCTCCTGAAGGACCTTGGATTGGGGGTTTTACATAAGGTTTCTGGGCTTTGGGTGATACCAGCTGAAGAGAGAGGAATCCTACTTAGACTGGCTGCTGGCAGCTAGAAAAGAGGACTAAAGACTCACTTCTCTACTTGATCTATTTTGGGCAGTTTTCATCTGAAGATTCTAGCCCATTGATTGGACTCCACTTGTGAGATTTTGTGTTGGGGAACTTAATGTTTTTAGCTTAGATAAATTAGGTTAAGATAGGTTTATAGAAATTAGGATTTAAGATTAATTATAATAATTTTCCTTACACTTTACCCTCTTCCCTTTCCCCCCCAAAAAACTGATTTTTATATGTTTCCTTCTTGTTCTTTCCCCTAACAAAATCGCACTATTACACTTCTCATCTAACACTAAGTAGGGTCTGAATTCACTTAAGTGGTTTGCCTGAGCTCCTTCACCTAGTTCAAGCTTCTGTTGATTCAATCAAAAGGTAGACAAAGGAGACTTAATCCTAACTTCACAATCTAGTGAAGTACTTAAGTTAGTGTTAACTCAGGATAGACAATAGTAAACATTCTCTTTCACACCCTAGGTAAGTCACTTAACCAGTGTTTGCCTCAGTTTCCTCAATCGTAAAATGAGATAGTAATTGTATCTACCTCACAGGATTATTGTAAGGATTAAATGAGACAATATTTTTAAATAACTAGGCACATAACAGATGCTTAATCAATGCATGTTTGCTTCCTTCAGCATTTTTGTAAAGAATATCAACATCCTCCCAGTCACCTATATTTTGCACCTGAGTGTTATCCTCAAATCTTCACTCTCACTCACCACACCCATCAAATATATTACTAGATCTTATCATTTCTATGTTCACTACATTTCTTATTCTTTCTCCATGAACAAAGCCATCACACTAGTTTGTGTTTAATTATGTCTTTCCTAAACTATTTCTAATAGCCTTCTAATTGTTCTTCATGCCTCAAATCTCTCTACATTCTAATCAATCCTCTAGTCAGCTGACAGAGTTTTATAAAACACAGATTTAACTACTCTCTTAGTCATTAAGCTCAAGTGGTTCCCAAAGTCTTTTATTGGCATTTAAACCTAATGCCTTCCTATATTTCCAGTTTTCTCATACTTTACTTTATATATTCTAGTCATAATGACATTCTTGCTCTTCCTTACATAAGACACTCATTTTTCTGTATTCATACCTTTGTGCTGTTGGTTCCCAAAAGCTGGAATGTTTGCCTCCTCACTGCCTCTTTAGATTCTAAGGCTTTCTTCAAAACTCAAATCCAAAATAACCTTCAACAGGAGGTCTTTCTGGTACCTCCCCCCACTAAAACATACTCAGCTGTTAACACCTTCCCCTCTCTGCACATATTTGGTAAGTACCTTGTACCTAATTGTTTACATATTGTCTCTCCCATGAGAATGTGAGTTTCTCAATAGCAAAAGATTACTTTTGCATTCTCCTTGTAACCTCGGTGCTTGTCACAGTGACTAATGCATAGTAAGCACATAATAAAATTTGGCAATTTATTGCACATTTCTTTACTCTTCTTAATTTTAATTACACTAAAGAATTATAGCAATTTGCTTAAAAATTTTTTAAACATATTAGGATCATACTATTTGCAATTTAAGTCTCCTTTGTTCCTGGGATACCTAGAAAGCTCTTCATTAATATCTTGTAAAATTTTATGATTTTGATTCTGTCTTCTACATAAGAGATTTTAAGTAAGACATAACATAATAAAGGGTTAGTAATGTCATAAACAGATTAGATTTTTAATAATATTGAGTAGTTAAATGATGTGTGGAGGTACACATATGTATGTAAAATCATGCTGGCTTAAAGTGGAATTAAAAGACATAATTTGAAAAAAGAGCACTGAACTCAGTCATAACACACGCATTTAATCCTAATTCTGCCACTTACAATCTATGTGACCATGGTTAAATTATGTACTATCTCAGGACTTCAGTTGTCTTATCTGAAAAGGTGAAGAGATTGGATAAGATGATCTTTCCAGTTTCTGAATCCCTTAGCCCTGGCAGATTCTAGGCTTAGGCAGAAAAAGCCCCCTAGTTAGCAGTTATATATACCTATGCTTTTCCTATCATATTACCCTTTATTTTTTTAAAAATGATAGAATTCAGATGACTAAGTCAATTTGTGAAAATACTTCAAATCCAGCAAAACCATTCACCTTTATTTAAGGCTATAAAAACATAACTTAATCGCATAGAAAACAGACTGTTTCAATTTAACATGGAGCTTTAGAGTCATCTGCTTCCCTTTCCTTTCTCATTCCCAAATCAGGTGGATTCATATGCACAGTATTAGGTGCCTATGGTCACATGCTATAATTCCTACCAAAATGTGTTTAGTTTTTAATGCCCTATTTCTTTTGTGATGGCTACAATAGAAGATATTAGTTTACCTTCTGATAGATGGAACCTAACAGAGACTTGAAAACAAACATATGGAATAGTAAACTTTGGACCATTCTGGTAACAAATCATCCAAACTCGTGTCATACAATTCCCAAAAGAAATTCTTAAATCAATCCATATGCAGTCCCAAGAAAGCTGAGCCTCTCAGAAAGTTTCACAAAGAAAGTTTCAGGATTCCCCTGAATCAGGCATTCCTAATTTGTTGTCCAACAATTTGGTTCTTTAAAATATTTTAATAGCCACTTTAATATAATTGTTTCCTTTGTAATGTTAGGTGCTTTATGCATTTAAAAATATTATTCTGAGAAGGGCTTCGCTAAACTATTAAAGGCCTTGCCCTAGATTCAAATATTCTTAGAACTGGGCAGGAACTTAAAGATTATCTGTATAATAGGGAACCTATATAAGCCTTTCAATTTTTGGACAGATCGTACTGTTAGAAAGACCTTCCTAATATGGACCTAATCTCTTGCCCAATAACATATACCTGTTGATTCTAATCATTCCCTGGAGAGTCAAACAGAATGTCTGTTTCTTTGTAAAAGGAAAGACAGTCTTTCAGATAGTTGGAAGACAATTATCATGTCTCTTCAGTTATCAGCAGCCCAGTCCAGAGATCAGTGGGAAGGCTAAGAAGGGTGAGCTAAATCAGCACTACTACAAGGGACAGCACCAGTCATTTAGGCCTTAACTGAATTTTACTTCCATTGCAAGCAATTCAGGTTGCTTTAGCCTTTAAAATAGCTGTATCATACCTCTGCTTAATCCTAGTTTGTGATTGGCTAAAAACTCCATGTCTTTTTTACACCATGCTAATGTCAAATCAAGCCTCTCCTATTCTATATATTTGTAATATATTTGTTTTAGCCCAAATGCAGGATTTTATATTTGCTCCTGTTAAATTTCATCTTATTAGTAGAACCGTGTAGTTCCTTAAGTGTCCAAAATTGGTAAATATGATGTAAAGACTTCTTTGGTTTGAAAAAAATGAAAGCAAGAATCAAGGGCCAAGTATAAAATAACTACTTATATGATTATCTGCTATTCATCAACTAGGGGCTATATAGTCTAAATTCTATAAAATTAATGCATTGTACTCTAGCATAATCAGTTGCTCATACTAAGTGAGGAACATGGAACTTTAGCTATTATTGGATGTCATTTCAATCCACCCCCCTAAAGGCTATTTAAAATTATTTAAATTAATGCAGAGAAGTTCCAAATAGGTTATGTTTTCTACTTCAGCTTCTAGTACTGACATACTAAATCAACCTATTTATAGAAAAGGATCCTTCTAAGCACAGAAGACTTCTAGAGAGGTTCCCCCATTCAGTTGTTTGAATGTACAGAAACAT
This sequence comes from Monodelphis domestica, assembly GCF_027887165.1. Lineage (NCBI taxonomy): Eukaryota > Metazoa > Chordata > Mammalia > Didelphimorphia > Didelphidae > Monodelphis > Monodelphis domestica. Next base: position 270,594,855 of record NC_077229.1, read on the forward strand.
TTTCTCTTCTTGCTTCAATCATTTTTTAAAATTCGTAAGTCAAATATAAAGAATTCACTAGGCACATTTCTGTCTTCATATACCTCTACACGTTTTAGGTATTTCCTGAAACTTTATAAAGAGGTGTAACTTAATGAGCCTTCGTATCATTTAACTCTAAATTCTTTGATTCACTGATTGTATTTTTCACATGGTTTCCTCCTTGGTGTATTTCTATCCTCCCACATCCATTTTGAAAAGAAAATCAAGAAAAATGCTCCTTATAAATTATTCTGCACACACTTTTTCCTCTTTTATAATAGAAACTATTTCTAACAGTCTTCCTAAAGAAAGTCTATTTTATCCATATCACTGCAGGTAAAAGATTAAAAAGTAGGGAACAGCTTGCCACTAGAAAAGACAAATACAATACTCTTCATTTTAGGCATGTCTGCCAATCATAATTTTATTTAATTAACTCATTATATATCCAAACAATTTTAGCCTAAAGAAAAATATGTCCAAACTAACTTAAGTCTTCCCCATTCCCCACCCCCAACATACCCTTAGACCTCTCTCCCCAAGATATTTTAGGGAAACACTTACCTTGAACAATGGTTACAATATGTTGTTTTTGTATTTTTATAATATTGTATTTTTCCCAGTTATATGCAATAACAATTTTTAACATTGGGATTTTTTGAAATTTTGCGTACTGAATTCACTCCCTCCCACACAGCTCACTGAGACAGTAAGTAATATTATAGAGATTTTACATGTGCAATTACATAAGACTTTTCATATTAATCCTTTTTTCAATCAATTCATGTATAAATTTTCAGGTTTTTCTGAAATCATCCTGTTCATCATTTCTTATAGCACAATAGTATTTCATTAAAAACATATGCCATCAGTTGTGCAATCATACACCAATTTATGAGTATCCTCTCACTTTCTGATGCTTTGCCACTATAAAAAGAGCTGCTATAAATATTTTTGTACATTTTCCTTTTCCCTTTTTGTTTTTTATTTCTTTGTCTTACAGACCTTGTAATGGTATTGTTGAATCAAAGGGTATGAACAGTTTTAAAACCTTTGGGAATAGTTCCAAATTTCTCTCCAGAATGGCTGGATTAGTTTACAACTCCAACAGTGCAGTGGTACCACAAACTTCGCACATTCCCCTCTAAGTTTTGTCATTTTGTCTCTCTAACATAATAGCCAATCTGATGGGTATAGGGTAATCAGAGTTCTTTTGATTTACATTTCTCTAATTAATAGTAATTTAGAACATTTTTCTCATAGCTATAGATAACTTTAATTGCTTTGTCTGAGAACTGCCTATTTCTATCCTTTGACCATTTATCAATTGGGTAATGACTTGTATTCTTATATTTAATTCATTTCTCTAAGCATCTGAGAAATGAGGCCTTTTTTAGAGACTAGTAAAAAAATTCATCATTATGATTACTGTGTTTTACCCACCATCCTCTTGTTCTCCATTTATTCTAGTGTCTCTACTTTTCTCCTGACCATCCTCAAAAGTATTTTGCTTCTGACAACTGCCTTTCCCAATTTGCTCTCTCTTCTATGAGGCCCCCCACTCTCTTTTTATTCCCTTCTTCTTTCCTGTAGTGTAAGATAGATTTATATACCCAATTAAATGTATATATGCTTCCTTCTTTGAGTCAATTCCAATAAAAGTAAGGTTCAAGTGCTGTCTTCCCCACTGCTCCCATCTTCCTCTCTACTGTAAAAGTTTTTGTGCCTATTTTATGTGAGATAATTCATCCCATTGTACCTCTCCCATCCCTCTTCTCCCAATACATTCTTCTTTATAATCCCTTAATTTTATTTTTTAGATATTATCCCTCATCTTCAACTCACACACCTGCTCTCTGTCTATGTATACTCCTTCTGACTGCTGTAAAAATAAGATGCTGGGAGACCCTGTTGGGTAAAAATCTGCTTTTATTGTGACAGAAAAAACAAGGGCCAGAGATCTGCAGGTTTTTTTTTCCCAGTTCAAACCTGAGACTCTGACCATTGGCCTTGACAAATTTTTAAAGGCCAACTGAGGAACTTACAGAGTAGGGGTGATGGCTTTTAGGTGATGGACAGATCCCAACACTTTGACCTGGGCTTATTTACTAGTCATTCTGACATAGTGCATTCCAACCCCCATGAGCGCTCTAAGGGCCCTTGGCCTCCAAGGCTCCAGCCCTCTGGGGCTCCCATCCTCTATGACCTTTGGGTGACCTTCTTCCTATAGTCTCTTACATGAATTAGTTTAATATAAAATACATTATAAAATAGATTCACATACCTCACATTAACAGAGTAACTCACTTATGATTAATATGATATTATATTAATATGGTAATATAATAACAAGCTTAAAATTATTGTGGCAATGCACATTTTTGAAATTATAACTCAGATATTATCCTGGGACTACATTCTTAATCTGGTTACCTAGTAATGATAAAGATCTTGGGAATTATAAGAACCATCTTCCCACCCAGGGATATAGATAGTTTAACCTTATTGAATCTCTTATGATTTCTCTTTTCTATTTCCCTTTTAATGCATCATTGAGTCTTATATTTGATAGTCAAATTTTCTATTCAGCTCTGGTATTTTCAACAAGACTGCTTTATAGTCTTCTGTGTCATTGAATATCTATTTTTTCCCATAAAGAATTATACTGGTTTGCTGGGTAGGTGATTCTTTGTTATAGTCCTAGCTCCTTTGACATCCCGAATAACATATTCTAGGCCCACCCATCATTTAATGTAAAAGCAGCTAAGTTTTATGTTATCCTGATTGTGCCTTCACAATATTTGAATTGTTTCTTTTGTGTTGATTATAACATTTTTCTCTTTAACCTGGGAGTTTGGGAATTTGGCTATAATGTTCCTGGGAATTTGCATTTTAGGATCTTGATTAGTTGATTCTTTCTATTTTTATTTTACCCTCTTATTCTAGAATATCAGGGTAGTTTTCCTTGATAATTTCTTGAAAAATAATATCTAAGCTTTTTTATCATAGCTTTCAGATAGTCCAATAATTGTTAAAGTATCTCTCCTAGATCTATTTTTACATGTCAGTTGTTTTTCCAATGAGATATTTCATATTTTCTTCTTTTTTTTCTTCTTTTGACTTTGTTTTATTGTTTCTTGACGTCTCATGGAATCATTAGCTTTCATTTGCCCAATTCTAATTTTTAAGTAAATACTTTCTTCAATGAGCTTTTGTACCACCTTTTCAATTTAGTCAATTCTACTTTATAAGAAATTCTTTTTCTAACTGAACTCTTTTATATCTTTTTCCACGTGGCAAATTTTGCCTTTTAAAGAATTCTCTTCAGCTAATATTTTTTTATATATTTTATATGTTTTTCTATTTGGCAAATGAAAGCTAATTTTATGCTTTTTATGGAATCATTCTCTTCAACAGATTTTTGTTCTTCTTTTATGAATTGGACAATTCTGTTTTTTAAGTTATTATTTTCTTTGGTACTTTTTTATGACTCCTTTATTACACTATTGACTCTTTCTTCATGATTTTCCTACATTGCTCTCATTTACTTTCTAAATTTATCTTTCTTCTTTCATTTTTGCTTTTTTAAAGTCTTTTATGAGATCCTCCCTTAAATATTTTGGGACTTGAGACCAATTCCTAATTTTTCCTGGAGGCACTGGATACAAAAGTTGACTTTTTTGTCTTCTAACTTTGTATTTTGGTCTCCCCGTCACCAAAACTCAAAAGATCAAGTCAAGTGACTGAAAAGAACTGTTGTATAATTACTAATTCCTTATTCCTCCCTCCCCTCCCCCATAAATCACTGCACTGTTATCACTTTATGAACTGGTTATTTAAAAAATTACAGGTGTCTCTGTTCTAATTATGGGTGTAGGATTGTTGTATTGCTCAAACACAGATCCAAGTCATAGTCTTTCTTGTCTATCCTGGACCTGTTCCCAAAGTAATCTGTTCCCCTTTGACTGCAATTTCTGATGTGTGCTAATGCTGCTCCTTGCCCAAGGACCTGGGACTGGAACTCAAATCTGCCTATGTACAATACAAGAAAGTCCTGCACCCAGAGCCATAAACAACTCATATAATCTCTTTTTATTGTTGTTTTATTAAATAACCAGCTTATAATAGAATCTCCTAATCAGTTGTTTGACTCCCTTATCACCTGTGGCTGAGAATTCTAGAAACCATGCTGCTGATTCAGCTGCCCCAAAACCTGCAGTGGTTTGCTGAAGTGAGGCATGAATTAGCTTTCTGCTCTGTGCTCTGCAACAGACCTTTCTTGTTAAACTTATAAGTTGCCAGAGAAATATTATTTCTCAAAGTTTCCATTCAACTAAGGACAGATTTTAATGTGTTTCCACAGTTACTTATACCTCTACATTGGGTACTAATACAATCAAGAAGACATTGTAGTTGAAATGTAGGGAAGAAAGAAGCTGTTTCTGATTGCATTAATGAAGGCACTAGGCTTTTGACACTTTAAGGCCATCAGTATGCAGAATATAGAAATAGCTATAGCCTGATCCCTTAGATAAGTAGTAGATTAGCTTACTAAAGCATGATTATTTGAGCGACGTGATTTTGAAGGTGGAAAAAACTGATTTGTGGCTTTATGGCAGAGTTGTGGAAATATAAAAAGTGTGGTTACCCAGGTGATTTTGTGTTTGATTTTCATGGTCTTCCTTGTTTTGTATACATTTCATTACATAGAAAGTTGCTTAAGCTTTAGATGCAAAATACACCAAAGGGCCAAGTGGTAATGGCTCTCTTTCAAGGTCAGTATCAACATCCCTGGGAATAACTTCTAAATCTTTCTCTATTTTTTGAGAAGCTAGAAACCAGTTGCCATGAGACTTTGAATTAGAAGGAAGAAAGGAGTTATCATTTTGATTTCCCCAACTGGAATAAAAATCAAAGTTGTTCTGGAGCTGGGTCCAATCAACTTGTAAGAGTTTATTCTTAAATATTCAAGTGGAGCATTTACAACTTAGAAACCAGCAAGGGCTACGAATCAAAGCTTGATTTATTGTTTTATTAATTATTGTTGTTATTTAGTTGGTTTTGTCATGTCTGACTCTTTGTTACCCCATTGGGATTTTCTTAGCAAAGATATTGAATGGATTTGACATTTCCTCCTCCAGCTCATTTTACAGATGAAGAAATTGAGGCAAATAGGGTTAAGTGATTTCCACAAGGTTGCTTGCATGGCTATTAAGTGCTTGGGGGCACATTTGAATTCAGGAAAATGGGCCCTCTTCTCTACAGACTTGGCACTCTATCCACTGCACCACCTGAGAGACTACAGCTACATTATATAGCTGACATTCAGGTAGTCCAAATATTACATTTTTGAACTAGGACTAGAACTGGGTCCAAACTGTCAAAATTACTTAAACCTTTTATCATCTTTTCAGATTTTCTGTTCTGTAACTGCACAGTTTTTCTTTAAGCATTAGTACAATTTCTAACTTTTCTTTTTCTTCTCAATTTTATTTTCAGAAGCTTTCTGAATAATACCTGACATTTTTCTTTGCTAAAGAAATTTTTGTAGTTCAGCCATTTTTCAGTTGTGTTTGATTATTCATGAACCCGTTTGGTGTTTTCATGGCAGAGATGCTGGAGTAGCTTGCCATTTCCTTCTCTAGCTCATTTTACAGATAAGGAAACTGAGTCAATAAAGAATCAAGTTACTTACCCAGAGTCACAAAGATTATGTGTCTGAAGCCATATTTGAATTCACAGAGTTGTCTTCCTGATTCTGTCCACTATACTAGTATTATCTAAACTTTAAAGAGGGATAGAGAAAATGTTAATAATGCAGATTAAACTTCAAAATTTCATATATACATTTACTGCAGAGTTCATTGTTAAACATTACCAGTATACCATCAGATAAAAGCCTTCTGTTTTTCCCACTACATCAGTGCCCAATTTGTCAACACTAAAATTTAAACTTGGTAAAAAGAAACTATCAATATAGCTGTTAACTTGATAATTTCAATCATCTTTCTCACTCTCAAGCTCCATTTCAAATATGTACTATTTAGCTTTAAACAGTCTTTTCTCAATTTCTTCAGAAAATCGAAGGGATGGTAAATTAAGAGAACACAGATTTGCCACTATTTGTTGTGTCATTTTGTACTGATTAATCACCTTTCTCTGTTAAATATAAAAAAGAACTCAAGGTTAATAAAGAATACAAAAGACTAGGACCCAGATGCTCCAATTAATCTGTACTTATACCAATCTTCAACTCTTCTAAATGAAACATCAAATGAAAGTTGAGAAAAACATTCAAATGAACAGTGCAACACTCAACACAGAGGAAGTAGTTGGGGTTCTTACATTTTTCCAGGTTAAAGACTTGGGCCTTTGGTAGATTTTATTAACATAAAGATCAATTGACTTTTTTGTGGTCAAATTGAACTACTCTGTCCTCCCACTTTACACTAAGTCTAAGCATAATTCCATATTGGAGGTATAAGGAAAAATTACATTCTCCTTCTTAATGATTTCATCCTAAAATAACAGGTAGTTTGCAACATCTAGTCTAATGATCAATGCTAAATAAAGACAAAGTAGATTTTATTTTCTGATGACTTCATCTTTCTAAGGTTTTGTGCTGATGGCAAAGTAAAGATAGAACAGTGTCAAAACAGCTGAAAACTAGATAAGCTATAAATAATAAGCCACTAAAAGGGTTTTTATCTTTAAAACATTAGATGAGAAAGAAATATTCTTCAAAATTAAAAAATAGAAATTCCAGTGACTCTACCTATTCTTACCTGAATAACAGGAAATGTGGGAAATGGCTCACCACTGAACAGCACAGATATTGCAAGAAAGGTTTAACGTAACCAATAATGCAATCTTCAGTCTTCTTAATATTAAATGTCCTTCAGAACTCAATATTCAAAATACACTCTATTTTATTTTCTCTGAATCTAAGGCAGAGTTTGAGAAAATAGGCATATTTTTCCATCTGGTTACAATTCAGTATTAGTATTCAAAAATCTTTTCTTCCTGGAATAATTAAAATAAAATTCTTTGTTCTTAGCCTGAATTCCAGAGGAGTCTAAAAATGCACATTTTTGTTTCTAAAGTAAAAACTCTAGGGAATAAAGCTTGATATTTGCACTCATGGAAACAAAATGAATTTTGTCAATCTCTGCTATATCCTGATTCACCACCTAACCTTAGAGTATACAAACTAAAATCTCAGATTTCTGATAGGAAAATGAAACAAAGAGGCTCCCAGATCCATCAATTGAGTATTTATTAGTCACCTACTATATGCCATGCCCGATATTAAGTGCTAGGAATATTAGCATAACAAATGAAATAACTTTACTCATAAGGAAATTACTAATTGGGAGGAAAGAAATATATATAAAATATATAGGGCACAAATATAAGGCAAATAAATACAAATATATGCAAAATGGTTAAATACAAGTTAGTTCTAGAAACAAGCCATTAGCAATTTGGGACATCAAACAAAGGTTCATACTGACCTTGATATATGAGCTGCATTTTTTAAAAAAGATAGAGATTCTTGGGGGCAAAGATAAGAGAAAGTACATTACAGAAATTGAGGACACCCATTAGAAAGGTGTGAAAGTAGGAAATAGAATTTTATTTGTGAGAAACAAAGGGAAGGCCATTTGGGCTGGATGACACAATAGGTGAGGGGATAATTTCTAATGAGTCTGAAAAGATATGTTGGGGTCATACTGTGAAAGGATTTTAAAATTATCCTTTATTTAGGCAATAGAAAGCCATTGGTCTCAATATGATCAGTGTTTGAAGAGAACTACTTTGGCAGCAATATGTAGGATGGAATGGAGTAGAGAAAGACTTAAGCAGGGAAACCAATGGGATAGAGAGCCAGGCTGCAAGTTGGGAGATCTTATGTTCAAATCTAGCTGTGTGACCCTGAGCAAATCACTTAACTCCAGTTGCCTAGCCCTTACTGTTCTTCTGCCTTGGAAACAATACACAGCATTGATTCTAAGACAGAATGTAGGGGGTTTTTTATGTGACTTTGGAGTCCTTCTCTCATTACTGTGTTCTTTTGAAGGGCCCAGACCAGCCATCCCTTATTCACTGATTGACCTAAATATTTGAAAACACTCAATTTTATTCATTTTTACAATTGGTTTAGGTTTGTAAAATAAATTTTTTCTGTCCTTAAATAGTTTTAAAAGGGCACTAAGCATATGTATACAGGGTGACACAAAAACATTATCGTAAGCTTAAAACTGCATTGTGACTTTTGGAATACACTGAATGATGAGTATCCTTTTCTAAATGACTCCCTCAAATGACACTGTCACCAAAAGCCAAAGAAATGACTTCTCTTAGAATCCTATGGGAAAGAGAAAATGGCTATTTCTATTCCTATAGTTTCTGAGACCACGCTAATGTGATTTTATTTTCATTATGAAAGCCTAAATAAATTAAATTAACTCTCATCCAAAGACATTTCCTCAAATTGCATGACAAGGGTAATATTCTCTCCAAAAAACGTGTAGAATACTCTCCTACAAATAAATTAAGAATCCATAAGAAAAGTATTCTCAAACTTAGAGCACAATATTAATGACACAAAAATGTGTGCCACACATGTAGCAAAGAGTATCTCCCAACTACTAAAATATAGAGAAGGGAGAAGTGTGCAAAGTGCAGAAGCTTGCTTTTGCAATCCAGGTTGGCTCATGCAGCTCATGAACAGAACACAAGGATAAAGTTCCAAAGAATGTTAGGGATTTTTTTTTATAAGAAGGACAAGTATACTGGAAGGGTCTCTTTGGTTCCTGTCTTTCTGGAGCTGAGAGAGAAATCGCTTCCTGTCAGAGGGGACTAACTGACTTTCTGTGGGAAACTGTTGAACCCTGCCACTAAAGTTCCTCCAACTCAGTTGTTCTGCAAGAAAGATTTTATTCACCGGATTGCATCTGTTGTTGCCTCCTGTTTTCTTTATTCCAATTTCAAATTTATAACTGAATTATTGAGAAGAAGCCAACCTGAGAATTGTTATCAAGATAAACATTCAGTCTCTGGGATGGAGGCCCTGAGGGTAACTTTACCATTCTGTCACCACCCTATCAAAGCATCTTGAACTGTATTTCTCTACCAAACTTTTGGAAAAGTCATAGACAGGAAAGCTAGATAGGAATAGTGGGGTTCATAGATAGAGATAGGCAGCTTGAAGAACAGAAGGCAATTTCTTTTTTTTTAAATAAACTTTATTTTATTTGGTCATTTCCAAACATTATTCATTGGAAACAAAAATCATTATCTTTTCCTCCCCCCCCCCCACCACCTCTCCCATAGCCGATGCATGATTCCACTGGATATCACATGTGTTCTTGACTCAAACCCATTTCCGTGTTGTTGGTATTTGCATTGGAGTATTCATTTAGAGTCTCTCCTCAGGCATATCCCCTCCACCCCTGTAGTCAAGCAGTTGCTTTTCCTCGGTGTTTTTACTCCTACAGTTTATCCTCTGCTTGTGGATACTTTTTTTTAGATCCCTGCAGATTGTTGAGGGACATTGCATTGTCCCTAATGAAGAAGTCTTTTACCTTCAATTGTACCACAGTGTATCAATCTCTGTATACAATGTTTTCCTGGTTCTGCTCCTTTCTCTCTGCATCACTTCCTGGAGGTTGTTCCAGACTCCATGGAATTCCTCTACTTTATTATTGCTTTTAGTACAATAGTATTCCATCACCAACATATACCACAATTTGTTCAGCCATTCCCCAATTGAAGGGCATCCCCTCATTTTCCAATTTTTGGCCACCACAAAGAGTGCAGCTATGAATATTCTTGTACAGGTCTTTTTCCTTATTATCTCTTTGGGGTACAAACCCAGCAGTGCTATGGCTGGATCAAAGGGTAGACAGCCTTTATTGCCCTTTGGGTATAGCAGAAGGGAATTTCATGAGAGATTCATAGTATTTTGGGGAGAAGATCTAGTGAATTATAGTTTAGGGAAATTTCCTTTGGCCCTCCTTCCCTTTCTTGTTTAAATCCTTTTAAAATAAACCCTTTTGTTATATTGAAAACAAGTCAAATTGCATTTATTTCAAAATCATGTCTGAGGTCTTCCAGTTTGGCCTACCGGCCTTACCCAGACAGAGACAATTGAGTTAACAACTTAACATCTTTATAAGTGAAACCACTCACTTTTTTCACAACTCCAAGTCCTCCAGAGCCTGGACATCCCTTTTTTCATAGCATCTTCTTTGGAGGTAATACTTCTAGTAGCGTTCATCACAATAGGTCATGATTCCTGAAGTGTCCCTTGCCACAGGCTACTACTTTCTGTATCCATCAGACCTCAGTGTCTCTCTCCATTCTCATTCCCAATGGATACTTCCTTTGCCATTAGACACTGCTTTTTCAGCTTCTACTTCACATACATCCTAGGACATTCAAAACACCTACATATTTTCACCTTGGCATGCTCATTCACTTAAAATCAGAAAGAAGAAAGTCAAAAGAATCTGTGTATTTTCAGTCACTGGGGAATGAGTGGGAAACAAGAAACTGTCCCCTTCCCACCCAATTCTCAAGATCTGCTCAATTCCCTCAAATAATGGAAGGCTGTAGTGTGATGGCAATCAAGCATTATTTAGGTCAAGAGATTAAGAGCTGATTTAAGATGGAGCTTCCTCAATCTTAGCAAGAATGTAGTCCAGGTAGGGAAAATCTAGGGATTCTCACCAACTACTAGCTTAATATTACTCAGCAGTGGCAAGGTAGTCAAACAAACTAATATGATCCTAATCTACACTAAGAGAAATCTAGTGTCTGGAGTCAAGGAAAGGACAGTCTTATTTTATTCTTCTCTGGTCAAACCATCTATGGAGCACTGCATTCAAGTCTATGACATATTTAGAAAGATATTGACAGCTACTTTGTACAGACAAAGTTAGCTAGATTAAGAGGTTCAAAAAAGCATGACAAAGAAGGATTAAAGAGAGAACATTTAACCTATTGAATAGGTTAACCTATTAGGGGGATAGTTATATTTATGTATTTTAAAGCCTGTCATATGGAAGTTTTATTTTGCTTGGGCATGGAATACAAAACTTGTAATATCCAATTCCTTTGGCATCTCGAACTCACAATGACCAAAATGTAATATATTATCTTTTTCCCAAAACCCACTCTCATTCTCAACTTTCCTATTACTGCTAAGAGAACCACAATCCTCTTAGTTACCCAGGCTCACAAACTCCATCCTCAACTCCTTACTCTCACTCACTCTACATATCCAATCTGTTATCAAGTCTTATTGCCTCTAATTTCATATCTCTCATATTTTTATCATCTCCACTCACAAAGCTGTTACCTTCATATAAGCCCTCATCACATCATACTACAATAGTCTTCTGACGGATTTCCTTGCCTCAAGTCTCTCTCCATTCCAATCAACAATCTATTCAACTGCCATGTTATTCCCCTATAAACTTCCATGGCTCTCCATCAATCAATAAGCATTTATTTAGTGCCAATTATGTGCCAGAACATTTTTTACAAATAGTATCTCATTTGATCCTCAAAACAACCCAGCAGATAGATGCTGTTTTTAGCTCTATTTACAATTGAGGAAACTGAGGCAAATAGAGGTTGAGAGACTTTCCCAGGTCTTTCTGGCTCTGAACCCAGTGTACTACCCATTGTTCCAGTAAGGCTTCTATTACCTCTAGGATTGAATATAAAGTTCCCTCTTTGGCACCTAAGCCCTTTCACATACTTGCCTCTTTTTACGTTCTAGTGCCTCTTCACCTTACTTACTTCCATTTATTCTATGATCCACTAGCACTGGCCTTCTTGTTGTGCCTTGGACACAGATGACAATCCAACTCTGGACTCTGTATCTTTATTCTGGCTTTCCCCATGCCTGAAATGCATTCCCTTCTCACTTCCACCATTCATTTTCCTTTTTTCCTTTATTTTTTTAATTTTCCAAACATTTTTATTCCTGTTTTTTGATAGCCCTTTATTGAGAAATTTTTGAAAATTTTTAAAATTCTCATTATATATTTACACAATCAAGCAAAATAAATACTCACATTTTCCATATGCCAAAAAATTTATGTCTTTTTATCAAACGAGGAGCAAAATATTTCATCTTTATTATTTTTACCTTTGGTTTATTATTGTTTTGAATAGAGATTCAAACACCCAAAATCATTTTTCTCTATAATGTTATCATTGTATCAGTTGCCTTGCTCTGCTTACTTTCCGTTATATTATCATATAAAGAATTTCTCAGTTTCCTCTGAAATAGTCAGTTTTATTATTTCTTATGGCAAAATAAAATTCTATTACATTCATATGAATATGGGTTAGGAAATATGAATATGCATTCATATTCATTTATTTATCCCTTCCTCAGTAAGAGGATGCCACTTTGGTTTCTAATTTCTGGCTATCATGAAAAGAGCTACTATAAATAGTTTTGGATTTTTTTTCATGTAGCTCCTCTTGCTTTTTCTTCTATTTCATTGGGGTATCCACCTAGTAGTGATATAGTTAGGTCAAAGGGAATACACAATTTGATAATTTTCTGGGCATAGCTCCAAATTACTATCCAGAATGATTGGAGCACTTATTTCACAGCTCCACCAACAGTGTATTTATGGATCTCTTTTCCATAGTCCCTCCAACATCTATGATTTTCAGATTTTCCTCCTTTATCATCTTTGCCAGTCTGATAAGTATGAGGTGGAAACTCAAAATTATGTTTTTTCTAATTACCAGTAATTTAGAGCATTTTAATGTGATTATTGATGGCTTGGATTTCTTCCATTAAAAACAACCTGTTCATATCTTAACCATTTATCCATTAGGCTCTGGCTTTAGTTTATATAAATTGAATCAGTTCCTTATCAATTTTATAAATGAGACCTTTATCAGAGAAACTTGTTGCAGAGATTTTCCCCCTATATATTTTTCTTCTACTTTTTTACTTCATTAGATATGTACTTTGTAAAAACTTTTAATTTTATATCATTAAAATTGCTCATTTTTATCTTATGTGAGACTCTATCACATACTTAGTCATGAACTCTTCCCCTATCTACAGAGCTGAAAGATAATTTCTTCCTTTCTCCTCTAATTTGTCTATAATGTTTTTTAATGTCATTTACCCATTTGTAGCTTTTCTTTAAAAAAAAAAAAAAGAGCAACTCTTATCTTCTGCCTAAGTATTGATTCTAATGCAGAAGTGTGATAAGACCTAGGCAATGGGAGTTAAGTAACTTGCACAGGTCACATAGCTAGGAATTCCCAGAGGTCAATTTGAACCGGGGACCTTCTGTGCCCAAGCCTAGCTCTATCCACTGGACTACCTGGATGGCCCCCACCCACACATTTATAAATTTTCTTGCTATATGGTATGAAATGTTGGTCTAAATCCAATTTCTGTCAGATTGTTGATTTTGTCAAATATGAATCCTTTCCCTAATTATTGTTGTCTTTGGATTTATCAAATACTCTGCTATTGTGGTTGTTTGCTTTTGCATGTCACATACTTCAAATGTTCACCTCTTACTTTTCCTGGCCTTTCTTTAAGCCTTCAATCAATTCACTGGACAAGTGGTACCTGAGAATTGTATAAAAATGGTGATGTGTTAAGATCTAAAGGAGTCCATTCCCCCCACAAACACTACAGTAAAGTTCTAAAAATGCACAAACTGGAATAATAATAAAGAAACCTGGAGAGAATAATTTATAAAGTCCTCCATTTCTCAAAATTTTACAAAAAATATTGTCAGAATTTTTATGAAGATATAGATACAAGTCGAGGTAAGTGGAAGGCAAAGTGACCAGATAGCCAATTTCATAGTAGATAGGGACACACCAGCAGATAATATAGGGCTGCCCCTGAGTATACTACCAGGAGTTGGAGTGGGGAAGAATAGATCTTTATTTAAGTAGGAGACTTTCAAGCACTTTTGATTTTAAAAAAAAGTTTTTAAAGACCAGAACTGAATAGATATTTTTACATTGAAAATCAGGAAACAGGTGAAACATAGAAAGGTAAATACATTTGAACAATTAGAAGAGATTTGTGATGCTAAATGAATTATTGCTACTAAAGAAATGTCCTCTCAGAATTCAAATGTCTTCAAAGAACATAAAATTAAATAAGAAAGACAAAGGGGCTAATGGTGATTTTGTTCTATTTTTTAAATCTTAGAAGGAAATAGGAATGATGGTGTGGAAGGCAGGAAGAAAAAAGGAAGAGAAAGAAACTATTTCACATAACAGGTATATGAAGCGATCATACAAACATCAAAGGAGGGGGTAAAGAAACCAGGCATTTAGTGAACCTTATTTTCATCTGAACTAGACAAATGAAAGTTGAACACATTCACCGCTAAATACACACATGTAAACATTCATATAAAAGTCATGTTATAGAAAAATATCCATCATAAGAAAATGGAAAGAGAGGAGAAAGAGATTTTTAAAAGTTGGAAGGGTAGGTAGGGAAGTAATTACAAATAAACCCAAATTGGAAGGTAGAGGATACAGGGAAAGGGGGGAGAAAGTAAAAGCCTGTGATCAAACACTGGGAAAGAGGAAGATAATAGAGTCAATATCATAGAAATAGATATATTTTCTAGATCAAAAATATTAGGCAAACCCTTTCTGTTTTAGCACCTCCTATGGAAAGAGTGGGCAGCAACAAGGAGAGGGGAAAAAAAAGGATTTACAATCATGATTTCAGAGAAGGCTACAATAAACATAATTTTTTTTAAAAATAGGGAAAACACATTATGCTTATGGACACCACAGATTAAAAAATTAATTTTAGTATTTAATATAGAGAAAAAGATGTGCCAAATAGTAATTCATCTAAATACTTGAAGAAAAGCTTAGTTGACCTGAAGCAAAAAATAGTAGTTATCATAGTGAGGGACCTCAATGTAGCCCTTTCAGAAAAATCTAATTTTTTAAAAAAAGAAAAAATTTTAAAGACTAAATAGTATGTTAGAAATATTAGAGATGATAAATCTTTGATGATTACTGCGTGGGAACAGAAAGGTATTTACACATTTCTCAGTCATGCATGTTATCTTTTAAAAAACTGACCATGTATCAGATCACTAAAACATTACCAATAGATGCAGAAAAGTAGAAATACTAAAAACCCTTTACCAAACCACAATTATATTCAATTAGGTGCCTTTGAAAAATAAATCTTAATTAGAAATTAAGTAATTTAATCCTAAGTAATTGATGGTTAAAAAATAGATTATAGAAACAAAAGAAATTTCCATCAAAAATGACAATGAGACAATTCCCAAACTTATATAGAAATAATAGCACTAAACACTTTTGTCAGCAAAAGAAAGAACAGATGAATAAATTGGGCATAGAACTAAAAAAAAATCTATCAAATCAACAAATCAAATAACTCCAACTAAACAACAAAGTAGAAATTCAGAAAACCAACAAAAAGATTTTAAAAATTTAGAGTCAAGGAAAAATCCATAAAATAAATACATAAAACTAGAATCCTTTTTAAGAAATGTATTAGTTTCTTTGATTAAAACAAATTATATAAAAAATGGAAAATTTCATAATAATTGAAGATGAACTAAAGGAAACCATAATATATTATACATTATATTGCCCAATTACATATCAAAAGCTGATACCATGGGTGAAGTGGATAAATACTCAAACATGCCCAGATTAACAAAATAAGAAATATATTCTAAAACTCAATAAAAGATGAATAAGATCAAAATGAATACAGAAAAAAGGGACCCCATTTATTTACAAATATACTCTTAACAAACATTCAAAGAACAATTAATTCTAACACTACATAAAGTGTCTGCAAAAACAGAAAAAGAAAGGATGGATCCTTTCAAAATCTATACAACATGAATATGATCTTAATAAATAAACCAGGAAGAGAACAAAAGAGGTAAAATTGTAGACTGATATGTCTAAGGAACATGAGATGCAAAAAACATTTTAAAATATTAACAAAGAGACTAGAACATTAAAAATAATTTTTAATTGTATGATAAATTAATAAGTATTGAAATGCCTTTTGACAAAACCCAAAACATTTCTGTACACACACACAAAAGAACATAAATCATACACATACAAACACATCTACATGTTATAAATAAATTGATTCAAATTCATAAAAAGACCCATTATTAATTTGATAAGAGTCAAAATCAAAGGGAAGTTTTCAAAGGAAGAGTCCCAAACTCAACAACCACCTGAAAAAAATACTCTAATTAATTTAAGAAATACAAATTAAAGCATCTTTGAGGTTCTATCTCACACTCATCAGGGTGGAAAAGATAACCAAACAAAAGGATGATGCCCTGTCTCCTAGAGGGAGGTGGGAAAGAACAAATGGATTTCAAGAGGAAGGGATGGCAAAGACTTAGAGGACCAAAAGAGTAACAGAAAAAATGTAGCTCAAATTCTACCTTCTGCAAGAGGCATTTCCAAATTCCCCCTTTTTACTAGGGCCTTCCCTTTTTGAATTACCTTCCATCTACTCTGTACATAGCTTATGTGAATAATTTACATATTCTCTCCACTATTAGTGTGTGAGTACCTTGAGGCAGGTAAAATGGTTTGGTATGGTTTTCTTTTCTTTATATTCTTGGTACTTAGCACCAGTATCTGGCAAATAGTAAACACTTCATAATTGATTTTTGGTTGATTGATTGAATTTTATTGGAGTTAAAGGGAAGTTGATCTAAACTTAAAATAAAAAAACTATAGTGAAAAAAACCATCGCCATTGGAGTCAGGAGAACTGAGTTCAAGTTCTAATTTCTAATATATAATTCACACAAGAGGGAGGAGAGGAATAAAAAGGAAGAGGAAATAATAAATCTAAAATATTGGAGGTGATATGGTGACCACCAGAACTTATGGAATGCTAGAAATACTAAGAAAACACAAGATGGTAATATATTGGCACTAAGATTCAGTGATGTATCATGAAAGCAAGTAGAAAGTGTACTTGATTCACAAAACCAGAATTTGAGTTATAGCTCTTTTGGAAAAGCAATTCACTTGAACGTCACTAGACTTCAGTTATATCCTCTGCAAAATGACTGGGCAACATATTCCTCCAATCAATGTGTAACATTAGGATATCAATTAAAATTTTAGGCACTAAAGACCTTGAAATTTGAGCAGCAAGAACTGTTCTTTTTAATAGAACAGAAAGGTCTTCTCCATTCACAAAGAGTCTTCACACCAGAAAAGTAATGTGGAAAAGGAAATATTTTCTCATCACCACCCATTTATAGAAAGTTGGAATGGAATAGCCAAATGAGAATGCATCAATTGGGAATAAAAAGTTTCCATATGAAAAGCATTAGAAATAGCAACCACGCCTGCTTTGGGAGTACAATATGAAGCTATTGAATGATACTACCTTGTTTTTAAGCTTTTGGGGTTGTAGTCTGTAAATGCTGCAGAGTAATGAATGGCATTCTGAAATATGGAATACAGAAATGGTTGGTCATAAAATAATAATCAAAAAATAAATTGAATAAAATAAAGCAATAAGGATATAACTAGAGTTAATAACTAGAGCTAATGTCAGAGGTAGGTAGTATGACAGAGTCAAAGAGAGTTGCTGTTGTTGAGTTGTATTTAACTATCCATTATTCCAGTTGGAATTTTCTTGGCAAAGATGTTGGAGTGGTTTGCCATTTCTTTCTCAATTTCCAGATGAGGAAATTGAGGCAAGCAAAGTTAAGTAACTTGCCAAACAGCAAATAAGTATCTGAGACCAGATTTGAGCTCATGAAGATGAACTCCTGACTCCAGGTCCAGACCTTTATCCACTGTGCCACCTAATTGCCCCACAAAAGGAGGTCTAGACCTAAAATTAGGAGAGACTTAACTAGCTATAAGACCATGGATGATTCTCTCAATCCTTCAGATCCTTGTTTCTTATCTGTAAAATCAGGATAGTAATGCTTACAAGCTCCATCTCAAAGGTATATGGGGTTGGGGGAAGGATTATTATGTAAGACCTGAACTACAATCAGAATGGGAATTATTATTGATTTTACTCAATTCAGATAAATGGTATTTTTAACCAATGAAATTTTAGGAATATCAGGAGCACAATATGAAGAAAAGATAAAAATTTAATTGGAAAATAAATTATGGCCAAAAATCTTATTTTAAATGACTTAAAGTCTAAGCAAAATTAACACTAAGAGGCAACACAACTATTGTCAGAGGTAGTAATCACTGTAAGGACCATAGTGCCAACTTTCAACACCATGTCCTTTTTTAGGGAATAATTGACAGTTTCAGGATAATGTTTTTTTCTTATGGGCACTGTAAAGATTATTTATTGGGTAGAGACTTTTATTAAAAACCAAATATCAAATTTTAAAGCATATTCAATAAGACATTTTTATTTTTGAATAAATTATTGTGAATTTTTGAATTTTGAATTGAATAATTTCCTTCAATTAGTCCTATTTACAAAATGGACATAATTAATCTAACCTTCCATTCTCCCCCATCCAAATATAATTTATCTTTTTGTTCCAATATATTTATAACTGATGACATTTTTCAGTATCATACAACAAAATGAATTTATGACCATAAAATCGATGGCTGACCTTTGAAAAGAGATTCTATTTAAAAATGAGCCACTTCACACAGTTCATTTGGCCTTAGGTGCAGTATTATACCAGTAACATCAAACACTATCTCACAGGACTTAAGTACACATTTCCTTCAATGATTATTGCTGTCAGAGAGCTAAAAATGTCTAATATTATAGAAAGCTATGAGTACAAAGTGATGTCCAAGTATCAATTCCATTTCTAGCTCACTTTGCAGACATTATCTAATTTTAATCTAACAATCCTGTGAAATCAATAATGAAAATATTATTATTCCTATTCTTAAAGGTGAAAAAACTAATATTTAGAGAAGTTAAATGACATAGATTCATAAAATGTTAAAACTGCCAGGGACCTTCAAATAATCTAATTCAAAGCCTTCATTTTAAGTTTAAGGAAAGTAAACCTAAAAAATATAAACTGGCCTGCCCAGGCATAATAGATAGAGAATCAGGAAAGCCTAGATTCAAAATGCTGCCTCAGATATTTACTAGTTGTCTGAGTGAGTCAGCAAAATGGGAATAATAAATATACCAAGCTTATCAGGGAACATTAAAATTAGATAGTCTGAACAAATCATTTTGTAGATCTAAAAACATTACGTAAATATAAGTTATTACTAATGATAGAATCAGTGGATAGAATGCTGGGTGAGCCTGAAGTCAGAAAGGCCTGAGTTCAAATCTGGTCTAAGAGACTAGCTGTGTAACCCTGGGTAAGTCATTTAACCTCTCTTTGCCTTAATCCATTGAAGAAGGAAATGGAAAACTACTCCAAGGCTTATATCAAGAAAACCCCAAATGGAGTCATGAACAATTGAATGTTACTGAATGACTAAATGATGACTTCTGACTCCAACTTTGATGCTCCTTCTACCAGAATCCATATTAACTAGAGCAGCAGAAAGGCAATATGACTAAAGAATCATCAACTAAAAGTATATGCCTGTGATGGTGAACCTATGACAAGCATGTTAGCACTGACCCATGCAAACATTTTCCATGACATGCAGCTGCAGGTGGGCTCAGCAAACCTGGGGGCCTGGGAGCCACCTGTGGAGCCACACTCTTGCAGCCATGGCCATGACCATGCCCTGGCTGGGCCCTCTGTGCTGGCCATGGGGGGGCAAGAAAGTGGCAGGCAGTGCATGCCAGGTGCTGTGGGGGGGGAAGGAGAGGAGGAGCACGAGTGGGCAGGTAGGCTAGCAGGTGGTAGTCGCTGCTCTACCCTCCCTCTTGCCCCAACCAGTCAGCTGGGGAGGGACAGGGGAGAAGACTGAGTGGGTCTCCAGACCACATGCAATAGAGGAGTGCCTGAACCAATGACCAGACACTTTTAGCACCCTGAAAAATATAGCAATGACTTTACTCACAATTTTTCCCTCTACATACTTTTGTGAGACTTTATTCTCAGCATTAAATAATATCAAAACCAACAAAAGAAACAGATTGACAGATGAAGTTAGTAGCACTTTCTTAGGGTTGAAGTGTACAAAATACCAACTTTCAATTGAAGATTTAGCCAATGAAATTCAGCAACAAAAATGTCACTAATAGGCAAGTGTGTCAAAGAATTCCCCCTCCCCCTCACTAATCTTAGTTCATGGCACCCCCACACAAGTTAAATAATATCAAGACCAACAAAAGAAACCGACTGACAGATGAACAAAGAAGTCACTAAGCAGGTAAGTTAAATAATTAGTTTCTGGTTTATTAAATACAGTTATATATTACTATTATACATTTTTTCATTTAAACTATAAATATTGCAAAATTATGGGGTTTTTTTCTTAAAGTGACACACCACCCAAGTTTTGCTTGTTTTTTTGGCAAATTTTGACAAACCAATCTCAAAAGTTTGCCCATCACTGGTATATGCCCTAATGGTGGGCATTATTAATTGAATTTCCAGGCAACTAGGTAGCACATCAAACCTAAAGTCAGGAAAATATGAGTTCAAATCTGACCTCAGACATTTAATAGATAATTAGCCCTGGGCAAGTTACTTAACCTCTATTTGTGTCAATTTCTTCATTTAAAAAATGGGGATAATAATAACACCTACCTCCCAGGATTGTTGTAAGAATCAAATAAAATAAAATTTGGAAATGACAGAACCTGGCCTGTATTATAAACTATATAGATGCTGGCTATTATTATTGCTATTATTAGGGAATGACAATAATGAGATGCCATATTAAAATTTGTGGGATGCAGCCAAAACAGTATTTATAGAAATTTTATTTCTCCAAATGCTTATATCAATAAAATATAGGGGAAAGCAGATAAATGAATTGGGCATTTAACCAAAAAAAAACAACTTTTAAAAAAGCAGCAAAAGAACTAAAAGTCATTAATTAGAGTCCAAATTAGAAATCCTGAAAATCAAAGGAGAAATTAATAAAATTGGAAGTCAGAAAATAATTGATCAAATATTGTTTTTATTAGTTCCAATAATAATTATATAGAACATTAGATATAGTCATTTAAATTTTCTTGAGATATAACATATTCATTGAGAAATGTGACAAGTGAATAAGAAACTTTTCTGCAAATGATTTTCTACAACATATGGCATTTTCACAGCCTTGAATTTTACTAAAAGGTACTTAGAATACAAGATGCCCTCATTTTTTATAATTTGTTGAATATTAAAAGATCTGTAAAGTGAAGTCTTAAAGGCTATTCTCAAGCACTAACTTAGTCAAAGCTCTGCCAAATTCTTCACTGTTCTCCCCAATCTTTGGTCATCTCTTCTCCAGACTTGCCCACTACCATACCACATACCCTTCTCACCCTGCTCCCATTCTAGAACCATAAATCATGATTGTTTCAACTCATACTTGATTGGAGAGTGTCAATCTACTCTCCTGTGGTCTCAGACACCATCCCTGTAATTTTCCAAACCAAAGTGCCCCTTCCTAGCCATTATTCTCCTGCGTGTTAGAGACTCAGTTTTTGTGCTTGTGTCCCCTGTCATTAGCAAAGTACTTGGCATATAGTAAACATTTAATGCATGCTTTTTCATTCAGTCAACCAAGACTTCTCCATGCATATATGTTAAAATCATCTTTGATGGATAAAACAAAGTGAATTGAATTCAACAACTCTGGCTATTAACATCAGATGATTCATCAAACAACCAAACCATTCACTGCTGTCAAGAAGGATTCTGTGTTAAATGATCATATGGAAAAGACAACTCCTATAGATTATGATATCCTATAGGTATTCCTATTTATGTATTATACTGTGTTTATTGTATCACACCATAGAATATTACAAGGACCTCCCAAATGGATTTATGGCCATGTAAAAGAAATTAGCCTAACAATCCATATAGGGAAAACAGATTACCCCACTCTCTTTTGTCATCAATGTCCCCTAACATTCTGGCTCCTTTCCTTCAAATGAAAAACATATTTTTGTCTCTTCTATTCTTTAAAATATCTTTATTAGGTCCTACCACCTCTACTACCTATCATTCTATGTCTAGGCATTCACAAATTCCACACGTACAAAACTGAATTATCTTTCCCCAAAAACTCTTCCTTCTTCTGAACTTCCCTATTACTGTCCAAACTACTGTCATCTTCCCAGTTATCCAGGCTCATAACCTCCATATCATCTTTGATTCATAACTTTCACTTAGCTCCACATCCAATTTATTGTCAAATATTTTTCTACCTTTACAACTTCTCTCATATGTTTCCTCTTGACTCAAATAGCCATTTCCTAAGTTCATGCCTTATCATCTCTTGTCTTGACTATTAAATACATAGTTTTATAACTGTTTTCCCTGCTGCAAGTCTCTCCCCACTCTCCACTCCACTCAGTTTCTGAGGTTATTTTTATAAATCATAGATCTCTCCATGTCACTCTCTTACTCAATAGCTTCAGTGGCTTAATATTCCCTCCAGGATCAAATATAACCTCCTTTATTTGGCATTCAAAATCTAGTCCTTCCCTAACTTTCTACTCCTCTTCATATTACTCCTCTCAACATTCTCTATTATCCAGTTACACTGGCCTCTGTTATTCCACAAACACAACTCTCCAGCTGCCATCTCCATGTTTTTCTTCCCTATACTTGGAATATTCTACCCCCTAACCCTGACTCCCTTTAAGCATCAGCTAAATTCCATCTAATCCAGAAGGTCTTTTCCAGCCCCCTCCCACAACCAGTGTCTAGTGCCTTTTTCAGGTTTCCTCCTATCTCTGCATATTTCTTCCACATATCTAGATGATAACATAATGTCTGCCCCATAAGTTCCTTAAAGGCAAGAACTATGTTATGGTGGAGAAGAGCAGGGTTAGAATGCCATTTTATGGCCCTAAAGTTTTAGTATTTAATAACTGCTTGTTGACTAAATGTAAATGAAAAATTCTAAGGATTTTGATGGCTAGTCCATTGGTTAATCCATCAGCCCATATGTGGCACTGCAGGTGGACAATGACCTTGATACAAAGTTAAAAGAAAGAATGGGTTAGATTGTATTTGGGAAATTATAAAGGACTTCCATTGATTGATGATCCCAAGTTATTTCTTGTCACAAAAATCTTCTTTTCAATGTCAGTGCTCTCCCATTGATTTAAAAATCCTGAAATCACACAATCTCCAAAGAATTAAAAGAATGAATAGTTATTAAAAGTGCTACAGAAAGAAACATGGTAGATTAAGGAGACATCTTATTGCCAAGGGACAGCTAGATGGCACAGTGGATAGAGTGCAAGGCCTAGAGTAAGCAAGAATCATTTTCTTGGCCTCAGACACTTACTAGTTATATGATCCTGAGCAAGTTACCTAGCCTTGTTTCCTCACTTTACTCATCTGGAAAATCCTCAGCTGGAGAAGGAAATGGCAAACCACTCCAATATCTTTGCCAAGACAACTCCAAACAGGGTTATGAATAGTCAGATGTGACTGACACAAATGAGCAACAACAATCATATTGCCAACAATCACTTCTTTTTATTAGCCATTGCCTTGTTTGACTTCTATGAACCACCTTGTGGTTCTAGAGGGTTTTGGTGTATGAATTACAGGCCCAAAGAAGTTGGGCTAAGTAATGGGCTGAGCAGAGTGACAGGCTTTCTGAGTAATGCACTTTTGAATTTTAAGATCAATTTTGTCTCAGATAATTATTCTTGTTCTGAATTAATTGAACTTCCTAAAGACAATAAATGTCTTTATTTCAAGAGACCTCACTGTAATTGGTTGAACAGATTTCTGTATAAGCTATTCAGAGAAATGTTATCAATTTTCACAGAAAGTGTCCCACTTTGTCTAATCTTCTCATCACTCCTGGGTCAGAATCTTAGAGTTCGACATGAGTCACAGGGACTTTAGAACATAGTCCATAGAGAAACTCCTCTCCTATTTGCACTTGAGATTAACCCTTAGAATCTCTATATATCTAAGAAAATCTTAAACCTGATTGTTGAATCTACAAGTATTTATAGATACATGTATATATATATATATATTTACAAAATGTGCCAGGTACTAGACTAAAATTTTACAAATGTCTGTTGATCCTGATGACAACCCTGGAAGGTAAGCATTACTGTCCCCATTTTATAGTTGAGGAAACTGAAGCTAAGGTCACATGCATAGTAAGCATTCAAGGCTAAATCAACTCTGGCTTCAATGAATGCTCAAAAATATATTGACCTGGCAATTAGAAATTCCTCTCTGCCTCTGGTAATTGGCTATCATGAAGCGAATACAGAGGATGGGTATAAGTAACCAAAGAGGTCAGAAATGATTGCTTGATAGTGCCCTATGTAACCTATGTCTTTTCACCTAAACAAATTCCTCACAAATAAACAAAAAACTCAATCCTGACTGGCCAAGAATAACTCAGCAAATTCCCAACTTGAAAGAGTGCAGGTACTTAAGACACAAGCAAGTAGGAATCAAGAAGATTCCAGAAGAGACTCAGGATTTAGGGCCCATATAAAAGAGAAAGTTGGGAACACATCAGTCAAGACCATCCTTATGGTATAAGTACATGCTAGTTTATTTTGTGTGCATTTTAAACCTGCAGGTTGTTTAGACAAATGGAATTTCATACCTGTGATAATCTCAAATTACAATTCCTCATATGGGATCTAAGTGAAATTATTTACCTTAGAATTTTAAAAGTTGATTTCAAGGGGCAGCTGGGTAGCTCAGTTGACAGAAAGCCAGGCATAGGGATGGGAAGTCCTAGGTTCAAATTTGGCCTTAGACACTTCCCAGTTGTGTGATCCTGGGCAAGTCACTTGACCCCCATTGCCTAGCCCTTACCACTCTTCTGCCTTGGAATCATTACACTGTATTGATTCCAAGATGGAAGGTAAGGGTTAAAAAAAACAAAGCCTTGATCTAACTTCTTGGCCAAGAACCATAAAAATTCTCCAAATAAATTAAAAACTACAAATTGAGAATTTTTAAAAAATTGATTGTTCACCTCCAATAAATGTACAACTTTTAACCCTCTCAGATGATTAAAGCAAGCTTTGACTCCAAAGTAAAGAACAAATATAGGCAGCTCTCCAGGATACAAAGCAACTATGAAACCTGTCTCTATTCTTGTTTTTTTTTCTCCTTCTCAATCCAGAAGAAGCAGCAGAAAACAAAAGACACTTATGAGAAACTGGATCACTCTCCAACTCTAGCTGGCACCAATGAACAATAGCTGAGCAGAAGATCTTGACTCCTGAAATCAATTCTCTCTCCAACTAATTAGGAATCACTTAGCAGATATCTGTTGTCAACTTACTGCTTGTAGCTGCTACTACTTCCATACCTCAGATTTTTTCCAATCCCTGCCATGTCTTTACTCTTCACCACAGATGTGTATCATTCCCAACTTCCTATATCAGGTTGCAATCCCAAGGGTATAAGTACCATTGCTTAAATGAGTGGCTCCTCCTACACAGAGGTTTGTCTTCCACTAATAAAAGGAAACCACTTACCAAATTTCCCCTATAAAATCAATGGTCCTTTTAAAAATCATACCTCAGCCTCAAAATGTTTATATGATCTTGTGTTTTTAGTTTTACCCTCTTTTCACATTGAATGAAAATGCTCTAATAATCAGCAACTCTAACATCCTCCAGACAATTTTTTGTTCTTGAACTATACTGTTTTGTAATCATGAATGTCCAGTTTTTTAATAAATAAAAATCTTTCTCTACCCATTTAAACTATCAACATTTTATTGATTGTATTATTTCATGAAACCATCATCATTCATTTGTTCTCACTGCCAAGCATCCACCTATATATAACAAGGGTAAAGCAGGTTAGCTTAATGCAATAATACTCAGATGCAAATATTAGGCTTTCAGATTGCAGTTCCAAAATCTTAGCTTCACTTTTATTTGACTGTATGTTATCTCCTTTAGAATCGCAAACAGGTTTTGCTAACTTCTATAGGTATCAATAGAATTTCAGTATCATCAGGTCTACAAAAAAGGGCATCAGCATTTATATTAGTTGTGTGGTATGTACTGAATTCATAATTATCTGGTGCTGCTATTCCTCTTCAGTAATCAGTATTTAGTAAGTAGCCAAAATATACATAATGAGTTGCTCTCCATACTCATTTGAAATTCTGCTCATACAAAAAATTCCAGTTTGTTTATCAGATTCTGACTTTCCCCACTTATAATCCCCCTAACAGCCAGTGCCACAAGTTTTTCTTTTTAATGACAATCATTTTTAAAATATAAAACTGCTCCTAACCTAGCATCCTTGAATAATATAAAGGGTTTGTTTTGGTAAGCAAAGGCTCAAACTGGTAATTTTGTAAAGCAATTAACCAGATCCTTATAAAGGTTGTTCACATACTTCATCACAACAATCTCTAATGGTTTCCTGGGAAGAGAGAGGTTTAAAAAATTTTGATCATCACCATGTTTTTACTTGTTGTCAATTGAATAACTATGAGTTAAATGTTGAAAGATTTAGCAATGATAGCATAATTTTTCACAAACTTATAATAGAAAGGTCTTAATTTATGCAAAATCTTAGGATGCATACATCTGAAGAATGCTATCTTTTCTGGATCCTTTTAATTCTGGTCCTGGAGTTAAGAAGATCTGAGTTCAGATCCAGCCTCAGACACTTACTATCTATGTGACCCTAGGCAAGTAACAACTCTGTTTCAGTTTCCTTATCTGTCAAATGAGCTGAAGAAGGAAATAGCAAACCACTCCATTATCTTTGCCAAGAACACCACAAAAGAAGAACCAGATGCAACTGAAATAACTGAAAACATATTCCTTACTAAGTCATTATATGACACACATACTCAATGAAAGTCCTATGAAATTTGCACTTATCAGTGTCAGACCTGATCTCTCTTACCAGTCTACAGCTTTCACAAGCTTTTCTCCATATTGTCTTAACATTTCCCCACAATATTAAATACTTATAATATTGTGCAAAAACAAAAGTATCATCCACATAAGCCAACATTTCTCTATAGCTCATATCACTAATCACCTTTTCCATCAACTATGGAAAAGTGTTACATCCTCCAACAATGCTTTGAAGCATATACTCACAAAACTAAAATTTTGCTACACATTTGAATGATGTCTCCTCTTTATCTTCTCATATAAAGGGAATTTTAGAATCACCATGGTCTAATTCTAAAATGAAAAATTAATTATTGCCTAATAAATCACATAAAAAATCTTTAACTCTTGGGGTTATTATTCTACTTTATTAATAATAATAATAGATTATAAATCATTATTACTTATTAAGAAGTAATGAAATTCTACGTTAGTTCTTTTATTTCATATTTGATAATTCACACACATTCAAATCTTTCCAGTTAAGATAAAAAGTAAAGCATAAGACTGGTGAATTCTATTATAATGCCATTAATAGGTAGTTCATTTAGATAGCTTCTAAGATATTCCATTACAGATAAAGGAATTTTCTGTTATCCTTCATAATGTTCAAGAACAGGGGTTCTTTTTCTTAAATAAATTTTTGTTGTCTTTAATTTTTAAGTCACATAAATTTCTACTAGAAGTCCTTTACCTCTCTCTTCTAATCTTCATGGAATGGATGAGTCATCCCACAATAAAAATTTAAAAAGAAAAAAGACATAAGAGTTAGCAAAATTACTCAATAAATTTTTAAAATCTGAAAATATATGTAATATTTTGCCTCTACAAAGGATTGGCAGGGCCAACATGGGTTCCTACTCATATTTCATATTTATTCTTTGGGGCCATGTTGATTCTTTGTAATATTTTGGCATTCATTTTTTAATATTTTACAATTGATATTCTATTTATATAATTGCATTTCTTGTGTATATCATTTTTGGCTCCACTTCACTCTGAATCAGTTCATGCAAGTCTTTGTTCTGCATTCATCATATTCATTATTTCTTAAAGCACAACAATATTTATCACACTCGTACCACAATTTATTTAGCTAGTCTTCAGTCAATGGGATTTTTTCCAGTTCATTGCTAGAAATATTTTAGAACATATGTTTTCTTTTTTCAGTCTAGGACCTATAAAACATTATGCCAACTATATTTTAATATAATTGATTTCTTTTTAATCCTACCTATTTAATTTTATGCATTTAAAATATTAATCTGAGGAGGCAATCAGCTTCACCAGACTGCCAAAGAAATCCATGACAGAAATAAAGACTAGGAACCCCAATCCAGAATCTATGATTTGAATTGTATGGGTTCTTCTTTAGGCACATCCCAGTTTGCACTCTCCTTCTGAGAATGTTATTTTTTCTACTTGATTGATCTTCCTAATTCATCCTTTGCCTCCTTGGGTACCAAAAAGTCACCAAATTTTTGCATGTATCCTCAATTTGAAGGGATTAATAATATCAAATGACATTCTCTACTACCACTTGCTTCTAACTTCTTAAATGATTCAACATAAGCCCTATATAGGATGAAAATATTTACAATACTGAGCTCTAACTTGCTACTAAGAGTAAGTGGATAAAATTTTAAATGGACTGAAATTGTTCCCAATTAAAGGTGACATTTCAAAAGATGTTTTGTGGGAGGGCAGCTGGGTGGCTCAGTGGATTGAGACAGGCCTAGAGATGGGAGGTCCTAGGTTCAAATCTGACCTCAGACACTTCCCAGCTGTGTGACCCTGGGCAAGTCACTTGACCCCCATTGCCTAGCCCTTACCACTATTCTGCCTTGGAGCCAATACACAGTATTGACTCTAAGATGGAAGGTAAAGGTTTAAAAAAAATGTTTTGTGGGATCTGAACATACTAAAGCTAAAGTGTATACCAACAATTTCTTTAGTAAATTTCAAATACACTGTAATAAAACTTGTCATTTTTAATTTTAATTTAATTGATAATAATTCCTATTATTAAATCAGGGAAACTGAGTCATGTTTAGGGAAATAGTTCTTGAAAAAATGTTCTCAAATTGGGTGTACATCCCCTCAGAAATTGCCTATGAGCATGGCCAACTGTCTTGTCAGTATCGGCTTCTAGACCTAAGATGGACTCTGCCATCTCTGACAGATGGTCTATGTATGTGGCAGGATGTTGCCCTTTATCCTGCCTGATCTTGTCAAACTTGGCCCATGCATTTGGCTTGGAACAACATAATTTAAAGGCCTGCAGCAAATCCTCCCTGCACCTTTTCAGGTAAAACGTGCTAGTTGGATTGGCAAAGTCCATATCCCCTCTTTGTTCTACTGTTGGCCAGCTAGTCAAATTGCTGTCAGATCTAGTTTTCTCCAAAAATTGCCTCTATTCATGGGGGCTGAACAGTTCAGACAATAGGAATTCGACATCTTCGAAATCCGGATCAAAGATCCTGGATGCACATTTAAGCTCCTCCTGGGATTTGAAGGGATTGTCCACAAATTTTGGGAAATGGTGCTTAATGGACTCAAGTTCCTGGGTGGAGAATTGTCTATGGGTCTTCGAGTGTATCACACCAGCATTAACAGTTAGCTTAGTGACCTCTTTCAAAGGACAGATTTTCTCAGGGTCACAAACAGACTGGTTCTCATTTTCATTGCCACTTTCATTTTCCTGAGGTGCATTCTCTGTTTGTACATTGTCCTTGCCCATAACTAGATCTAGTCCTTTTTCCTTAATCAGTTGTTCAGACACAGCCTTAATCATGCCTTCTAAATTGGTGTCAATAGCCATAATCTTCTCAGCTTTAAGGGGAACCACTTGGGTTAGAGTCTGCAACACAGCCATAAAAATTACATATACTTGAGCCAGGACTTGCCAGAGAACCAGTTCGTGTTGAAGTGGCAACTGTAAAACAGACATTGTAATATTGCCTACATATTCCAGAGTATCCACTACCATAGGGGTTATCCTACTATATAGAATATGATATACCCAAAAGCAGGCAATGGCTGCAATGACCACCATGCCAAAAACCACTTGTTTGAACATTTTGAAGGATTGTGGGGTTCAAGTCAAACTAGAGGTGCCAAATGTATTAATAGGTAATTTGTGTTACTATTTGTTGTTGAACTAACTAACTGGAATGTACTCTGGCTTGACTGTGACTGGAGAACTGCTACTAGTTATGGTGATAGAAATACTTTCTTCAGAGATACAGAGAGATGCTGAGAGATATGGCTGCTAGAGAGATAGAGGGATACTGGTACAGATAGATACTGCCACAGGGATAGAGGGATGTTGCTACAGAGGAATGTTCTAGGGTTTGCCTATTGATCCCTATTTGAAGGCTAATGGATCAATCTATTTCCTAATCTCCTCCTACCCTCTTCCTCCCTCACTCCCTCCCTTAACCTCCTGCTTCTTGAAGCCCTTTGGCTTCCTCCCGCCCGCCCTGAGTGGACTATAAAATATTCTTGTTTTCTTTCTCAGGTAAAAGGTTTATTGGAAACAACAGGATGGGAAACTGAGGAAAGAGGGATGAGGGTTTCCCTAATCTATAATAAGAATTTGAGGGTTTGGGAAATCAGTCCAGTAACAACTGTGACCGAGGGACAGTCAAAGAGATGGATGGAGGACAACTGTGTAAAATCTTCTTTCTTCTTCACAAAGCCACCAAGGTCTCTCAGCCTAAATTCAGAAGCCCCCACTCAAGGGTCCTTCAGCCTGGGACAGAAACTAAATAAGATCAATTCAGCTTCTTCCCCCTCAGTCAGCCACCAAGAAAAGTCTCTCCTTCAGCCTGGTTTTCCTCCAACTCTTGGTCAGTCAAATCTCAGAGACAGACAGACAAACAGACAGACAGACAGACAGACAGACAGACAGAAAACAGAGGTTTCTCCATTCCTCCTTTGGTCAGAGCACCCAAAGCCAAAGCAGCCCTAGAAGGGTCCTTCAGTCATGGACAGAAGCTAACAGGGATCAGTTCTCAGCTTCTTCCCCCTTCAGTCACGCTCAACTGGCTTTCCTCCTGGGAACATTCCTTTTAGAACTTTCTTCTTGAATGACAGATAGGTCCCCAGCTTTGTTTCTTGCACCTTGGCAAAACCTCTCTCTCTTCAAGTCTCTACCACAGTAGGGATAATCTTTGTTACTCTATACATTTAGTTCTAACCTTTTCATGAGGCATAATGGACTTTCCCCTATATGTCATTCACAAAAAGACTGGGACACAATTACTTGAAACCCACTGTCTAAAATAGAATACATTTTACCTTTCCAGTTATCACTGTCACGTGCACATGAGAACCTATGAGTTCAGATAGAATGGCCTCATATATACAGGCAAACTTCATTCCTTGACAGCATTTATTTTTGTTGGAATAATGTTTTAATTCACCTTTTCACATATTAAAACTTCACTTATGTTGTCACTCCTAGAATAGGAGGCAAAATACATCCAAAATAATTTATTATTGGACATAGAAGATAAGTTGATCACTTCCTTCTCTCCATGATCTGTCTGGTGTTTGGAATGATTAGTACTTTATTATTTAAAGTTTCCTATATCTTTAAGATCATAAATTATACATATTATGGCTTGAGATGTTTAACTTATCATTTCAAATTAAGTTGAAAGAAATTTTGAAAGAAAAAACAGGAACACATTTATTAGTTTCTGTAGAGATGTATGAGAAAACAGAAAAACTTTTTTGGATTTTTACCTAAAAACATAATTTATAACAATTAAAAAACTGAACTAGTCAGCAGATGAATATGCTATATTATAAAACATACATGGATTATAAAAATAACACATATTTAAATATAGGCCTGTTTGAATCATTCCTCTCAGGAAAAAGAAGCTTGGATTATAGGATCCTTCCTCTTCCTACTACATAGTCACTTCTTACAGTTTTGAAAAGTTATTTCATTTTAGATAGTCCACCAAACTATGTATAATAAGGTTCACTGTGGCCTTACTTTAACAAACCTATATTGCAATGAGTTTAATTTCGCTATGATAGACTTTGCTCTTTAGAAATATTCAAGGCAAAATTTCAAATGTTATAACCATTGTTATATTATTGCCTTAATTCCTGAGATCAATATTTATGGATTAAAACATTAGATAAGACTATTCACTTCCTTTTAGCACAGAACTAGTTATCAAATTCAAATGGCTACTCTATAATTGAAAATCTGAACTAAAAAAAGAACTACATTTCCCAGGAGCTCACTGACTTCCTGTCATTATGTACTTCCTATACACTGGGTATAAATTCAGTGGGCAGTCCTCCTTGGCCTCTTTGGCTTCCTGGCAAGGATGGTGGTGGTGAATGCAGGGGTTTTGAACAGGCTGATTAGCCATGGGCAAATGATTTCAATTATACACTACCGTCTATTTCAATACAGAAAAATCCAACAAGAATATGTGAGTAATGAAACTATAAGACTCCTTTTTCATAGGGCAAACAGTAGTAGAACCTACAGTGTCTGTATTTTTTAAGTTTTTGTTGTTGTTTATCATTATTCAGTGAATTCTTGACAGTGATGAAACCAGTTTACATCCATTGTCACTATATCTGGTCATGTTAGAGTAAAACAACATTGTGCACTAATAAAGCACATATACTTCTAACAAGTAATGCAACCTGAGGCAGACAGGTAGCTCAGTGGATAAAGATCCAGACCTGGAGATAAAGGTCCTGGATAAAGGGTCCTATGGCTTCAGAGACTTCCTAGCTACGTGACCCTAGGCAAGTCACTTAGCTACAATTGCCTAATTCCCACTGCTCTTCTGTCTTGGAATTGATATTTATTATTGATTCTAAGACAGAAGGAAAGTGTTTTAAAAAAAAAAAGAATTGCAACCTGGCCAGTCTAAGAATATCCATGAACTCATAAAGAATATTGGGGAAATTTTTATTAAGATGTTGAAAGATTTTAGATATATGTATTTTTCTCACTTGGGACTATTGATTTTTCCATTGTATTGTGATACCTAAATTATTTATTGTACTACTATTTGTATAACAATGATCATTTCACAATGTTCCTCCTGTAGTAAGGGAAGAGATACATAGGATCTATGCTACAATTGATATAACAAGGAATATGAGGAATTGGAAGTAACTAACCTGATATTTCTTGAGGTGTGAATCAAACATATCATTAATTTGGCTTTAGACCTTTGGGGATATTTCAAATAACAAAGCATCCATTCCAAAGTCTTTCTGGAAAATCCAGCTATCCTCTTTTATGAAGAGAGTGAGAGAAGGGCAGTGAATCTTTGGATAACTAAATAATTAATAAATACTTAATATTTTAACTTACCCAAATTAGAAACTGATTGGCTTACTACAAAATACCTTGCTTGCCTCATCTGCTAGACACATAATGAGAAATAGGGCAAAACAACGAAACAGTAGTTGAATATTGAGTATGTTAATTTTCTAAATTACTGTTAGACATTGATGCCATGAATTAAAGCCTAGTAGATCACCCAGAAATTTGCTTAGAGAAAATCTCAAGCTGGTGTGAGTTTTAAAATTAATATTCAATAACTAAGTATTATATTTTTAAAGTTTTATTAATAATAACTAAAGAACTGCCTGAATTCAGCCCAGTTCACAGGTCCAAAAAGATAGAGAGGGAGGAGTTACAGTCACTTAAATATAATCACACAAAATGCGGGGACACAGGAAAAGAGAATTTTGGGAAATACTAAGGAACTTCTGGAGGATGAAGTCCAAAGGCTCAAAATCTCCATTTATACACTGGTATACCACACCAGTATTGACATTAAATATGAGGAAATTCAACCTTGATTCCATTGGTCCCACTTAAGAGAAATTCATATGACAACAGAATTCTCTGTGCCGATAAAACATTTTCTAAGAATAGAGAGGAAGATGGTAGAAAAAATATAGTCCTTTCAGTCTCAGAAATATTCAGCACAATGCTTTTCTAGTCAGGAGTACATTCATATTATTTCTTTAGAAAATCTCAATGGCATGATTTAATTTCTTATTAGTAATTATATAATTAATGTTTTGTTTATAAACCATTATGAATAGCATATTATACTCAATATTAGTGCAGGTGTTAGTAGCACTGAAGAATGGGGTATAAAAGTGTTTTAATCATCTTATATGATCTCAATGGATACAAAAGATGTCTTCAGAGTTATATTATCATGTGTTATGTTATGATTACAAAACAATTTCAGTTCTTTGAACTACTAATGCTAATACAGTAATAACTACACCGTCTTTAGAGTGTAAGCAGTGAAATTTAATGAGTGAGACAGCATTTCTTAGAATCATAAATTTAATTTTTGTTCTCACTTTGACTAAAATAAGTTTTCCTATTGATATAGCAGCAATCCATCTTACAAGGGAAAATACAAACACCGCTCTCTTCAGAGAGAGCTATATGACATCACTAATGTCTAAATCAGTTCCATGTGAATATGGCTCAGTGGGAAGATTACAGTGGCAGCCATGAAAATAGTGGCAAGACAATTCTAATATATTCCCCCACTGTTCTGCTTTCCCCACTACCACCACCAGTCAGGCAAAGGGCCTTGTTCTAAAAGCCCTTCAATAATGTAAATTTATGAGTTAAATATTGGCCAGTCCAAACAATTTTCTGACTTTTACCTAGGGTCACAACAAATCTGAGAAAAATATGTTTCCATTTGCCTTGTGAA
Source organism: Monodelphis domestica (assembly GCF_027887165.1). Lineage (NCBI taxonomy): Eukaryota > Metazoa > Chordata > Mammalia > Didelphimorphia > Didelphidae > Monodelphis > Monodelphis domestica. Next base: position 270,629,642 of record NC_077229.1, read on the forward strand.
GTGGAATCTACAACTTTCAGACCTATACCTGACAGAAATCTATACTCTTATAGCAATGCCCTCTTGGAGATAATCTCTCTGATCAGTAAATGGCATGACAAGTTTCAGTATTGCTGTGTATCCCCAAACTATCAATGATAGAAATACAGTTGGAATTTTTTTTAAGAATCACTCATTTACTGCAAATCAAAACAACTCTGAGGTATCACCTCACACCTAGCAGATTGGCTAACATGACAGCAAAGGAAAGTAATGAATGCTGGAGGGGATGTGGCAAAGTAGGGACATTAATTCATTGCTGGTGGAGTTGTGAACTGATCCAACCATTCTGGAGGGCAATTTGGAACTATGCCCAAAGGGCACTAAAAGACTGTCTGCCCTTTGATCCAGCCATAGCACTGCTGGGTTTGTACCCCAAAGAGATAATAAGGAAAAAGACTTGTACAAGAATATTCATAGCTGTGCTCTTTGTGCAAAAAATTGGAAAACGAGGAGATGCCCTTCAATTGGGGAATGGATGAACAAATTGTGGTATATGTTGGTGATGGAATACTATTGTGCTCAAAGGAATAATAAACTGGAGGAATTCCATGGGAACTGGAACAACCTCCAGGAAGTGATGCAGAGCGAGAGAACTAGAACCTGGAGAACATTGTACACAGAGACTGATACACTGTGGTACAATTGAATGTAATGGATTTCTCCATTAGTGGCGGTGTAATGTCCCTGAACAACTTGGAGGAACCTACGAGAAAAACCACTATCCACATTCAGAGGAAACACTGTGGGAGTAAAAACACCAAAGAAAAATAACTGCTTGAATACATGGGTCGAAGGGATATGGTTGGGGATGTAGACTCTAAATGAACATCATAGTGCAAACAACAAAATGGAAATAGGTTCTGATCAAGGACACAAGCCATACCCAATGAAATTGCATGGTGGCTGCAGGAAGAGTGGGTGGTGGAGGGGAGGGAGGGAAATAATGTGATTATTGTAACCAAGGAATAATGTTCTAAGTTGACTAAATAAACTTATTCAAATGGGAAAAAAAAGAATCACTCATTTACCAAAATTTTTCTATGTATCCAAATTTAAGTGATTTCATAAATGCAAGAGTATTAATATGCAGTGTAATTTACATTAAAAAAGAAACAATGGGGTGGGGGCAGCTGGGTAAATCAGTGGATTGAGAGCCAGGCCTAGAGACAGGAGGTCATGGGTTCAAATCTAGTCTCAGACACTTCCCAGCTGTGTGACCCTGGGCAAGTTACTTAAACCCCATTGCCTAGCCCTTACCACTCTTCTGCCTTGAAACCAATACACATTATTGATTCCAAGACAGAAGGTAAGGGTTTAAAAAACAACAACAATAGGTGAGCCTCAGTCCAACTCACAATCCATTAAGAATCTACTCTGAATCTAGGATGTCCACCTTTACCCTCCTCTGCCCAAAACCATATTTATATTTGCCATGAGCAAGGGGGGGGGGGGGGGTTCATTAAAGTAAAACAATTAGAAGACATTAGTTGCTTTAAATTACTGCCATGGACTCATGAGTTTTGTTCAGTCTTCTCATTTCCAACCCCAGACTTTCTTTCCACCATAGTGCCAAGAGAATTCTACCAGTTTAACCCAGTCACTGGACCTTAATAAAGACCTATCAATGAAAAAGCTAATTGGTCACAAAGGGAAAGGACCTATCCCAACAGTGGAAAAAAATTTGTTCCCACTATTGACTCCTGAAAACATGACCTACTTACCCAAAAGTTACTCCACTCCCTTGCCAGCCAGAAATCAGGAAGTGAGTCCTATAGTGCTATCAATGACCCTTGTCCTCTCATAGTTGATCATGCAGGACTGAGTGAGGACAGCAATGTAAGCTCAAAGAACTCCATAGGACAGAGGACCAATGCCACAAACTAGAAGTGGGAGGTCTATCATATATCGTTTACTCATGATTGGAAATACATTTGTTAAGGGGATTGACCATTGCTTGTTTTTTTTTTATGGAATTATAGGCAAAGGACATACTTATAATCCATTTTTTCTTTTGTTTTATTTTGTTAAGCAAATTTTCATTGAAGCATGAAGTTCTGTGGTACATATTTTGAAAATACATTTTAATTGATTAAAGTCCAAATCCATGAAGTGAGAAATTATTACACCAAACTTCCCCTATTCTGATCATATTAGATTCATTTAGATTAATATCCATTTGACAGCTTTAACTTTCCTATTAGAGGCTTATGTTTCCAGACTCATTAAATCTGTTCATTTTTCAACTAGTTAGAGAAGAATCTTATATATATATATATGTATATATATATATATATTTAATCAGATCTCAAGTCAGCAAATGCCATCATCAAATCTCTTGGGACACTGTTCAAGAACAAAATCCACTTGAATTATCGGTCCTCAAAAATATCAAGCACCAGAAAATATCAGGAGCCACATTATTTACACATTACAGGATCAAATTGACCCATTTGGTAGAATGTTCTTCAATGAAGCCTTTAGTCAACAACATGCTTAAAATAAAAGTCAAAGCAGTGTTCCAATTTTAAAAATTAGAAAAACTTTTAAAAAGTGTTTCATTTATAAGTATGGGAAAACAAGACATTACTGCCTCAAAAAAGAGTCAAAAACAATGTTGTGAGGACAAGAGGAAAATATCAAATTTAAATTAACTTCGTGAAAATGTCAGTTTTTTGCTAAAAACACCAACTCTTTAAAGCCTTCATCTACTGTTTTTGAACATGCCTTGTTTTTTATGAATAACATTTTCCTTCACTGTCTGAGCAGATAGCCTAGACAGTTCTCACTTTGTGCAGACATTCACTTGATGACATCAAATCTTAGTTGAAGAAATTACTATATTAATTAAGAGGAACAACAGATAAAGTTGCAACACTATCAAATATAACATAACAGTCTCATGTATCACAAAATAACAGGGCTTGTATTTTAAGCTTTTGTCATCTGAATAATAGTAAGTATGGACCCAAGAATGATCTATGGCCCAAAGAGGAAGACTTCTTTATTCCTGGAAACCTTTCCCACCTATTATGAAACTATGTTATGAAGTTTATGGAGTTATAAAACACCAATTGTTCTCCCTTTGGCTTACTTCCTGCATAAATAAAAACAAAAAAATGTAGCAAGTGTTTGCTATGTGTGAGTTGCTATACAAACTACTGGGGGCTCAAATAGAAAAGCAAAAGAGTTCCTATTATAAAAGAGTTCATATTTCCATGAAGGAGAAAACACATGAGGAAAATTGAAGCTACAAGTCAGATGAAAAGGTCCCATGGTCTTTAGGGGGAAGCAAAACTGATTATAATACTGTCTCTTTAATATAATTTCTGCTGATAAAATCCCATCAGTTTCTGATTTTGAACCATTTGAGAAGAATTTTGGTGGCAAGAATTTCCTTTCCTGAATCATTGGTAGCTGTGGCTGCTACATGCTCATAGGGTTTGCCTCCCCAGATGATGATTGTGGGCACTTGGTCAGATGCATTGCTATTTGGAGGTTCTCAGATTCAGGGTCTTGCACTTCTTCCATCAAGATCTGAGGGGAAATGCTGGTCACAATAGTGAAAGTAATTTGGTTTGGTTGGCATATGCTTCCTTCTCTCTCTCTCTCTCTCTCTCTCTCTCTCTCTCTCTCTCTCTCTCTCTCTCTCTCTCTCTCTCTCTCTCTCTCTCTCTCTCTCTCTCTCCCCCCTTCTTCCTTTCTCTCTTTCTCCCTTTCTCCTCTCTCTGTCTCTCCCTCTCTTTCTCCTTCTCTCTCTCTGTCTCTGTGTTGCTCTGTCTCTTTCAGTCTCTCTCCTTCTGTCTCTTTTTCTCTCTGTCTGTCTCTCTGTCTGTCCCTTTTTCTCTGTCTGTCTGTCTCTCTCTTCCCGTTGCTACTTCAGCTAGGCTGTCTTGCCTACAATGTGGTTGGAAGCAATCAGGGTAATTGGCCTTTCACAGGAACTGCTTGCCCCTTCATAAATATTGTAAGGGCTGCTCTGGAAGTGGGACCAAGGTTATAGGGTTGAGAAGGAAGGTGAAGAGTCCTCCTTCTCTCAATATTTATCTTCCTATGTATAGAAGTTTATTTGATGTTTCTACAATCTGGAAATTCAATTATTCAACTATTTCTAGAGCACCTACAATGAATAAAGTGTTGTGTGGAGCACTATGTGAAGTATAAAGAAAAATAAAATATTGTCTCTGAATAAATCAAAAGTGGTGTAGAACATGTAGTATAACCCCAATCTCCCCCACAGCTGTTCAAAAAAATGTAGAAAAATCAGCAGACCAAGACATGATACAGAAATGCAAGGAACTATCACAGTGAGTCATTTTTCTAGCCCATTTGAACATAAGGAGAAAGACAGTTCTGTGAGAATTGGGACAAGGTCAAACAAAGAAAATGTTTTTTAGCACCTGGAATGAACTGAGGCCTGTTGTTGAGGAAGCAATCCCTTAATGCAGCAGGGACAGGACTGATAATGTACAGAGAATAGAAATGGGAGCCAAATGACAACTTGGGACACCCATATCCTGTTACTGCACTCTAGTTCTTGTTTTTTAAAAAGATTAAATTTGTTAGTTGTGTATGTGGGATTTTTTAGGAGATCCTATGCTTAACTCTATTTGCCTTAATTTCCTCATTCATAAAATGATCTGGAGAAGGAAATGGCAAACGACTCCAGTATTTCTGCCAAGAAAATCCCAAATGGGGTCATGAAGAGTCAGACATGACTGAGGAATGACTGAAAATTAATCTATCCTAGGATACTGAGACAGAAATGAAATAGCCCTTGCCCTCTGAGACTTACATTCTGTCCAATTAATTCAATGTCATTTTTTTAATTCAGTTTGGTTGATCTTTTATCTGGTTTTCAAATTTTTTATTTTGGTGTTTCATTGGTTTCTCAAAATTGTCTGGTTCTCTAGTTTTTTTTTTCCTTTGCTTTAGGTTAGGGCAGGGAAGAAGAAGGAAGGAAAATGGAAGGATGAGGAAAAGAAGTTATGGGAGGGGAGGGGAGAAAAGGGAAGGAAGGCTAGGTGAAGGAAAGGGAATGTGTGTAATAAGGGGACCTACACATGAGTACCTACTACTGGTTACATTAGAGTAAAAAGTAACTATAGAATGATGCTATGTACTAGGAAAAGAGTAGAAACACAATGTAGTGCAGACATTTTGTTCCACAGAGTGGTGTTTCACACGTAGCTCCTTCCCCCATCTAAGGTCTACAACTGAGGCAGGAAGTACAGGGAGCTCTAATCAAGGGGAAGCCTATGGTTTAGTTGCTTTGAACCTATAGAGCTAACTAATAGCTAACTAATGGGGACTATAACCAGAAACATTACTGGATCTCTAACCAGGGATGACCCTCTAGGTATGTCACTTAAACCTAAACCAGGGTACAAAGTTTATGAAGCTAACACCAGATCAAACAGCAATTGGATTCTGTCCTATGTCACGCCACTTTAGGTCAGTTGGTCAACAAGCATTCCCTAAGCACTTACTATGTGCTAAGCACTGTGTAAATTCTGGGGGTGTGAGAAAAACAGAGAAAGAAAACCCCCTCTTTCAAAGGCTTACATTCTAATGAGAAAAAATAGCATATAAAAGATATCTTTTTTAAAAAGTGGGGTGGGGAGAAGAGAGAAGTGAATTTGAGAAGCATGATGGAGAAGTGCAGAGGAGAGCAGCCTAGTAAGACATGAAACAATGGATGACCTGGGCCCCCTCCTTCAATGTAAGTTTGAGAAGACACCTTCCATTCTCCAATAAGAGAGAGAGGCCCTGGGGAAGAGGATATTTTCAAAGTGTGAAATCCAGATTTGAACTGGTGCTTGAGCCATCCCTGAGGTCCATGAGAATCATAGCACTCGATACTTGGATAAAGCAATAGCATAACCTCCCACCCTAAGAATACAAAAAAAGGACCAAACAAGACCAAAACGCCCCCCTCTAGACGTGCACAGAACCTGGTCCTAACAAAAAGCTCAGATTCAAGATTTAAGTCTAAACAAATTCCCCACCAGGAAGCACTATTATGTAGAAAAGGATGCAGAGGAGACAAATCCAAAGAAAGAGAATTACTCCAAAATATTTACAGGCATATCCTCAAAGAGAAACATACATTGGATGTAAATAAACTAGAATTTTGGGAAGAAAATATTGACTGAAAATCTGACTATGCAAAATCCCTCCGCTCTCTCCCCTTTCCTTTCCTTCCCTTCCCTCTCTTCTCCTTCCCATCTCTAACCTAAAGCTAAGGGGGGGAAAAACCTAGAAAATTAGCCAATTTTTAGAACACCAAGATAAAAAATTCTGAAAACCAGATAAAAAATTAATAAAATTAAATTGTTTTTAAAAACACTGAATTAGTTGGATAAAATATTAGCCTCAGAAGGCAAATCTATTTCATTTCTGCTTCAGTACCTTAGGATAGATTCATATTCAGTAGTTCTTCAGTCATATCTAACTTTTCATGACCCCATTTGGAGTTTTCTTGGAAGAAATACTGGAGCATTTTGCCATTTTCTTCTCTAGCCAATTTTACAAATGAGGAAACTAAGGCAAACAGGATTAAGTATAGAACCTGCTTTTTTTAAATAAAAAAATGAATTTAATCTCTTTAAAAAGAAGGAAAACTATATTGTCAGTAACAAAAATGAAAAGGGATAATTCACAATAAATGAATAAGAAATAACAAAAATTATTTGAGATTATTTTAAACAACAACTTAAATGAATAAATATTTATAAAAATATAAAATATCCAGGGGGTATAGACCAAGAAATAGAAGCTTTACATAAACCAGTCTCAGAAAATAAATGAAACAAATCATAAAAGAATTCATAACCAAAGTCTATGAGTTACATAAAGAACAATTAATCCTAATATTACATAAACTACTAGCAAAAAAAGAGGAAAATAAGAGACTGACATTTTTTCTTTTTCTGATATAAATATGGTATTGATGCCCAAACTAAGAAAAATAAAAACAGAAAGAAAAAGCATCAAATTGATATATATGAGGGAAGCTAAGTGGCTCAGTGGATTGAGAGTCAGGCCCAAAAGCAGCTCAGAGGTCCTGGGTTTCAAATCTGACCTCAGACACTCCCTAGTTGTGTGACCCTGGGCAAGTCACTTAACCCCCATTACCTTGCCCTTACTGCTCTTCTGCCTTGGAACCAATACACAATATTGATTCAAAGATGGAAGGTAAGGGTTTAAAAAAATTGATGTTATATAGTAAATTAATGAAGCAGTAAATAATGATATAAAAAGTATTAGTAAAAATATTACAGTAACCTATCAAAAAAGATTATATGCATTGCTTTTAACAAAATGCAGCCTGCATAAAAATTTTTTTACCACTGGAAAATATAAGAATAAATTGTCCTTTCTTTAATATGACAAGTAGTGGGAGCAGCTGGGTGGCTCAGTGAATTGAGAGTCAGGCCCAAGATGGGAGCTCCTGGGTTCAGATCTGGCCTCAGATACTTCCTAGCCATGTAACCCTGGGCAAGTCACTTGGCCCCCATTGTCTAGCCCTTACCACTCTTCTACCTTAGAACCAATACCTAGTATTGATTCTAAGTTGGAAGGTAAGGGTTTTAAAGAAAAAAATTTTTTTAAATATGACAAGTATCTATCTAAAACCAACATTACATACAATGAGAAAAAACTAAAATCTTTTCCAATAATATCAAGAATAAAGCAAGGAAGAACAGTGAGGTAGTTCTGTAGATTGAAAGCCAGGCCTAGAGACAGGAGATCCAGGGTTCAAATCTGCCTTCTGACATTTCCTAGTTGTGTGACTCTAGGTAAGTCCTTTAACCTTGGAACCAATGTACAATGTTGATTCTAAGACAGAAGGTAAGAGCTGAAAAAAAAGAAAAGAATAAAGTAAGGATTTTCATTATCACCACTATTATTCAATATAGTTCTATAAATGCTAGATATAACAATAATTCTCAAAGGGAATTGAGGGAATGAAGACAAGCAAAAAGAATGCAAAATTATCACTTTTCTAGATGATGTGATTTACTCAAGAAAGTCAACTAAAAATGTAATTGAAACAATTTCACCCAAGTATCAGGATATAAATTAAGTCCACATAAATCATTAGAATTCCCAGATATTCCTAACAAAACACAAAATAGTTTGAAAGAAAAATTAAACATAAAATAAGTATCAAATGATTAAATTTTTTGCATTCTACTTAACAAGACACAAGCACATATGAATAGAACTGTCTATATGAATACATCCATACCTAATAAAAGGAGTAGGCCATGTGACTAATTAAACATAAATAATAATAAACAAGATTAAATTCAAGTTAAATTCTAAATTAATCAACATAATTTAAAATGACTATATTAGCTAAATAAACTCTTTCAACATCAGACCAATCAAACTACCAAAGGATCTCTTTATTGAATAATTTTAAAAATAGTAAAATTCATGTGGTGAGGAAAAGGTCAAAAAGTTCAAAGGAAATAATGAAAAAAGTGGGAAAGAAGAGGTGTAGCAATACCAGATCTCACGATATAATACAAAGCAATTCTTTAAATTATTTCATCTTATTAAAAATAGAGAGATTGATCAGTAGAATAAATTAGGTATATAACATACAGAAGTACACAAACCTACTGTTCAAATGAACTCAAAGGCCCTAGGAACAGAAATAAAGACCAGCTATTGAATTAAAACTGCTGGGGAAACTGGAAGGCAAAGAAAGATTTAGACCAACCTCATCACAACTGCTATGACTTATATGTTACATATTATACTTTAAATGTACACATGACTTACATATAAATGATTACATCATAAACAAATTAGAGGAACAAGAAAGAAATTTACTTTAGTATCTATGGATATGAAAAGAATTCATCCAAAAGAAAGGATCACAGAAGATAAAATGGAGAATTTAAATTACATAATAAAAGTTTTTGCACAAATTAAAAAACTACCAATGCCACTAAAATCGGAGGGGAAAGAGTTGGTTGGGGAAAATCTTTGCAGCAAATTTCTCTTATAAATGTCTCATTTCCAAGATATATAAAGAACTGGTTCATATTTATAAGAATAAAAGCCATTCACCAATGGATAAATGGCCCAAGGACATGACCAGGCAATTTTCAAAGGATGAAAGCCAAGCTATTGACAGCCATATGAAAAACTGCTCTAAATCACTAATAAAGAAGTACTTCGCTGAGATTTCACCTCACATATATCAGATTGGCAAAGCTGACAAAAAAGAAAAATGATGACTTAGAGGGGCCTGAGGAAAACAGACACTTAAATGCACTGCTATTGGAGTTATAAGTTGCTTCAGACATTCTGGAAAGCAATTTGGAATTTTATTTTGACATAGCAATGACACTAGTAGTAGGCCTATAGTTACTGTAGGTCAAAATTATATGATATTATTATTATTATAGTATATATTATATATGGTATATATAGTATATGTTATATACTATTATAAAGGTGTCCATATATCCAGAAAAAATGTATCATAACTTTTTGTAATAGCAAAGAATTAAAGGCTAAGGAGATGTTAATCAGTTGATGAATGGCTTAAATTATAATATATAAATGTAATGGAATATTCATGTGCTCTAAGGTAGGATGAAGGGAACCATTTAGAGAAACTTGGGGGAAATTGTGTGAATTGATGGAAAATGAAGTGAGCAGAACCAGGAGAACTATTTATACAATTACAACATCATTAAAGAGAGAAACAAAACTATCAAAAACAAGAATTAATCAGTTTAATGACTATGATTTTAAAGGACTGATCATGAGGCATACTACCACTTTTTGACCCAAAAGTATTAGATTCAAGAAGAATGATGTGTGTGTGTGTGTGTATTTGGGAGCAAACTAATGGGGAAATTTGTTTTGCTTAACTATATATTTGATTAAAAAGTGGGGATGGGGGACATTTTTTCCAATTGGGGGGCTGAGACAAGGAAAAATGTAAATGCTTATTAAATGAAATTTTTAAAAGAGGAAAAGAAAAGGAATTTAATGGTGATAATGACTTTTTAGCCAGGATGAATAGGAGGAAGATGGTTATATGATTAGAAATAAGAAATTTAGGGAGAAATTCCACATTGGTGTGAAGCAGGAAGGGGGTTTATGTTTCAGAATTTAATTAACCAGGCAAGTATATGAAAGAGTTGAGGAGAACAGAAGGATTTTAGGACTAGCCAAATTGCATCCAAGCTGACATAGAAAGATATGTTAAGCCAAAAGGCATTTTATTTTGGTAGAGTAGGAGAATAAGGACAATTTAAGAGAACAAATGTCTTAGTTCTAAAGGCTAAAATCAAATCCATAGTAGTGAGGGGATGGGAAAGGTAAAAGGTAAGAAGCTTATGGCCAGAGGCTGAAACTTCAAGTTTTGAGTTCTTAAAGGTGGAAAACTATTGATTTATGATGAGCTTCCAGGTGTGATCATACCAATAAGTGAATGAAATAGAATTGAAGACCATAGAAATACAAGAGATAGAAAAGTTTGAAGTCATAAATTATCAATGTGGCATAATGAATAAAAGGCTAACCTGGAATCAGAAAGACCTGGGCTTGGGTTTTATTTCAGGCACAATGTGGCTACATTTCCCAGACAAATCACTTAATCTCCCAATCCTTCATTTTCTAATCTGTAAAATGAAGGTAATAATAATAATAATAATAATATCACTAAGTTATTGTAGGTATCAATAATTCCTTACATGTCTTTCTAAGCCTTAAATAATATGAATGTAAAAGTTATTCTATCTTAATTGAATATTGAGATACCAAAATAGTAATAAAGAAGGGGAAACTGAGAGGCATTGCTTAAATGTCATCTGATTACACTAATGAGGATGGCAAGAAGACAATATTCTCAAGCTATTGTCCAGGATATAAAGCAATTATTAGCTAACAAACATATAACCTCAAGCGAATGTCAATTGTTGGAAACAGCATTTGAGAAATATTTTAGTAGTCAGTTTTTAATTTGAGAGTTGTTTAATCAAACTTTCACTCCTTTAACTATCATGATAATTCAGGATAAGTAGGTTTTTATTTCTGGTAAATCTTTTTATCATCTTTTCAACCAAAAGGCCAAATAAACACTAGCAAAACCAACCATGTACAACTTTTAAATAATCCTAAGAAATAAAACCAAGAACTCTTGGGATTCCAGTCTTACAGAGGTAAAAATATATTTTGTAAATATTCAATTCAAAGAATTTCAATTCAAAGGTATCTGATTCTGAATATTTCATTGAGTATGAAAAATAATAGTCTTGAGAGCAAGGAAGCTAACATATCAATTGAAATGATGCCAACACATCTGATAAATGTTTTTCATGTTTTACATGTTTTAAAAAGTAAAATCACCCTTTCCTTCCCTAAGCATTCTGAAGCTTCTCTTTTAATTTATTTTAATTAATGTCATTTGTTTTTATATTAAATTTGTTCCCAAACATATTACTCCATCTCTCTCCTACTCAGTGAGCTTTCTGCTATAACAATGGTGAAAAAAGAAAAAGAAAAGTAAGTCATCAAAACCAACTAGCATCCTACCTATATCTGAAAGTATACACAATGTTTGTACCCAACACCCCCAACCTCTGCAAAGAAGGAAGGAAATGCATTTTCTCAGCTCCTCAAAACTTCTTTGTAAAAAAGAAACATAGGGTGAAATAGATTGCTAAAGCATAATCATCTACTGCCCAAACATATTATGTGATTTCATAGAAAACATGATACTACTACAGCCAACAGTAAAAATATATCCAGTACCCTAATGGAATACAGGTGTTCAAAAACTGCCAACTAAACAATCATTTGGCACAGGAAAATAATACTCCTTAAATATCACAAGTTGACACACACTAAATCATTGCTTAGTGACTGTTCTAGATGAAGAAAGGACTCATTTTCAGACCGGTATATTTGTTCTAATAGCATTCCAGATTTCCTTCAAAGCCACGGGCTTAGAAATGAGATGAGATCGATCATCTCCCAGCTAAATGGATTTTTGGTGAATTTGGAGAGATTGGAAAGTGTAATACAACAGCATTCTTGGCCTTTGATGTGGGGAAAAATGATTATTTTATTGACAAAGCACTATTTGGGATATCATATTACCAAACCAGAAAGATTACAACCTCTAGTGTTTCCATGATTCAAATCATTAACTGTTTCATGTCAACACCTAGTCCACCTGACACATGACAAAGGTTTATATAGAAAGACAAAACAATGGTGTCTTGAAGGCTTTTGGTTACTGCTTTTAATTCTGAGTTAATAATGGTGTCTTTTGGGTATTCTGGGCACATCAATTAATGAATTTCCTAAAAATAAGTACACATGAAATTTAAATGCTGCAAACTAGTCAAAGTGTCAAGTTAGTTTCCCAAGGCTCCTACTATAAATGCATCTATACTTAAAGAGAAGATATAAGATAATTGTCCTTTAGACCAAGAAGGGTTTTTCTATTTATTTTTCTTAAAAGATGCATTAGTAGGGAAAGATAGGTGTCTCAGTGGTTTGAGAGCCAGGCCTGGAGATAAGATGTCCTAGGTCAAAATCTGGCCTCAGACACTTGCTAGCTGGGTGACCCTAGACAAGTCACTTAACCCCAGTTGCCTACCCCTTACCATTCTTCTGCCTTGGAAATAGTACACAGTATTGATTCTAAGACAGAAAATAAGGCTTTTTTTAAAAGTCTTACGATACATTTTAAAATGTATTCTAAGTCTTTAAATTTTTAATTAAGCTAAATTTAAATAAAAATACATTTTAAAATGTATACTTAAAAGATACATTGTGTGTAACAATGTACACTCTCTTTCTAAACTGAACCAATTGTGGCATTTCCAGGTGCTTAAACTGTAAATAGCCCTTTTCCCTCCTCTCTACCTCAGCAGTTCAGAGAGCATAAATTCTCCCCTTAATACCCTCCGCCCCTTTCCACTTTTCTTCTATAACACTTTATGACTAGACTTCATGCAGACTGACTTTCAATAGGCACATAATAAAGTTGGCTAATTCCAGAGCCAGGTGGATGCTCACTAGTTAACTGGCTTCCTCTTACAAACATCAGAAGATCTCTTGTCATTGTTGTCCTAATAGGCAGTCCTGAAACTAAGGTTGGGTACATGCCATTGGAGCTACTCCAATAGATTCCAAGATTTGGATATCTGAAAATCTAGGGCTGAAAGTCTAAGGAGAAGAAGAAGAAGGAAAAGGAGGAGGAGGAGGAGGAGGAGGAGGAGGAGGAGGAGGAGGAGGAGGAGGAGGAGGAGGAGGAGAAGGAGAAGGAGAAGGAGAAGAAGAAGAAGAAGGAGGAGGAGGAGGAGGAGGAGGAGGAGGAGGAGAAGGAGAAGGAGAAGGAGAAGGAGAAGGAGAAGGAGAAGGAGAAGAAGGAGAAGGAGAAGGAGAAGAAGAAGAAGAAGGAGAAGAAGGAGAAGGAGAAGGAGAAGAAGTAGAAGGAGAAGAAGTAGAAGGAGAAGAAGTAGAAGGAGAAGGAGGAGGAGGAGGAGGAGGAGGAGGAGGAGGAGGAGAAGAAGGAGAAGGAGAAGAAGAAGAAGAGAGAAGAAGAAGAAGAAGAAGAAGAAGAAGAAGAAGAAGAAGAAGAAGAAGAAGAAGAAGAAGAAGAAGAAGAAGAAGAAGAAGAAGAAGAAGAAGAAGGAGAAGAAGAAGAAGGAGAAGGAGAAGAAGGAGAAGGAGAAGAAGGAGAAGGAGAAGAAGAAGGAGGAGAAGGAGAAGGAGGAGAAGGAGAAGAAGGAGAAGAAGGAGAAGAAGGAGAAGAAGGAGAAGAAGGAGAAGAAGAAGAAGAAGAAGAAGAAGAAGAAGAAGAAGAAGAAGAAGAAGAAGAAGAAGAAGAAGAAGAAGAAGAAGAAGAAGAAGAAGAAGAAGAAGAAGAAGAAGAAGAAGAAGAAGAAGAAGAAGAAGAAGAAGAAGAAGAAGAAGAAGAAGAAGAAGAAGAAGAAGAAGAAGAAGAAGAAGAAGAAGAAGAAAAGCAAAGGCTTT